>NC_068914.1:114606943-114909974 GCF_023091745.1 Budorcas taxicolor
CAGTAGTGCTGAGGATGAGAAACCCTACATTAGAGAAAAAAAAGAAGTCTTGCCTTATAAGTATGCATAGAGGCTCAGCAGGACCACTGGGTTTGTGCCTTTCACTGTAAGCTTCCAGGAGAGGCTGAGGACTAACTGACCTCCTATGGAGTGACAGACTTATATCAGATGCAGGTACTTAGACGGCTTTGTGGTATCCATTAACCCTCCTTAAAAAGGGGACTGTGTAGGACCTAGACCTGACTCAGGAGGCCCTGACGAGTGTCCACCTGGCCTGGTTCCCTCTGGACACTAGGATGCACCTCCCCCTTGTTATTGGTAATTTAGGACTTGTTCCCCCGCAACCCCGCCTACCCAATACCCAAAGAGGAAGGAGCTGGATCCCTAGGAAGTGAGCTGACTTGCCCTAGCCCCTCTCTCAACGGCCCCTGCATGCACCTTTTGGCTCTGAATTAGGGGATACGTCCACCCCTGATCCAGGTCTTGTAGCTGGAGGGGAAGGGTGTTCTGAATGACCAGTCAGAGCAGACAGGAGGAGCCACAGTGCCTGTGACTATGCAGCCACACAGACTCCTTTGTCAAGAGGAAGCCTGCTCAGATTGGATTAGTTCAAGTGTCTTCATCCAGTAACCTAAACATCCAGGGTTCCAGCTTCAGCCACAGCTGGACGCGGGAGGCCTGACCATGCCACTGGGTCCCGCCTCTGATCACTTCTTCAGTCCTCAGCTCTGCTCTCTCCTTGCCATTCTGAGTCTTGTTCTCCTGTGAGGTAAGAGAGTTGCTGGGTTTCCAGGCTATCTGTTCACAGCCCCCAGTGAGGAGTAAGTAAAGGGCCCCTCTCTCAACGGCCCCTGCATGCACCTTTTGGCTCTGAATTAGGGGATATGTCCACCCCTGATCCAGGTCTTGTAGCTGGAGGGGAAGGGTGTTCTGAATGACCAGTCAGAGCAGATAGGAGGAGCCACAGTGCCTGCTCAGGGGCTGGAGGTGGGGTCGAGGAGTACTCCAGAGGAAGTTTGGGGGTGCTGCTACCAAAGCAAGGAGAATGGACACTCATGAACCAAATGACACATGGTCATCAAACCCAGCTAGTAAGTGGTCAAGCAGACACTCAGCCCAGTTGTCCTGTTATCAGCATCTTTCCTCTCTGCCATAGCCTCCTAAGGCAGGCAGAGCGGTTGCCTCCCAAGGTCTCACTCATGGTGCTGAGGCTTGGCCCCAGGGAATGGAGGTGGAGGGGATGGGGGAGAAGGTGGGCCAGGGCTGAGAGCTCAGCCTAGTGGAGTCTGAGATTGGACCCTGCTCTCTTCAAGGCTCGGACTTGTGCTAAGGGGACAGGGGCCGATGACTGATGAGGCAATGACTCAGGAAGAAAGAGGACAAGAGGGGCCTGGGTCCGCCACTTAGGAACTGACTTCACAGTCATTGACCGCCTTCCTTCCAGTAACTAGGACTTGCATGCCTACTGTCTGCTCCCTTATCTTCCCCTCCAGGCCGAGGGTCTGTTGTAGGAGATGTCCTCCTCTTCCTGGCCCCTCCAGAGCTCACTTTGATGCTGACTTTAATCCCCTTTCATGTGTCAGGCATGTCAGAGAGGATGGCTCCCACCTGTGGTTTCCCTGCTCTTCCCGGGACCTGTGGGTGGTCAGACCCTCTGGCATTACAGGCACTCCCCGCCCATTCCCGGGCACCCTGCCAGGTGCCAGGCTCCCAGCCTCTGTCCTGCAGCCTCCTCCCCTTCCCCAGCAGCGTCTGGCAGCTACCTGACCGGCATCAGCTAGAAGCAGGATGGACTTGGTTGTTCTGATTCCGAAATGCCTGCCTGAAGCTCTTTCCTGATATAGAGGAGTTGGCATTGGTGAGACGGTCCAGGTTGTTTGCTTATAATCCAGTACAAACCAGGCATATCAAGGGTGCCTCTGCCTCTTAAATAAACAACTTTAAGTCCTTCCATGGGTGTCCACTGAGTCTTCACTCTGTTCCAGACATTATTTTAGGATCTGGGGATGGTGATGGAAACACAAGATAGCCCTCCATGCCGTTGCAGAGCTGCCCGTGAACATATAAGTTGTCAGGTAGATAGTACGTCAGATTGGAAAGGCTCAGTGGAGAAAAATAGAGTGGGCTGAGGATGGAAGATAGAAGCTGTGACTTTAGACGGGAGTTCCAGAGCCTCTGAGAAGGTGACATTTGCACACACATCTGATGGCGGGGAGGGAAAGAGCCCTGGGATGTCTGGGGAGAGGCTCCAGGAAGTGATGAGTCCACGTCACAGGGCGAGGGCGGGTCAGGGAGGTGGCAGCTGAGCCCCAGAGGTGAATGGACCCCATTCCCAAAGGGATTGTAAGAATTCAGCCTTTCCCCAGGGAGATGGCAGCCATTGAAGGATTTTGAGTGGAGAAGGGATCTGGTCTGACTTTTTCTGTCCAAACCACTCTGGCTGCTGTTTCGAGACAGGGAGACCACTCCTGATGTCAAGCAATAACCCCTCAGAGACGAGATGGCGGGACTGGGGGTGGCAGTAGGGATATTGAGAAGAAGCAGTTGGATTCTGAGCTTACTCTGAAGGAGGTCACAGGATTTGCTAAGGGACTCAACGTGGCATGTAAGAGAATGAAGGAGTCAAGGCTGACTCCCAGGCTTTTGTCCTGAGCATTAAAGGATGGAGTGGTTGTTTCCTGAGATGGGGAAGATGCTGAGGAGCAGGCTGGGGGATGGGCATTGATCAATGGTCAGTGTGGTATGTATTATGTGTGATATGCCCTTTGACATCGTGGAAAGATGTCCAGTAGGCATCCGCTAAGATGGAGAAGGCTGCTGGAGGCATGCTCTGGTGTTTACAAAAAGACCTTCATACATGTTCATTCTTTTAATGTGGATAAGAGTCATGGACTGGTAGATCAGATTATACCCATTTTGGAGATGAATAAACTGAGGATCATAGGGGCAACTAACTAATCAGAGGTTGTAGGTCAGACTCCTCTGATTTCAAATCCATTTCCTCTTTCCTCTCTGCCTTACTGGTTTCCAAGATATTTTAAAATTGATGGGAAAAGACCTGCCTGGAGTCCAGTGGTTAAGACTTCACCTTCCAATCAGGGGGCATGGGTTCAATCCCTGGTTGGGGAGCTAAGTTACCGCATGCCCTGAAGCCAAAAAAACAAAACATAAAACAGAAGCAATATTGTAACAAATTCAATAAAGACCTTTTAAAAATGGTCCACATTAAAAAAAAAAAATCTTTAAAAATATAACCAGTGGGGAAAAGTATAACCAGTGAATGCTGTCATCATCTCGGGCTGAGAACAGAAACTCCAGCTGCACCTCAAGACTGCAGCCTTCCCTTGCTCCTGCCGTGTCCAGGGCTGCCTGGATTGTGGGGAATAAGGGCACAGATACCATTCCCGAGATGAGAGTAATGAGATATTTGGTTCACGCGAATGCTCTTCCGTTAATACCTCTTTCTTCTGGCTCCCTGCCACTTGCTTCTTGACAAGGAAGCTCTTCTGGGGGCTCTGAGTTTGTCTGTCTGCGTTTCTGTACCTGTTTTTGTACACTAGAGGTTGGAACAGTGAAAATAGCAGAATGCTTGAACTTGGGAAATGAATAACCCAACCTTGCAAATAAATCAGCTAGTCTACCAGCTCAAGAGGGATTACACCTGTTGGGCAAGAAATGAGATCATTGTTTTCTTCTCCTTCTTCCTTTTTTTTAATACTCTCTTGACATACAACATAACTTCCTCTGGAAAGCAATGTTTCCAAGGCTGGAACATGAAAGAAAATATATTGTCTCTATGGTTAATCTGAAGAAATGACTTTATGAATCTATTTTATTCTGTTAAATGTTTCTCTGAAGCTTGCTGAGGTGGCAGGGGTTTTTCTGATTCCAGGTTCCTAATAACAGAATACTTGAGCAGTGCAGGAAAGATACCCAAGGCTGGGGCATGAAAATAACTGGTTGGAAGGTGTATACCTAGAGCATAAAAATAACTGAGGTTCTTGGATTTTCAGTAATGTGTTTGACATTGTTACTTGGTGTCCATTACCTCATTAAATTCTCGTAACAACTCATTTTACAGGTAAGAAACCGAGGTTTATATGGGAGCCCTAGGTTACTGACCTAGTACACGGCAGGGCTAGAATTTGAATCTGATGCCAAAGCCTTTGATTTTTCTATGGTACAACACATTTGTAAGTCCCATCCGGGCTCTCTGGATGTCATTTGGAAATTCTACCCAATGTGGGTCAGGGGTCTCAGTGAGTGCCCCTGACATGGGCAGACATGTACATTAACCCCCAAGCCCACCCTTTCCATGAAGCACCCCTCCTCAAGGGGTCGTGTATTGAGGACTTCTGGAAGAAGTGGCTGTCATGCCATCCAAAGCTACCATTTTGAAACTCCTTGGTTGACAGGAATGATGTCAGGGAGGAAAGACATTGGGATGTATTCCCTGGCATGGCCCAGGATGCAGCCCTCTCTCTCTCAAATATACACACACAGCACAAGGATGTTTATCTGAGCATTAATTTCCCCTCTAGTTGGTTTTAAGAATTTTAAAACAAATGTTTACAACTCAGCTGTGGGAAAGAGCCATGCCTGAGGATCAATTCTGCAAAAAACACCATTAATCTCAGTGGGCCTGGCCAGGCCTAGCTTTGCCATAAATCTGGGTTTGTATCCCCTTAGTCCTCTAATTCAGGGATTGGCAAACTATGCCTAAGGGCCTATTTTTGTAAATCAAATTTTATTGGAGCACAGCCACTCTTATTCAACAGCAGAAATGAGTAGTTACCACAGAGATTATATGACCCATAAAACTGAAAATATTTACTGTCTGGCCTTTTATAGGAAAAAATTGGATAACCTGTGCTCCAACACAAACACACACCCACACACACACAAATTTTATCTAGCAAACTCCTATGTATCCTGCAAGGTCCAACTTAGGTATATCCTCTACTGAGAAACTTCTATAGCCAGCCTAGCCCAAAACAAAGTTAACCACATCCTACTCAGGCTCCCAAAGGACTTTGAATAAGCAAATAATCACTGATGTTCGTAGAACATCACATGCCAGCCACTGTTCTGAGCATGTCACGCAGACTATCTTAACTTTCACCGCAACTCTAAGTAGTAGGCACTTTTTAAAAAAATGTGTTTATTTATTTCTGGCTGCTCTGGTCTTCATTGCCGTGCACAGGTTTTCTCTAGTTGCTGCGAGCAGGGGCTACTGCAGCGTACAGGCTTCTCACTGTGGTGACCTCTTATTGCGAGCACAGGCTCAGTAGCTGTGGTCCACAGGCTTGGTTGCTCTGTGGCGTGTGGAGTCTTCCCAGACCAGGGACTGAACCTGTGTCCCCTGCATTGGCAGGTGGATTCTTAACCACTGGACCACCAGGGAAGACCAGTTCAGCTCAGTTCAGCCGCTCAGTCGTGTCTGACCCTTTGCAACCCCATGGACTGCAGCACACCAGACCTCCCTGTCCATCACCAACTCCTGGAGTTTACTCAAACTCATGTCCATTGAATCGGTGATGCCATCCAACCATCTCATCCTCTGTTGTCCCCTTGTCCTCCCGCCTTCAATCTTTCCCAGCATCAGGGTCTTTTCAAATGAGTCAGTTCTTCGCATCAGGTGGCCAAAGTATTGGAGTTTCAGCTTCAGCATCAGTCCTTCCAATGAGTATTCAGGACTGATTTCCTTTAGGAAGACTAGTAGGTGCCTCTGTTATCACGGTTTTACAAATGAGGGGACGAAAGCCCAGAGACGTTAACTAACTTTTGCACATTCACTCAGCTGGTAAAAAAGATGAGCAGGAAACCCAGGAAGTTTCTGTAGAGGCCAGTTTGTTCACCACGTGGTCATAGATACCAGTACTGTCCCCATTTTACAGATGGAAACAGCTGTTACACAGTGCATGTTCCATCGTGTTATAATAAGGTACATCTGTGTCTGCATCTTCCCAGGATTTCATCGAGGGCAGAAACACTCGTCCTCTCTCCAAACCCTGATGCCTGGCACACAGCATATGCTCAGTGGCCAAAGGCTTAAGTGGGGTCACTTTCTGGACTGTGAGCCCCTCAGAGCCAGAGAGGCTGTGTCATTTATCACCAGATCCCCAGTGTCCAGTGCTGCGCCTGCCTCAGAGAAGTGTGCTCAGCAAATGGACAAGAAAGAAGGAATTTTTCTGGGAATAGGAAGCTCTCTTGTTTGACTGCCTGTGCTTTTCCATTTCTTTGTTCCTTTGAGCTCTTCATTTATATTGTACACAGGTGTTGGCATCTGAGACCTGAGGCCTCTACTTTCTGAACTGATGGCAATTAGGAAAAGTGTCTGTTTAACTTGGCCAGGAGCATCTTTGGAAAAGGAAAGGATGTTACCTGCCATGTTTACTGGTGTTTAATGTGACCTGACCACTTGGCCACCTTTTCAATGATTACACTTAAGGAGTTGTTCATTTGCTAAGTCCTGTCCAACTCTTTGTGACCCCACAGACTGCAGCACTCCAGGCTTCCCTGTCCTTCATTATCTCCCGGAGTTTGCTCAAATTCATGTCTGTTGGATCACTGATGCTATCTAACATCTCATCCTCTGCCAGATTCTTGTCCTTTTGCCTTCAATCTTTCCCAGCAACAAGGTCTTTTCCAATACTCAGGTAGCCAAAGTATTAGAGCTTACTTAAGGAGTAAGTCAACATAAATTCTGCCAGCACCAGCAAATATTTCAGCAAAAATTTTTTAAAAAATTACCCCTTTTCATTCCAGTGAAGTTGATCTTTGAGGAAACCTGTTGATTGACGAAGACCCAAGCTACATTTTTAGTTACAAACCACAGTCATTGCTAGAAAGACCCTCAGGGATCCCTTGGTTTATTAGAGGGAAAGGACAGGTTTAAAAAACAAACAAACAGTATTTGATTACCATCAGCTAAGTATTTATTTGAGCAATGAGCAAAGAGTGACACAGATAACAAGGTGGTGGGCATCCAGGGAAGGGGAGCCTGCCCTTGGGTTGGCTGGATCAGGGCAGAAATACTTCTGGAGGAGAGCGATTAAAGCCAGGCTCCCAGGGATGCAGAGGACCAGAGTCCCTGGAGTGCCCTGTCCAGGGTGCCCCTGAGAAAGGCAGAGAAAGGGTGTGCCCTTGGCTTTTCCCAGCTCCAAAGCTGGACGGTTTCCCGTCCTCACCCCAGCATGCTCGTAACACCAGCGGCACTTTGGTGTCCTGTGCCCCAGGCCCTCGGACTGCCCCTGCCTCCCCTCTCCTCGCTTCATCCTCCCTCCTTTGCAGGCACTCCTCCCGCCTCCCCTGGGACTCTCCAGACCCCCTAGAAGAGGCCAACCAACCACACTCAACACAACCAAAGAAAGCAGTGTCGCTGTTCAAGCCAGCACACGCAGGGATCGCCACAGGAAGAACCTGTGCTGACTTCTCTGCTTACTTATTAGCTTTCTGCCCTTGGGCAGCCACTCGCCTTCCCAGAGGTAACCCGATGGGCAGCTGCTGTGTAGGAACAGAGGGCAGGGAAGGAGCTTGTGCTAATGAGTGCCACCCAGCCTCAGTGTTTAGAAGGCATTGTTTTCCCAGGGCTGCTGTGAGGATCAGAATGACGTTAGACAAACAGGAGGCACAGTAGCGCCCGGGGCTGGAGAGGTGAGCTAAGCTTCCCCAGGGCCAAGCCACAGAGAAAAGAATTTTCTTCCATAATAGAAAATATAAGGGGAACCAAGTCCAGCCCAGAGGAGTCACCTGGGGACTGAGGGGCTTCGTGGGGCCTCCCAACTCAGGGTCCCTGCAGGGAGGGGTGGGCAGGAAAGATGGAGAGTGAGTTGATCCCTCCCTCCCCCATCACAGGCGGCAGGAGCCACCATGCAGAAGACGCCCTGGGTGTGGGGCAGGGAGGTCCTCTCTGGGGCAGGACACCCCGATGGGAAAGTCTGGCTGGAGCATGAAGGTGGCCCTCTGATGGCACTTGCCGGCAGCAGCAAGCAGAGCCTGCCTCCATCAGCAAAGCACCCTCAGAGTGCTAGAACCTTCTCTCAGCCTCTGAAGCCAGCTCCTCTTTCATGGGGAAGCCAAAGGGCCTGGCTCTTTTTTTTTTTTTTTTTTTTTTTTTGAGAATCCATCCTGTGCTTGGTGGCTTCCCCTTTGTGTTATGGTTTGAATTGTGTCCTCCCAAAAGTCTCACCCCTCCAGCACTTGAGCAGGTGACTTTTTCTGGAAATAAGTTCATTGCAGATGTGGGTAAAGATGAGGTCATGCTGGAGCAGGATAGACCCTTAATCCAATATGACTGATGGCCTTATTTAAAAAGGGAAATGTAGACACAGACACAGATGCACAGAGAGAGAACAGCACGTGAAGATGAAAGCCCAGATGAAGGCGATGCATCTTCATGCCGAGGAATGCCAGTGAAGCCCCAGGATGTAGGGGAGAGGCATGGAACAGATTCTCTGTCACAACCCTTAGAAGAGACTAGTCCTCCCGACACTTTGTTCTCAGATGTGCAACCTCTAGAACTGGGACATAATGAACGTCTTTGTTCAAGCCACTGAGTTTGTGGTATTTTGTTATGACAGCCCTAGCAACCAGAACTGTGAGTTACCTTCTTAAACCTCACAACAAGCCTGCAAAGGGAGGTATTATTCTCCACACTTTACAAACATAGGAACAGAGGATCAGAGGGGTCAAGTCACTTGTCCAAAGCCACAGAGCAAGTAAGAAAGAGGACAGGCATGAGCCTAGCTCTGTTTAGCTCCAAGCACACAGACTGTTGTAGACACACTTGAACGTTGAATCCTGGGTCTTGGTTGGAAGCAAAGGAGATCTGAGGAGCACTGAGAGATCCCAGGGGGTCACTCGGCAGCGTGGGATTCCTGGCCCACAAAATGAGTCCCACCAAGACCTCCACCCTCCCACAATAAGCAGGCTGGGAAAGAAAAGTCAGGACAAGCCTAGAGGGTGTGGAACCGAGTCACTGGTGAGGAGTCTGGGACAGTCAGGGGTGAGGAGCTGACAAAAAAGCTGACAGAGCCCTCAGCCAGCTGTTTGAAGGCCAGGGGCTTCCCTGGCCGAGGCCAGGTATGGTCTGGGAGCCAAGTGGCCCCAGCTATGAGACTCGGCTTCACCAGAGTCAGGACCCTAGAGGTCATCGAGGTATTCTAGGCATATCTGCCTTTTGCACTCTTCAATGCTCTTCTCCTGGAAGCCTTCAAAGCCTGGGCCTCTCTCTGCTGCTCCAGAACAAGTTATTCCCCATAGGCCTCCCTCATCCCCCTGCCACCTCCCTCATCCCCCTGCCACCTCCCTCATCCCCCTGCCACCTCCCTCAGGCTGGAGCAGCCATCCCCAGGCAGCGCCTCCCTTCCCTGCAGAGGCCCCCTCTGCAGTGGCCCTCCTTTCCTGTATCCTGCAGTTAGGAGAGCTCAGCCTCTCCCTCAGAAGGCCCCCAGGGTCATTCCTAATCAAGGCACAAAAAGATGGCATCACAGTCCCCCTGGAGCCTGCAAAATAGGCCTTTCAAGCTTCATCTCCTGGCAGGAGACCATGGGGACCACAGGGGAGTTGTCACTAACAGAGTCAGAGAGATGCAGAGATAGGGTGCAGGCTGACAGTCACTTCTCAGGACCCAGGGGAAGGCAGGGGGGCAGCCGGGACCCCCAGCTGCCTGAGGGTCCCCTTCCAGGGGCGTTTGTGAGTGAGGCCGCCTGCACCTTCAGCCGTCCATGGGACCCCACCCCCTCTCCTTGGTGACTAGGAAGGGGGCGTAGAAGGGGGTGTGACATGTTTTGCAGGCAGCAGAGCCAAACTGCACTTGGGGTCCCCCTCCTGCTGGACCACTTGACGGGCATCCAACCTGGGCGTAGGGTGGGGCGGAGCCAGGCCCACTTGCATGGGCTCAGCCACTCTGTGGTGCGAATGGTCCTCTGTCCATGTGCCCTGCAGGGAGACCAGACCTGAGGCAGGTGGCAGAGGGGCTCAGGGTCACAGCCCAACCCCCATACCCTGGGGGAGATGGCCAGGCAAGGCACCCCTGGGGGATGGGGGCCTGCAGAGGGGGCTCCTGGCTGCCCCTGTGTGCTAATCCTAGGCCCTGGCCTGTGTATGGCTAGAACAGGGCACAGCCACCCAGGATGCCATCTCTGACTGGGGCCAGAGGGACATCAGAGTTTGGGACTGGCTACCCCCCTCAATTACCACCTCCAAGGCTCAGCCAGCACTCCACAATCACCTCTAAGGGGCTCCCCTCCCTGAATGCCCCCTGAACTTTAGGGAGGGCCTTCCTGTCCTCAGCTGGAACTGCCAAAGATACTGGTGCCCCTTAAGGTATCAGTTCCAATGTCCATTTCCCATGGGATCAGCCAGTCAGGGCAGCTCCTTATGCAGTCTTTAACAAGCATCCAGGTCCTGGGTCTCTGGGTTCCAATTGCAGCTTTGCCCAGGTCAGATAACTCTATCCTGCCTCTGGTTTGTCATCTGTAAATGGGGATGATAATGTTTGCTGCCGCATATCGTTACTGTGAGGATTAAGTATGATAAGACTCAGAAGTATTTGGAATGGCACACAGTAAGTACTAAATACAAGTAACTATAAGTGGCTTCCCTGGGGGCTCAGTGGTGAGGAATCCACCTGATAATGCAGGAGACACGTGTTCGATCCCTGGTCCAGAAAGATCCCACATGCCTCAGACCGACTAAGCCCGCGCCACAGCGACTGAGTCTGCGCTCTAGAGCCCATGAGCCACAGCGGTGGAAGCCTGCACAGACTAGAGCCCGTGCTCCACAACAAAAGAAGCCTCCGCAACGGAAGCCCACACACTGCAACTAGACAGTAGCCCCCACTCACTGCGACTAAAGAAGAGTCCAGAGCAGCAACGAATACCCAGCTCAGCCAGAAAAAACGGAACTGTAAGAAGGATGATGGTGATGGTGCTCTGAGTGCTCACAGTGATGCTGCTGTTGCTCCCGCTACGATGATCGCTGCTGTGCCTATTAACACCATTATCACGACTACAGCTGCCATTTGAGCTGGTCATAATGCCACCCCCAGCGTAAACACCGTCCTCCATAACAATTACGGGTTTATAATGCTTTGGAAATTTTCGTGGCTCCCACTGAACCTGTAAAATGTGAATTTGCTGGTCAAGGGTTTTCTTCCTGTAGTTCTGCCTCTTGCCACCTCCTTATCCCTCGGCTCTGCCTGCTGCCCCACCTTTCCCCAGGAGTCCCCTCTCTCCCCTGCTTTCCCCCTCTAGCTGGATCAGCTCCTTCTTCTTCTTCTTCTTTTTTCTTTAATTAACTTCCTCTCTTTTTAAAATTACACCTTCCTCAAGACTCAGCTCAGATGTCATCTGTTCCTTGAAGTCTTCCTCGGCTGGAGAGAAATAGAGATAAAGATGCAAACTAGGAGATCAGGTATGGGGATTTTATTGGCCAGAATGGCAGCGAGAATGGAGGCAGCAAAGACTCCCAATTAGATGCTGAGAACTAGTCTAGGAGAGAAGCCAAATTAGGAACCTGAAGCAACCAAACCTGCCTTCGAGTGGCTTAGAGGAACACTGCTGAGCATCTTGTAATAACAAGAAACACAGTTACCGTGCTGTGTGCCAGGTACTGTGCAGGTATGGGTGCATGCAAAACAACCCATGGGGTAAATGCTCTTCTGACCACTGCCCCTTCACAAATGAGGAAACTGAGGCACAGACAGATTCATCCATTCGGCTAGCGAGTTAGTAGGGAACGGAGCTGAACCTAAACACAGGCTGTCTGACTCTGGGGCCATGTGCATGACCACAGCTCTTTTCCTATCGTAATTATTGTTTCTATTTCCCCTCACCCATCTGCCCTCCATTCTGTTCTGCCACTCCCTACCCCTGGCTGTGAGCTCAGGGAGGTAGGGACCAAATCATTCTCTATTCATTAATTCAGCAAATATTTCATATGCGCCACCTGAAGATATAAAACGTGAGTACATTTGAGAAGTACTTAGAACAGTGCCTGGTACATAGTGGGTGTTAGCATCAGCAGCAGCATCACTGTCATCACCATCATCATCATCTTCCTCATCTAGACCCCCTGCACAAAACCTGGCACTAAGTAGATTTTCAGCGAATATTTTATTGAAAACTGGATGGTGAGGCATTTCCCACAATCACTCACATTCCCAGAAAGGGACAGCTTTCCAGTGTCAGGAAAACTGACGCTCTTATTCTGAGTCCCCAGAGGAGCCATTTGCCGCCCATCTCCCTTCCTCGAGGTGGTGGATGCATCCCTCCTTCTCCTGGAAGTGGCTCAGTCCCACATCACCTCTCTGACTCCAGTGGGCAGAAGTGATTCCTCCTTCTCACATCAGAACACAGAGCCTGGCCCCACTCTGTGAGCCCCTTTCCCTTTCCTCTGCATTAGGAGGACCTTGAATCATAAGCACATCCCCAACACAGAAGACAGTCTCCAAACAAAAACTGAAAAAATGAAAGGAAGGTGGGGGCATGGGGCAGGAAACACCAGCCCTCAAGGTCACTTCTTCAGTGGGCTCCAAGGAATAAATACCAAGAGCATTTCTGAAAATAAAATGTCAGAGACAATGATCTAAAAGTAGAGAGAGAAGTGTCTTGAAGAGCTGAGGAAGAAAGTTACGAAAAATGGCATTCTTTGGTATCTCTGTTTCTGCATTAACCACTGGAATTTACCCAGAGGAGAAAAAGGCAAAGGCTGAGAAAGTGTCCAGACTGAGAATAGATAGCACTGAGTTTTAAAGTGAAATTAGATGTCTGGACTTCTAGAAAGACAGGTGATGTTCATTTCAGAATGGCTCCACCAGGTCCCCAGCACCCTGAGGACTTTTGTAAGGCTGTCTCCTGATAGGAAGCACAGGTCTCCTATGTCTGCTGTAACAAATTACTACAAACTGGATGGCCTGAGATAACATAAATGTATTCACTTACAGTTTTGGAGGTTAGAGTTCAAAATGAATTTCTTTGAGCCAGAACTAAGATGTCAGCAGCACTATGTTCCCTTCTGGAGGCTCTAGGGGGAAACCCCTTTCCTTGCCTTTTCCAGCTTCTACGGCTGCCCACACTCCTCAGCTCATGATCGCTTTCCATCTACAGCCAGTCCAGTCTTTCTCCCACGGAATCGCTCTGACATGGGCTCTTCTGCGTCTCTCTTCCCTATTTGAAGGACCCTTGTGATCACAGTGGGCTCACCCAGATAATCCGAGACTGCCTCCTAATCTTAAAATCACTTGATTAGCAACCTTAATTCTTTCTGCCACCTTAATTCCTTCCACCCTTGCCAGGTAACTTATTCACAGGTTCAAGGGATTAGAACGTGCACATCTTTGGGGACCATGATGTGGCCTACCACATGGTATTACAGATATAGGATTATATGACGATTCTTTCAAAATTGGTAATTCATCTAGACTATTACTCAGTCATAAAAAAAAAGGATGAAATAATGCCATTTGCAGCAATATGGGTGGACATGAAAATTACTATGCTAAATGAAGTAAATCAGACAGGGAAAGACAGCTATCATATGATATCAGTTATATATGGAATCTAAAAAAAAATACAAATGAACTTACTTATGAAATAAGAAATAGATTTACAGACATAGAAGCAAATTTATTATTACCAAAGAGGAACAGGGGAAGGGATAAATTGGAAGTTTAGGATTAACAGATATATACTACTATATATAAAACAGGTAAATAGCAAGGGACTATTGTATAACTCAGAGAAACAGGGAACTATATTCAATATCTTATAATAATCTATAATAGAAAAGAATCTGAGAAAGAATATATGTGTGTGTGTGTACATAATTGTATCACTTTGCTCTATACCTGAAATTAACACAACATTGTAAATCAGCTATACTGCAATTTAAAATTTTTTAATTGATAATTTATTTCTGAAACTGGAAGTGGTTTTTCATGATTCAGAAATTGGATTAATCCAATTTAGTGTGACCTCAGGAGACTTACTTAACCTCTCTGGTTAAACCTTTGTTTTATCATCTCTAAAATAAAGAGTTGAGCAGTAAACTCTCCTAATGAGCAACTATGGCTTCACCATCTCATGCCCAGGGCCTGGCACATGGTAGGCACTCAGAAAACATGTGTGCTGACTGGGGGCACTGGATTTAGTGGTGTCAAAGGCTTCAACACTTTAAAATGGTTTCATGACTCATGGTTCTAAGTAATAAAACAAAACACAAGTTTTCAAAATGGATATTCACATCTGTCAAGAGAACTCCTCCTGAGCATCTGTGTCATTTTTCTCTGTGACACATATCCTTGTACGAGAAGGCACTCAATTACACACACACACATGCACGCACACAATAAATGGAAGGATGGACAACTGACTGTGTGTATGTACATGTATGTGTATATATACATATGCATGTATATATACACACACAGAGGGAGAGAGTGTGTGTGTGTGTGTGTGTGCGCGCACAGCTCAGTTTTGTCACCTGTAAACTATAACAACAATAATAACACCAACTGTGGAGAACTGCTGTAAGGATTACAATAGTTAATACACACAAAGCACTTAAAATAGTGGCTGGCTCATAGCAAGTGCCATATAAAATCTGAACTATTGTTTCTCATCAGCATCATGAGTCTCTTGCCACAGCTCTGAAAGGATGTGGAAGTTCCATACGTCACCCTCCTGCGGAAAGAGGAGGGGCCCCAGCCCCTCGAGGAGATCTGGGGCGGCTGCTGAAGGAAGTGGTATTTACCTTGTGCCTTGAAGGAAGGGGGCCTCGCTGCCTGTGAAAGCCGAGCGAGGGGCGTTCTGGATGGGAGGAGCTGTGGAAGCAGAGGCATGGGGGGGCGGGGCGGGGGGGGGGGCAGCATCATACCAAGGAGAGTGAGTCCCTCTGTCACTTGGGGAGTGGTATGAAATTCGATTGGACAGATAGGTTAGGTAAAGATCGCAAAAGCGAAGAAGTTCCCACCTTAGCCTCTAGGCAATGAGAGCCTCTGAAGGTTGTTGGAGTGGAGAAGGGTCGCCATGGGCTCAAGACTGCTCTAGGCAGTACAAACGGAGAAGGCGATGGCACCCCACTCCAGTACTCTTGCCTGGAAAATCCCATGGGCGCAGGAGCCTGGTAGGCTGCAGTCCATGGGGTTGCGAAGAGTTGGACACGACTGAGCGACTTCACTTTCACTTTTCACTTTCATGCATTGGAGAAGGAAGTGGCAACCCACTCCAGTGTTCTTGCCTGGAGAATCCCAGGGATGGGGGAGCCTGGTGGGCTGCCGTCTATGGGGTCGCACAGAATCGGACACGACTGAAGCAGCTTAGCAGCAGCAGCAGCAGCAGGCAGTACAAAACATTTAAAATCACCAACTGAGTAGACAGTTCTAAAAGACGTGGTGAATATAGTAGAGGTGGGGGTGGGGAGGGAAGAAAATGTCCAAAAAGTCTTCTTATAGGGAGGGAGCCATAAGTTTTTTTTAAAGTTGAGAAACATTGACTTATATCTGGGCTACATTATATATTAATATTTCTTTTTTTTCAGAAATAAATCCTGATATTTATGGTCTTCTGATTTTTAACAAAGGTGGCAAAATAGTCAAGTAGGGAGAGGATACTTATTTTAACAAAAAATTCTGGGACATATGAACATCCACAAGGAAAATAAACTCACACCACAAACAAAAGGTAGCTTAAAATGAATTGTAGATTGAAAAGAAAGATAAAAGACAAAACACTAAAACATAGGGAGGAAAAAAAAAAAGGAGAATGTCTAAAAGACCTTGGCTTGAGTAAGGAGTAATTGTAAACACAAAAGCACAACCTTTAGAATAACAAACCAATAAATTGGGCTTTATCAAAGTTAAAATTATTTGTGCTTATATTAATATTTCTTGATGGAACTCCCAGAACAGGTGCTAGGAGGAAGAGTCTGCCCAGAAGCATCCTTAACCAGATGCGTAGCTAGATAGGGCCCTTTTTCGCCAGCAAGGACTGTGAGCTTTCTTCCCCAGGGGCCCATGGCCTTGTTGAAAGTGCAGTACCTTTTAACAGCAGCAACAAATGAGAATTTAGAGTCCTCTTGAGGTTGATTTTCCTCTGTAATCAGCTGCTGAGTTTCTGGCCTAATGGGATTCTAATGTTTTTAAAAGCCAATTTAGTAATCTTTGTATTTTCAATGGATTGTGAAAGCCCTATTAGTTATTTATATCACCGTACACATGTGTGGCTGCAAATGGCTGATTTATGCTTTTATGTACCATTAACATCTACACTGTGTTAACAGCACCATTTAGCCAGCTCTCAAAATGTTGGCCTAATCTCTTCCATGCCTGTAGACACACACACACACACACACACACACATACACACACACACACACACCCCTCTTGTCATTCTGTGTGGTCAGCCATAGGGTATTTCAACTTATTAAATATCCTAGTGAATAGTTCCTTACTATATCATATCAAATAAGTGATAAGTCTGTAGTCACCAGGCTATTTAATTAAAGATAATCAGTCTTTGAAGAGTTAGAATACAATTAAATATACTTAACACTAAAGCTCGGTTGAACATGATTTAATCTTTCTTGGGTGATTCAGGATCTCACAGGCCTTGAAGGCCTTTGTTATGAATATAAATGATCTTCATGCTCTTACTCTGCAGAAGTTCCATTGGAAAAAGATTTCCAGTTGGAATTCTGCCAAATGCACAGACTTCTACTGTAGAAGGTACCCTCGCAATTACCTGGAAATGGTTCCTAGACATCCTGGGGAAGACAAACCTGTGAATATTTGTCCTTGGCATAAAAATGTTCTGACAGCTGCTGTGAAATCCGTTTTCCAGCCCCTGTTCTTTCTCTAATAGGGAGAAATTCTCAGTGGGGTGCTAATGTATCATTAACACCTTTCTTTAAAACATACTAATCTTTCTTTTCCATCAAGAACTCTACCCAGGCCTCATTCATTAATTCAACTTGTGTTTTCTAAGGAAATCTCAGTGAAAAAGAGTAGAACAGAAGAGTTGGCAACAGAGAAAGGCACAGCCAAATTTGTTTCAGGGCACATGCTATAGATTCAAATAAATCTAGGAGGTCTCTTAAGTGGATATATACTGCCTACCACTCCTGCTGCCTATCAGTTCCTTCCTTCTTTTTCTAATGTCATCACCTGCACAAACTAAACCATATTCAGATACTTAATGATTCAAAATTTAAATTAATCTGGGAAAGAAGCAGCTTGAAATAACTTCAACATACCTTGTAATAAGAAAAGGCAAAAACTGATAGGACTGAAAGGAGAAATAGATAAATCCACTTTGATTGTTGGAGACTAACATTCTTCTATCAGAAGTGACAGATCCAACAGGTAGAAAATCAGTAAGGACAGAGTTGAACTCAGCACCTTCAATAAACTGGACATAATGGACATCTATAGACTACTTCATTCAACATCAGCAGAATCCTTCTCAAGCTCACATGGAACATTCACCAAGATAGACCACATTCTGAGGCATGAAACACACCTGAACAACTTCAAAAGAATAGAAATTATACAATGTCTGTTCTCAGACCTCAACAGGATTAAACTAGACATCAGTAAAAGAAAGATAGCTGGAAAATTCCAAACACTTGGAGGTTAAGCAACACATTTCTGAATATCACTTGGGCCAAAGGAAAAATCTCAAGAGAAGTTTTAAAGATATTTTAAACTAATAATAAGTGAAAACACAACATAAAAATTTATGGGATGCAGAAAAAGCAGTGCTTACAGGGACATTTATAGCAGTAAATTCATGTCTTAAAAAAAGAAGATATATGGCAGAAAACAGCCCGATATTATAAAGCAATTATCCTCCAATTTAAAAAAAATTATGAAAAAGAAAGATGTAAAATTAAGAATCTAAGCTTTTGCATTAGAAAACTAAAAAGAGAAGAACAAATTAAATCAAAAGCAAACAAAAAGAAATAGTAAGAATTAGAGCAGAAATCAATTAAAAACAGGAAATCAACAGAGAAAATCAATGAAACCAAAGCTGGTTCTTTGAAAAGATTGATAAAATTGATGAGCTGCTAGCCACGCTAACTAAGAACAAAAAGAGAAATGACTGAAATGAAGAAGGAAACATCACTATAAATCCCATCGACATTAAAAAATAATAAAGAAATACTGTGAAAAACTTGGTGCAGAGGGAGGAGGTGGGGGATTCAGGATGGGGAACACGTGTATACCTGTGGCAGATTCATGTTGATGTATGGCAAAACCAATACAATATTGTAAAGTAATTAACCTCCAATTAAAATAAATGAATTTATATAAAAAAAAAACTTGGTGCTCACGAATTTGGTAACTTAGGTGAAATGTACCAATCCCTTGAGAGTCTTAATCTCCCAAGACTCACAACAAGAAGAAATCAACAGTCTGGGGAATTCCCTGGTGGTCCAGTAGTTAACGTTTCCTCATTGCCAAGGGCTTAGGTTCAATCTCTGGTCAGGGAACTAAGATCCCACAAGCCTTGCAGCACAGCCAAAAAAAAGCAATAGACTATCTGAATATATCTATTAAAGAAATTGAACCAACACCTGATAAGCTTTAAAACCAGGAACCATCAGGCCTAGGTAATGAATTCTACCAAGCATTTAAGGAAGAGATCTCACCAGTTCTCTACAACCACTTTTGGGCTTCCCTGGCAGCTCAGTGGCAAAGAGCCCCCGTCCACCTGCAGTGTGGAAGACTTGGGTTCGATCCCTGGGTCAGGAAGATCCCCTGGAGGAGGAAATGGCAACCCACTCTAGTGCTCTTGCCTGGAAAGTTCCATGGGCAGGGGGCCTGGTGGTGGCAAAGAGTCAGATACGACTGAGCGACTGACCACAGCAAAACAACGACTTTCAGAAAACGAAAGCAAAAGGAACCCTTCCTAACTCATTCGGTGCATCTGATGAGCCTAGCATTACTCTCAATACCAAAACCAGACGACAATACTACAAGAAAACTACAGATGCATATCTCTTGTGAATGTAGATGCAACCACCTTGAACAAGATATTTGCAATCAGATGCAATAATGTATAAAAAGAGCATATTACAGTCCCTTCAGCACATCAGTTTTCTTGCCTCTGTGCTTTGGCTTTTGCCGCTCCCTCTGTTTTGCCCTTTACACCTTTCTCTTCCCCACAGCCCAGCCCATTCACCTAGGAAACCTCACCTCATCTTTTGGTACTGATCCTAGGACAGTTCATCTGTGAATCCTTTCCTGTCAACGTCACTCAGGTAGACTATCCAATTTCTACGTGTGCCATTAGTGTAGCATGTACGAGCTTCTCTTACAGCTCCTGTACATAAGTACACTCATAAGCATGTGTACTTATCCCACTAGATTATGAATTTCTTAAGGAGAGTATCTGTGTCTTTGCATTATAGCCTCAGTCTGGCACATTATGTGGGATGGATGAATGGAGGAATGGAGGGGTGGAGAAATGGATAGATGGGTGGGAGAGAGGGAGGTTAGGTGGGTGGATAAGTAACTAGATCAATGGAAGTTAAGCTCCAAGAGAGCAACTGCTCTGTGTTGTTTACTTCTGTACCCCCATTGTATTGGATATGCCCAGTACACAATGTATTGGATAGTAGATGCTCAAAAAATAATTAATTAATTACCTCTTAATTAGTTAAAGGATGATCCATAATAAAAGTGGAGGTTTGGATGGATGGATGGATGGATAAATGAATGATGATGAATGCATTTGAATTATAAGTATTCAAGAGGAAGCAGAATGGCCACCTTGATGTAGAGCAGGAAAGCCTCCCTTGTCCACAAAGCTGCCTCCTCATTATTTTACTCTGGCCTGTTGCCATGTGTTAACTGAAGTGTCAAAGACTAGTTTTTAACTCAAAACACTCTAACACACAAGTTCTCTGTCTGTTGCACCCAGGACTAGGTTATTACCCAGTTGGGTTATTACCTTGCTGGGTTATTACCTCCACATGACACTGTGCCCACACGTGTCACCGCTGTGTAGGAGAACAAAAAAGACAGATGCTTTTCAGAGAACTAAATAGCATCCCTAGGTGACGTTGCTGTGAAGTAGCACTGGTGCAATTCAACCTGAGCATTCATTCAGGCTCCAGAATCCACACTGTTTCAACTTTGCCATAAGATGTCTGCTTCCCCAGGTCTCCTAAGCTCCCCTGGGAAGATGCCCTGACAGTTCCAGGCCAACTTGGCTCACCCAGTGTGATCCATGCACGCTGGACCTCATGCACGCTTCTGCTCTGTTGTTTCCCCCATAGTGATTCAGTTGGTGGAGTGGTCTGTCTCCCTTGACGACCAGGAGCCTTTGAGAATAGAAACGTGTCCTGCTATCTTTGCGGTGCTTAGTGTTGGTGAATGAATGAATGATCCATAGATACCTTCATAGTCTTTTCGTTTGTTTGTTTTATTTTATTTATTTTTATTTTGTTTCTTATTGGAATATAATTGCTTTACAATGTTGTGTTAGTTTCTGCTGTACAATGAAGTGAATCAGTTATATGTGTGCATATATCCCCTCTCTCTTGTACTTGCCTCCTACCCACCCCCATCACACCCATCTAGGTCTTCACAGAGCATTGAGCTGAGCTCCGTGTTATACAGCAGATTCCCACTAGTTACATATTTTATGCACAGTAGTGTATATATGTGTGTGTGTGTATGTGTGTGTGTGTGTATCTCGTGAAGTCACTCAGTCATGTCCGACTTTTTGTGACCCCATGGACTGTAGCCCACCAGTCTCCTCCATCCATGGAATTTTCTAGGCAAGAGTACTGGAGTGGGTTGCCACTTCCTTCTCCAGGGGATCTTCCCAACCCAGGGATTGAACCTGGGTCTCCTGCATTGCGGGCAGATGCTTTACCGTTTGAGCCACCAGGGAATTGCTGCTGCTGCTGCTAAGTCACTTCAGTCGTGTGTGTAGGGAATCACTACATATATATAAGTTCTGACCTCTCAGTTTATCCCTGCCTCCCCTTCCCCACAGTGTCCACGTGTCCGTCTCTACGTCTCTGTCTCTATTCCTTCCCTGCAAATAGGTTCATCTGTACCATGTTTCTAGAGTCCACATATATGCTTTAATATACGATATTTGTTTTTCTCTTTCTGACTTATTTCGCTTTGTATGACAAACCCTAGGTCCATCCACATTTCTGCAGGTGACTCAATTTCATTCCTTTCAATGGCTGAGTTATATTGCAATGTATACACGGACCACATCTTTTTTATCCATTCATCTGTCCTTGGTTATTTAGGTTGTTTCTATGCCTGACTATTGTAAATAGTGCTACAATGAACACTGAGGTACGTGTGTCCTTTTGAATTATGGTTTTCAGTGGCTTAGTGGGTAAAGAATCTGCCTGCAACACAGGAGACACGGGAGATGCGAGTTCGATCCCTGGGTCGGGAAGATCCCCTGGAGAAGGAAATGGCACCCCACTCCAGTATTCATGCCTGGAAAATCCCATGGACAGAGGAACCTTGTGGGCTGCAGTCCATGAGGTTGCAAAGAGTGGGACATGACTGAGCGACTAACACCTTCATTTCCAGGGTGTATGTCCAGTAGTGGGATTGCTGGATCATATGGTAGTTCTATAGATATCTTCATGTTCTTTTAAGCTGGCATGCTTATTCACCCTGGGCACTTCAGCTGCCAAGGACCAGCATGTTATTGAACTCATTTCTGAAAATTCTCCATCTTTGTGTTTTCTACTTCTTCTTATTTCTTTTGATGGTTTAGCTTCAGACTTCCTAAGAGCTTTTCCCATTGAATGTAATTCATGATGGGGGAAAAATAAACTGTGGTCTGGGTGCATCCTAATTGGAATATGGCATGCCTCTCACAGATGTGTGCTCACCAAGCCAGCCATGAATTTGTTTCCCGCTGCCAAATTTCTTAAAATAAAAAGGAGTTTCCAGGCCGATTGTGCAAACATTAAAAAAAATCTGATAACTTCCTACCTTATTTCTTAATAAATTAAACAGTAGAAGAAAGCCCTCTAGCAGCGTGTTATTGAATTCCTAAATCTTTCCCTTCAAAGAACTTCACTTGGATTATTAACAAACATTTATCGACCCCTTTTCTGTGACAGGTTATCCATGTAGATTATCCCATTATGGCCTCCCAAGCACACTAGGAGGTAGATAGCATCAAACAAGTTTCAGAGGGAGAAACAGAGGCTCAGAGGAGCCGAGTCACAAGCCCCAGGCCTCACAGCTGGGAGACGGTGAGGCAGGAATCTGAACTCAGCCAGGTCTGTCCAGTGCCAGTTTGAGGGCTGGTGTGCTGCACCCCAGCTGCTTCCTTCCCATTTCTTAAAGCTGGGACTGGTGCCAGGACCCTGCACTTTAAATTCGGGGGACAACCTAGCAGAAAACAAGGCTTAGCTTGGCAGGCAGGACACAGGACAGTCTGTCTCCTTCTCACAGCCAGAGACAGACAAGGCAGAACCCAAGCCTGGGTCCAGGATGCCAAGACCTTACGTAGCCCCCTTGTCTCCCATCACCACCATCACATCAAGGGGAGACTGGATGAGTGCTGATGGTTGTCTTATTTGGTTTTCTCTTGGTGGGTAAACAGTGTCCTGATCCAATGATAGAATGGAGACACAGAAGAGCTGAGTGGAGGGAAAGAATGGCAGGGTGTTGTATTTGCCAAGGAACCATCCTTTAGAGGTAGGCATTCAGGGAGGCAGAACTGCCCAGATCGCCACCAGCAGAGACAAATGCCAGATCAGTGGTTGGTCCAGGGGCCCACCCAGAAGAGAGGCTCTCATATTTTCTATCCTAAATGACCTAACCAAAAAGTTGTCTGTCTCCAGTCACACCGGATTGTGGAAGGATGATCAGCAAGACTGTTCGAATCCAGACATTAGATAAACAAAGCTGCACATTGTGGGAAGAGGCCATTCAGTCAGGCACTTGCTATAGGCTGGAGGCCTTAAATATTTCTTTTCTTGAATCAACACAACAAACTGGTGATGTGGATACTTTAACCCCTTTTTGCAGACACAGAAACTGACTGAAGGCCTGGGAAGTGCTTTGTCCAGGTTGCCCAGGGGACTGGGGCAGGACTGAATCCTGTTTCTGGCCTCTGGCCTCCCCATGGTTAGTCAGTCCCAGGTTGGTTATGGCTGGAAATGTGGACATTCAAAGACACTGGTTAATCATCTTTTAGCACTTGCAAACCCCTTTGAAAATGTGAATGGATTTCCCCTTAGACAAATGCGTAACCCACTCCACAGTGATAGATTTCAGTAAGATGGTGACCCCTTCAACAGAGTAGCCACTCCCCAGTGGTCACCTGCTCTCCAAGGTGACCGTATTCCTTTAGGTCCAAAGTCATATTTGAACCTTAGGTCTCCCCTGTTTTGAAACTTGGGTCAGTCACCAGGCTGTGACTGTCCTTGACTCGAATAACAGAAATTGATGAGTACTCCAAAACACTCAAGCCTGTATCTGACACTAAAATATGTGGCTGGGACCTTCTTATTGACATAGTTGATTTTTATACACAAAAAAATAACTCCAGTTTATGTGTATACCCCATATAGAGTCGTCAAAAAAAAAGAGAAAAAGGAAAACCCTGGTATATAATCTTTGCATAATAGATCAATTATAGATTTCTCAAATCCTAGTACTCTAGCTTTCAAAGCCTCTTTGAATAATTATGTTTTCACATTTAAATTTCATAACCCTCTAAAAGGAGGATGAATAATTCTGAGGGAAATTATTTATTCTCATGATGAAGCATAAAGCAGTTCAAAGCTACGTTTATACACACTGACCAATTTTCATCTCAGTTAACATATGTCAAGCATGTACTATTGCTCAGCACGTGCAAAGTACTTTAGTACACATGGTCTCATTTCATCTCCCACCCTCAGCAGTGCCATGAGGGAGGTAAGGCTAGTCTTATCACTCCCATTTCACAGAAGAGAAAACTGAGGTCCAGAGAAGTTCTCTGACCTGCCCAAAGTTAAACATGGGTAGGAAGTGGTAGAGCCAAGACTGAAGCGCTGGGTTCCAGATTCCAAGTCTGGAGTCACATTTGAGGCACATTTGCTTATACCTCAACCCATGTGTGAAGCAATGTTTCAGATGCCAGCCTGGGATAAGAACTTGCTGTGCATAATGCAATTACCGAGAACGAAAACCTGTGAGGACATGTCAGGGCCTTTTGTATTGTTCATTAGAGAATGTCATCCTCCCTGACAGTCAGGGCTCACTCCCAGGTCTCCTTTACCGTGAAGCCCCCTGACTACTACCCTCTCCCCCAGCAGAGGGCCTCATCCCCTGAACCTTGGGTCACCTGCTCTCATTTGCCATGTGCACATTTAAGAGTGGTAAATCTCTGAATTAGAGTCAGGAACTTCAGAGGCATCAGATGAAGGGTTGGCCCAGCATTCGTTGCCAAGGCAACAGCTACTTGACTTGACCTCTGACCAAATGTCTGGGCAGGTGAGCAAACCGGAGGAAGCAAGGATGACTCAGGGCGTCCCTGCCTGCGGTGATTGGGGGATGACTCAGGTGTTAAGGGAAAAGGACAGGCAGGAGGCCAGCCTTACATGATGGGCATTTCTGTGAAGATTTTGCCTTTCCTGAAAAACTGAGGGTCCCTAAAGTGTGGGGATCACCTCTCAACCTTCTCTACAGCTGATGTGGAACCCAGCCCAGTGCTAAGTAGTATCCAGTAAATCATGGATCTGTATTGTCCAGTTAATGCCAAGGTGTGAACCAGCCTGGCTCACAGAGTTTTTCAAACTGCCAGTCATGACCCACTAGTGGGCCATGAGATCACTTTTGGTGCTACACTCAGCATTTTTATTGGTAAGGTAGAAACGAAGCGAAAAGGAAAAAATGGAGCATGCCACATACATAGTAAGGATTAATATTATTTTCCAAGATTTTTTTCATGGAAAACATGAAAACTGTGTGTAGTATTGGTGGTGGTGATGGTGTGTGTGTGTTTGTGTGTACTGGTGATGGTGGTGGTGTAGACGCTGAGTCGTATCTGACCCTTTTACGACTCCATGGACTGTAGCCCACTAAGCTCCTCTGTTCATGGGATTCTCCAGCAAGAATACTGGAATGGGTTGCCGTTTCCTTCTCCAGGGGATCTTCCTGACCCAGGGATTGAACCCACGTCTCCTGCTTAGCAGGCAGATTCTTTACCACGGAACCACCTGGGAAGGCTGTGTACTAGGTTGTGATATAAAATACATTCTTATTGAGTCTAAGATTTTTGAAAAACAATAGTTAGAAAACAATCTCAGAAATTCATTTGACCAGTTTCCTGATTATAAGAACATTAAACATTAATGGTCATTTGTACTATTTATCCATTTGTTTATTACTCAAAAAAATCTGTTATGGTTGCCTTCTCCGCTGTGTCAGCTTGTTAGGTATGAAAGTAAGATATTCAAGACGAGCGACTAGGTCAGTGTGGCTGGAGCCACTAATTATGCAGCAGGGGGCAGAAGAGGTATGTTCTCTCCCTGCTCGTGTTCAAAGGAGGAGCCTTTGTTTGCTGGGCTTTTGTGGTTCACAGGGCGAGGAGTGGGCTTGAATTTTGACCTTTGCCTTCTGTCGGTCCCCTCGCCCTGACAGCTGGCTTAAATAATTCAGCACCTGTGTGTTGATACTCCTTCATTGCACTCCAGTTTTGTCATTGGCAGTCTTGTTTCTCCAGTGAGTTTATTCTTGAATACATCTTCTGCTTCTTTTGCATCTCCAAAATGCCTAGCAGAATTGGGACTACTGTAGGCACTCAATAAATGCTTCCAGTTTATTGACAACTACTTTTGTTCAGGTCCCTGCTAATCTTCTCATCTTCTCCTACCACAGAGCATGTATGGTATGGCTTTGTGGTTATGTGTGTAATAGTCCACCTCCTCCACTTAGACTGTGAGCCCATTGGGAACGGGAGTAGGTGTATCCTGTCCATCACCATATCCTCAGTTCCTAATGCAGCACAACACATGCCTGCCTCATTCGTTGTCTCCTCCGTGATTGACATCCAGTAGGTGTATCTGTTAGTCATCACCATAATAATACTGAGTAATGAACAACCCTGAGTATCTCAATGGCATATTAAATTAACACTTGCCTTTGTGGGGCAGCTCCAAGCTACAGATTGTACTGGATCAGCTCTGTGGGTCTCTCACCTTCCTTACACGAGCAGGCTAAGCAGGGTGTGTTTTTCTCATGACAATGCAAAAACACAAAAGAGCAAGTTCAACTGCACAGGTGCTTTTGAGACGTTTGGTTCCTTCATATCTCTTAACATACCTTGGCCAAAGTTCGTGAAACCAAAAGTCAAGGAGCAAGAAAGCACACTCTGCCTGTGGAGGGCGTGGTGATGACAGGAACAGTGAATATTTCTGAGTAGTCAGTCGAGTAAGTTCTCAGTTTCTCACTAAGTGTTCATGGAACGGAAAGGATGGGATGAAAATAATTGGATTCTAGGGATCTCCCATGGGTATTCACCATACAAGTTACAAAAGCCCGTGGGGACTTTTTAGCTCCTGAAATACAGCTCTACGGAGAAAGCCAGAGCTTTGTCTGACAGATAACAGCCCAACCACCCAGAGTGGAATTTGCTGGGGAAGTAAAGCGAGCCCTCAGAGGACTGCCAGGAGAGATGTCCTCCAGGGTGCTTGGGGTGGCAGCTGCCTCGGGAAGGCTGGTAGGACCATGACCACTGAGTTCTCAAGAGGTGTCTCTGCGCAAGTGAGGTCCCTGCCAGTTCTGAGGAAATGATTTTCTTCTTTGTCCTTTGGGCATGTGCACATACAGACGAATGTTTGTTAATCAGCAAGAGACATTTGGAAAGACCTAGACATCATTTCCAAAAGGATGCAGAGCCTTGGTTCCCGTATTTCCTTTGCGGTACCAACTCTGGTGTGGTTTGAGGCTGTGCGTGGGGTTTGAGGGGTTTTGCACCCCTCCTTTGGGCAGCAGAAAAATAACAATCTGTTTTCCTTTCACCCTCTGTTCCCACCACCTGCAGGAGTGCTCTGCCTGCCAGACAGCCTGAACCTTCACCGGGACCCACAGCGGACCAGCAAGCCGGGAGAGCTGCCCATGTTTAGCCAGTCTGAGCTGAGGACCATCGAGCAATCCTTGCTGGCAACCCGCGTCGGCAGCATCGCAGAACTGAGTAAGTGGATGCTGGTTCTCTGCCTACTCTGTGCCCAAGGGGCTGACTGTGCTCAGGGCAGTGTTCTGTAACCAATCCGGTGGCTCCTTTTATTAAGCACCCACTATGTACACAGATCAGTGTTGATGGCCATGGTGAAGGCAAGGGCTCTGGAGTCAGGTAGACTGGTAAAGACTGCCTCTGATGGAGGTCAGCCTCCTACCCTTTTCTAAGCCTCCATTTCCTTTTTTATAAAACAGAGAATATGGTAATACTTCACTTAGAATATAGTTGTGGTGACTCAGCAAGCTGACACCCACCAAGGAGGTCTCTGTAGTCCCTAGCACACAGTAAGTGCTGTAAAGACTGTTGATTTCCACAACAGGACCATGTCTGTTCAAAATCCTCCACTGGCTCCCCATCTGATCCACAGGAAAAGCCAAAATCCTCAAAATTTCATCCAGGCTCCCTACCTGTATCCCTCAGACATCTTCCTCCACTTCCTCCCCAGACCTGCTGAACTCAGTCACACTGGTACCTCTTGTTCCTTGAACACAGCAGACATACCTCAGGGCCTTTGCACATGCTGTTCCCTCTGTATAAACCACTCTCATCCTCCAGATATCCACATAGCTTATTTCCTCATTACCTTCAAGTCTCACCCAAATGTTACCCCTTAATGAAGTTTTCCCTGAGCACCCTATTTAAAATTATAACACCCTAAGAACCCTGATCCCTCTTCACTGCTTTACCTTTCTTCCCAGCTATTACCCTATGACATGCTCAATTTCTTTTTGTTTTTCAGTAACAAGTCCACTGAGATATAATTCATATCCTGTTCACCTACTTAAAGTGTATCATCATTCAATGGCTTTTAGTATATTTCCAAGTTATACAACCATAACCACAATCAATTTTAGGACATTTTCATCACCCCAACAAGAAACCTGATAACCATTAGCAATCATTCCCCTCCCTCCTTCCCCCAGACACCCTCAATAGTTGACTCATTAATTTTTTTAATTATCTGTTTCCTGCTATTAGAATATATTCTCACAGAGAGAAGAGATATTTGTTTTGTTCACTGTTGTAACCTCAGCACCACGAATACTGCTTGGCACATAGTCAGTCCTTGGGAAATGTGAAAAAAAGGGAGAGACAGAGACAAAGAGAGAGATGGGAAGAGAGGGAGAGAAGGGGCAGAAAGGTGGAGAGAAGAAGGCTGGGGTGTCCCAAGTTTGAGTAATGATTGCTGTGCTTCTACACCTCCTAATTCAGGTCTGGGCTGAATCTGGCCAACCAGAGGAATATAAAACTGTATTTACTTATGATCCAATTGATTGTCCAGTGACACAGCCCTGTGTTAGCTCCAGATGGAACTAGAGTAATGATCACAGAAATGCTAGAGTATGTTGAAGTGTGAGATAGTGTGAAATTCTAAAAAATTCTGAACTATAAGAGACTTAAGGACTCATAAAGCAACTTGTACCTCTTCCCAAGAATTCCCTGTATACCCAGGACAGTCATCCTACTTTGAGCACATGGCTTGCACCTCTGCAAAGGGAAGCAGTCGCTGATTCGAGCTAAAGGGGCCCCTTATGTTCACTAGAGCTTTTTTGGCACCTGAATTTGGAAACTGTGCTTCCATTCCCATCAAACTCCCAAAGTCATGAGATGCCTCTGATTACCGGGTCTTCCAGCCACTGGTCAGTTGTATGATTGTTCTTAAACTTAAGGATTCTGTGGATCCGTTTGGCAGCCTGATGAAGCCTGTGGACCCTGCCTTAGAACAGTACTTTTAAATGCATGAAATAAAGTGTATCAGTTTATTAAGGAAGCTAATTATATTAAAAGACAGTTATCAATATATTTCAGCTGAACTGTGATATAGTTTATATCACATTATATGTGATATAGTCATATGTTTTATTAGAACATTATAAAACAAGATCTAGCAGCAACTCTGGTGACCTATTATTTTGAGGTGGTGATGTGTGTGAATGATATTTTGAGATATCTGCAACAGTTGGAAGTGGGGGAAGGAAAGGTCTACATTTTAACAGCCCCCCACCCCAGAGATTCAGATGTAGCTGGTCCAAGCAGATCCCTTGGGGAAACATCTCAAAGAAGAAATGCCTTGTTGTTTGGGACTCCACCAATTTCCAAAACATGCCCATGACCTTGGAAAGGCCGATTCTGGCTACAGGGTTGGACCATGTCTACATGGGTGCCACCGTGGAAGAGGCCCCCACACGTTCTCCTCTGGAGTCTCAAAGGTTTGTCCTGAAGTATTTTAAGGGCCCCTCCTAGCACCTGGGCTGGAGCTCTGCTCAATTCCAGTGCTTCTCTTGAAGGAAAGGATTTGCTAAATAAATCTGCACTTCACCTAAGCAGGCAGTCCACAGGAGCAGCTTGTCACGTAAATTGTTTTTAAGGACAATTTGTTCTGTAAATTAAATGCTGTCGTTGCCGTTGAATATTGACTTTTGCATATGAATTGTTGGCACACAAATAGGTGCTGCTAATTATGAATAGGTTCCCTCCGTTCATTAAGTCAGCCCCGTAGAACGTGTATGCAGAAGCATGTTGATAAGCCACGTCGGCGACAGAAAGTAATAAAATTGCCTTCTTTTCTGATCTGACTGTAATTTAGACTGACTTGCTCTGTGGTCTGAATCAATACAGCCTTGCCCTGTCTGTGTACATAGAGAGCTGTTCTTCATATTCAAAGGTTACTCTGCCCGTGCGGATTCCAGAAACCACTGTTGTTCCAGCAATGGCGGGGTGGAGTCTGTTCCCAGCTGTCCCTGCTCTTCTTGAATCAGGCTGTTCGGGGTTGAGGGCAGAGCCCCTGACTATAGCCTTCTTAAGAGCCAGCAATAATAGATGTTGATCTAGGGAACTATGAAAAATCTACACGAGCTACTTCCAGTGTAACCATTGTTATCCACAGAGATGTGGGAATGAAGGTAAGAAGGGATAAATAACCTGTCTAAGATCAACCACACCTGTGAACTGATGACTTGAAATTGAATCCAGTTCTCCAACCAGAGCTGTCATCACTACACATGACTCCCTGTCTCTGGGGGAAGCCTGGGCATTTCTAGATGATATGGGTGGACTGTATCTGCCTGTATAATATCGGACCGTTAGTCAGACCTTTGTTCCTTCCAGGTCTGAGGATCTACAGTTTGCTCTGTACCAGGTGTTGTGAATGCTGCCCTCAAAGCTACATTGGAGATGTGAGAATTCACAAAGGTTACCGAGTATTTCACCCCCCACTCCCCCACTCCGCTCACCCTGCCCTTGCCCGCTGAGACTTCTTCCTGTATATGCCCTGCTTCTATCCTCAGGGCATCAAACTGCCTTCGTCAGTGGTGATGTATAGCGATGATGTTATGGCTTGGGGCAAAAATACATCCACTATTTCCAGACCACCTACTGTGTGCCAGGTGCTTTAAGCACATGAAAGGAATTATTATTCTCATTTTATAGATAAGAAAACTAAGACTTAGAAGGATAAATGTTTTGCCGAAAGCCACACAACTCCTAAGTGGCAGAGCCCCATTTCAAATCATCTTTTCTTTTTCTGCTTAACTGTGCTGTGTCCAGCTGAGTTCTGCACTCTAAGCACCTAACACATGGCCCTTAGCTTGGGAAATATCTGTTGAAAGTCCAATGAATATACGAATAACCCGCAGTGAACTAGTCCGTGAAACAAAAGCTGAAGAAAATGCTACAGGGGAGGGGAACTCAATGAAATTCTTGTCAAATATTTTGTGTTCTATTGAACTGAATTTTGAACTCAGAGAGCTAGAACTGGAATCTCTGTATGTCAAATTATTTGAAAGTGAAAATGAAAGCCGCTCAGTCTTCGCGACCCCATGGACTGTAGTCCTTGGAATTCTCCAGGCCAGAATACTAGAGTGGGTAGCCTTTCCCTTCTCCAGAGGATCTTCCCAACCCAGGAATCGAACCCAGGTCTCCCACATTGCAGGCAGATTCTTTACCAGCTGAACTGAGCCACTCACATTATTTGAGTGAGAAACTAAATCAGGAGATCACAAAGGTCCCCAAACTGACACAGGCTGGTTGGTGATTCTTAACCGTGAGCCCAAGGAAATTAGCAAGACAGTACTTAGAGTTCAGTGAGCAGACCAGGCCTCCTTACCTGAACTGGTCAGGAGTAGGTCTGCAGGAAGCCAGTCCACCCCACCTCCAGGGAAAGCAGAGGCCCTGGCTGTGCTTATTTTTGAATCAACTCGGCTCTACATTTGGTCCCATCCATCCCATATTTGTGTCCTCTGAGACCTTGTTGCAGCTCTTCTGCCCAATGTTCCTTGCCTTGCCCCCAAGCTCCCAATTAACCTGCATTGGACAGCCATTAAGTAGAGTAATTGCTTTCTGTTATTTAAAGGGGGAAAAAATGAGGGCTTCATTGAAAAATGCCTCTTTCTGTTTTCTTTTTACACTAAACTGTGAACTTGCTGTTCCCACTCAATGTGTTCCTCGAAACAGGACCATTAATTTACAGCTGTGCGTAAAAAGCGTTTCTGGGTTGTCTCTCCTCAGTGTCACCAGAAAAGAAAAAAAAAGCCCTCATTGCTTGGACAAGGGTGCTCTCATATGTAAATGGGGAAACGGGGTCTTTTCATAAGGTCCTGCTGTCTCTGGCCACTAGAATGTACCTGTGACCCTTTTCAATGGTAAAGTGTCACTGGCCTTAACCCTTCTGTGCCTGAATTTCCTCATCTGTAAAATAGGGAATGAGTTGTCTTTGTTCAGTCGCTCAGTCATGTCTGACTCTTTGCCACCCACTGTGGCAGGCCAGGCTTCCCTGTCCATCACTATCTCCCAGAGCCTGCTCAAACTCATGTCCATAGAGTTGGTGGTGCCCATTCAATCATCTCACCCTCTGTTGTCCCTTGCTCTTCCTGCCTTCAATCCTTCCAGCATCAGGGTCTTTTCCAATGAGTCAGTTCTTCACATCAGGTGGCCAAAGTATTGGAGTTTCAGCTTCACCATCAGTCCTTCCAGTGAATATTCAGGACTGATTTCCTTTAGGATTGACTAGTTGGATCTCCTTGCAGTCCAAGGGACTCTCAAGAATCTTCTCCAACACCACAGTTCAAAAGCATCAATTCTTCCGAAGCAAGGAGCAAGCATCTTTTAATTTCATGACTGCAGTCACCATTTGCAGTGATTTTGGAGCCCAAGAAAATTTTGGAGGCAAGTTAAACCACGGTTTATGATGCTGAAGAGTGCCTTGATTTCCTCATCTGTGCTGTGTGACCTAGGTCAAGTAACTTGATCACTCTGATCCCCAGTTTTACCATCTCTGAAAAAAGAGTGATGATACCTCCTACCCCAGGGTTGTGGGAGGTTTTGAAAATGTACCATAGAAAGTGGTAGCTGACTGTGGATGAACAGCAGGGAATGAATTGAAGGTGCTGTCATAGTACAGGTTTTGGGGAAAGGAACCCATGTTGAAATATGCAGTCCTTTGTCTCAGGGTGATCACAGTGGCATTCAGGAAGACAGCTTAGAGAAGATTGCACTGATAACCTGAGTCTGGAAGGCAGAGCTCCATTTCCCAAAGGGTAGCAAGGGAGATTGCAGGTAATAGACAAAACACTTTCTATTTTTAATTGCCATGAATTTTTTATGGGTACTAGAAAAATATTGGTTTTCCTTTTATGGCGCTGATATAAAGTTTCATTTTTCAATGAATGTATTGTGTGAAAGAGGAAGCTAATTTAAAGAAAAATGTTAAGTAAATAAATTGGACCTGCGGCACACAGATATGTGAGAATTCATGATGCTGATTTTCAAATGACTGACATTTGGGAAACCTGATTATAAGCAGATTCTCAAGTAGGTTCCTAGAACCAAACTCTAGCCACCCAAACTCAGTGTAGCTAGTGACAGTGGGTTTGTTGCTTTGGGTTCATGAATGAAGCTGACCGGGAAGCAGCAGATAGCACATACATAGAGTGGGATTTGAAGTGGAGCTAGTGATTGTAGAATCCCCATGCCAATTTCATCTCCCGTGACCAACCCTCATCAGAGACATCCTTTAGGCCTGTGCTCCAGAGACTGGGCTGATGACAAAGATGATGCTGATGGTGAAGCATATAGTATGATGATGGAGATGGTAATGGTGGTCAAGATGGTGGAAAGAAATGGTGCTAGTGATGAGGATGGTGATGGTAGTGGCAATACAAAGCAAAAGATATGTGCTGAATACTTACTATGCATTCAGAATGTGCCCAACCCTATTTCAAGTGCTTTAAGTGATTTATATGATTGCTTCATTAGGAACTAATATTATCTCCATTTTCCAAATGAAGAAACCAATGTGAGGTACTTTCTACATGTTATCAGTTTAATCCACACAACAGGTTCACAAAGGACATAATTATCCCCAAATACAGAGACGTTAACTCACCCAAGATCATGCAGCTGGTCAGTGGCAGGTTGGAAACTCAGACTCAGAGAGTCTGACTCCAGAAAGCTTGTCCCTAATCACCAAACACACTGCTCCTCCAGGAACAGGGCAATGAATGAGTCATGTCTCTATCCATTAAACTCAATAGGGGAAGCAGATGTATGGGCATCTAAAGCATGTCTGAATTAAACACATAACATGTTGGACTTTATCATCAGGTGTTGTAGGTACACAGAGTAAAGGGCAATTGATTCTGAATGGGGGCATCCTGGAGGGCTCCCTGGAAAAACTGGCATTTGATCACAGCCTTGAAAGTCTTCAGTAATTGAGAAGATGAAGGGGAGGGTCATATAAGGTGAGAAAACAAGAGAAAAAGTGGGGAGCCTAGAAGTGCAGGGCAAAATGAATGATGCTCTGAGGACACAGTTAGTCCAACCAAAACCAAAGCCTTCCCAGGGTCTTGGGGACCTGGAGGGGTGACGTGTGGCCCCAAAACATGGATCCTCTTCTCTTCTCCACCCGATTTTGATTTTTCTTATTTTGAGCTATTTTATGAGCGCTTTCAAGAAAGACAGAGGGAAAGATGAATGTACCCCAACCTGGCCCTAGATAGGAGGTACTAGAAAGTAAACCCCACCTCGCTAAGCTTATTACTCTGATAACTCCAAGAAGCACATGCCATAATTCAAAATTCAGAACTAACAGAAAAGTTGGAAGGGAATGTTGCCCACAATCCCTCTAGGCAGAGAAATCCTTGGTCAACATTTTGCTTTTTTCCCCCTGTTATTTACTCAGTGCATATTTTTAATAACATAATCCTGATCACTCTGTATGCAATTTTGAATTTCACTTTTTTGCCACTTACCATTCTAACACAAAGATAGTTTTTTCATTTATTGCAGCTCTCTGTAAACATTTTTAGTAACTGCATAAGTTTTATCACATACCAGAGTTTATTTAACCATGCTCTGATTTTCAAACATTTGTTTCTTTGTCAAATTTTGGATTCTATAAATAAGGTTTTGGATAAAAATCCTTGTGCATGAAGATTTTGCTGCATTTTGGATTCCAACCTTGGGACAGAGTCCCAGAAATGGAATTACTGAATCAAAGGAAAGGAGCATTTGTTAACACCTTGGCTACACAATGCCAACTTGCCCCATCATGGACTTGGAGCTGGCCACGGCTGCAGTGAGCCGTCTCTGTAAAAAAAACTTAGGTCAGTGTAGGGTGACGAGCACAGACATTAGAGTCAGGCAGACCCAGGTTTACAATCTTATCTCTGCTTTGTGACCTTGAACCTTGGTTTCTTATCTGTAAAACAGAATTTCTTAACCTGGGCATTATTGACTCCTGGCAAAACTCTTCCTTATAGGGACTGATTTGTTCATTGTAGGATGTTTAGCAACATCTCTAGCCTCTGCCCACTAGGTACAGTAACAGTCCCCAGAATGTGACACAAGAAATGTCTCCAGATGTTACCAAATGTCCCGTGGGAGGCAAAATCACCCCGCTTGCAGATCACTGCTGTAAAGCTAAAATGATGTCTCTCAGTTGTGTCTGACTCTTTGAGACCCCATGGACTGCAGCATGTCAGGTCTCCCTGTCCATCACCAATTCTCAAAGTTTATTCAAACTCATGTCCATTGAATCGGTGATGCCATCCAACCATCTCATCTTCTGTCGTCCCCTTCTCCTCCTGCCTTTAATCTTTCCCAGCATCAGGGTCTTTTCAAATGAGTCCATTCTTTGCATCAGGTGGCCAAAGTATTGGAGTTTCAGCTTCAGCATCAGTCCTTCCAGTGAATATTCACTGATTTCCTTTAGGATGGACTGGTTGGATCTCCTTGCAGTCCAAGGGGCTCTCAGCAGTCTTCTCCAACACCACAGTTCAAAAACATCAATTCTTCGGTGCTCAGCTTTCTTTATAGTCCAACTCTCACATCCATACATGACTACTGGAAAAACCATAGCTTTCATTAGATGGAACTTTGTTGGCAAAGTAATGCATCTGCTTTTTAATATGCTGTCTAGGTTGGTCATAGCTTTTCTCCCAGGGAACAGGCTTCTTTTAATTTCATGCCTGCAGTCACCATCTGCAGTGATTTTGGAGCCCCCAAAAATAAAGTCTCTCACTGTTTCCGCTGTTTCCCAATCTATTTGCCACTAAGTGATGGGACCAGATGCCATGATCTTAGTTTTCTGAACGTTGAGTTTTAAGCCAACTTTTTCACTCTCCTCTTTCACTTTCATCAAGAAGCTCTTTAGTTCTTCTTTGCTTTTTGCCATAAGGGTGGTGTCATCTGCATATCTGAGGTTATTGATATTTCTCCCAGCAATCTTGATTCCAGCTTGTGCTTCTTCCAGCCCAGCATTTCTCATGATGTACTCTGCATATAAGTTAAATAAGCAGGGTGATAATATTCAGCCTTGACTTACTCCTTTTCCTATTTGGAACCAGTCTGTTGTTCCATGTCCAGTTCTAACTGTTGCTTCTTGACTTGCATATAGATTTCTCAGGAGGCAGATCAGGTGGTCTGATAATCCCATTTCTTGAAGAATTTTCCACAGTTTATTGTGATCCACACAGTCAAAGGGTTTGGCGTAGTCAATAAAGCAGAAGTAGATGTTTTTATTGACTCTCTTGCTTTTGGGATGATTCAACGGATGTTGGCAATTTGATCTCTGGTTCCTCTGCCTTTTCTAAAACCAGCTTGAACATCTGGAAGTTCATGGTTCACATACTGTTGAAGCCTGGCTTGGAGAATTTTAAGCATTACTTTGCTAGCATGTGAGATGAGTGCAATTGTGCAGTAGTTTGAGCATTCTTTGGCATTGCCTTTCTTTGGGATTGGAATGAAAACTGACCTTTTCCATTCCTGTGGACACGCTGAGTTTTCCAAATTTGCTGGCATCGTGAGTGCAGCACTTTCACAGCATCATCTTTCAGGATTTGAAAGAGCTCAACTGGAATTCCATCACCTCCACTAGTTTTGTTCTTAGGGACTCACAAGGCTCTATAGGGTACTAGACCATTCAGGTATGAGCTAAATCAAATCCCTTATGATTATACAGTGAAAGTGACAAGTAGATTTAAGGGGACAGGTCTGATAGACAGAGAGCCTAAAGAACTATGGACGGAGGTTTGTGACATTGTACAAAAGGCAGTGATCAAGACCATCCCCGAGAAAAAGAAATGCAAAAAGGCAAAATGGTTGTCTGAGGAGGCCTTACAAATAGCTATGAAAAGAAGAGACACAAAAGGCAAAGGAGAAAAGGAAAGATATACCCATTTGAATGCAGAGTTCCAAAGAATAGCAAGGAGAGATAAGAAAGCTTTCCTCAGGGATCAGTGCAAAGAAATAGAGGAAAACAATAGAATGGGAAAGACTAGAGATCTCTTCAAGAAAATTAGAGATACCAAGGTAACTTTTCATGCAAAGATGGGCTCAGTAAAGGACAGAAATGGTATGGACCTAACAGAAGCAGAAGATATTAAGAAGAGGTGGCAAGAATACACAGAAGAACTATACAAAAAATATCTTCACAACCCAAATAACCACGATGGTGTCATCACTCACCTAGAGCCAGACATCTTGAAATGTGAAGTCAAGTGGGCCTGAGGAAGCATCATAGAGACAATGCATGTGAGGCGCTTTTTCACAGTGCCTGGCACAGAGTAGATGTATGTATGGCAGAAACCAACACACAAAACACATCTAAAAACTTTAAAATATATATTTAAATAAGTTTAAAAAACTAAAAAAAAAAAAAAAAAAATAGCATCGCAGCAACATTTAGATTAGTGTTTGACCAGACAACCAGGCACCATAGCCTAGCCCAGTTGACACACAAATTCACCATCAAAAATAACTTCAAGGAACATCTCCCCAAGTGTGCAACACCTCCCACTGTGCAAGAGATGATTTCCAGAGGGACAGGGGCAGTGCCTTAGATAACACTGGTCATGGGAGTGACGCTTTTCAATTCTATTTTCATTCTAATTGCTTTCAGAGGAAAGGCTCCACTTGATATGAGCCCCTAACAACTCTCACTTGCTCTTTTTAACAAAGGAAAACAGGACCAGAATTCAGGTATAAATTAATTACACTCTTTTTATTGAATTAACTTTCACAATGACCTTCTGTTTACAGCAAGGGATACTAATTTCCCATTTATGTCAGTGACATAATGTTTCTTTTTTAGATATATATATTCAAAAAATAAAATGAGTCCATCGAAGATTAAGTAAATAACAATACAGGTGGTGCTTGGATACAACTACATTCCTGAAGGTTGCTTACAAGCAAACCACATTTGAGAAACACAATCTTAGTCAAGGAAAGTCAGAGCTTCAGGCCCAACCAGTCTCCCATAAGAAGATATTCTCTCCAGGGCCAACCTGGGACTGTGCAAGTTTGGTCTGATGAAGGAGAAAGCTAGTTTTCTTCTAAGAAAGCATGAGAAAGGCCGGAGTGTTCTCAGAGTTTGCCAGTGCTGAGAATAATAAAACATGCCCCTCAAGGAGCGTGGTTAAGTGCATAGATTCTGGAGCCAGAGTGCTGGGGTTCAAATCCGCCTTCTGCTGTTCGTGGCTCTGCCCTGCTGAGAAGTTATTTCACCTCTTTGGGCCTCTGTGTCCTCGTCTGTAAAATAGGTTTATAAAGGTGCCTACTTTATAAGGTGTTATGAGAACTCAATGTTAAAGCGCTCTAACTGTGCTGTCACAAATAGGTGTCATTTTGGACTGAGTTGCTATCATTGGGAATGATGGACAAAAAGAATACTGTGTCACAGTGTACTAAGTGCTGTAACAAAGAAAGTGCAGTGTGGCATCTGACACAGGGGAGTGGGGGAAATTCCAGAATGGTGTCCTGGAATATAATATGTAAGCCGACACCTGGATGATCAGCAGGAGTTAGCCTGGAAAAGAGGAGAAAGAGAATGTTCTAGATAGAGGGGATAACAGTTTATGCCCAGGCTCAGAGGAAAGACACAGTATAGTCCATTCTTGTGATTGCAAGGGAGGCAGTACTGGTCACAGCAGAGGCTGTGACAGAGGGGTGTGTCCCAGATGAAGAAGGCTGAAAGTAGACACGTACAAAGGGCTTTCTGTGCCTTGTTAGAAATTGTGGGTTCCAAAGAGCAGGACTGGAGTTATCGTAGCAGCCCGCTGTGCTTGAAGCAGCACCCCAAACCTGATAAGTCATTGACAGGCGTGTGGTGAATGAACAAACGCTTCCCTCTCTGCCTGATGAGACCATTTCCACTGAACGAGGGAATCTCGAGATGAGAATCTCTGCACCTCTTCTCTGTGAGTCTTGGCTACTTGAAGGATCTGAAATCTTACTTCTGTCCACAGGTGACCTGGTGTCCCGAGCAATGCATCACCTGCAGCCCCTCAATGCCAAGCACCATGGCAACGGCACCCCCCTGCACCACAAGCAGGGGGCGCTCTACTGGGAGCCCGAGGCCCTGTATACCCTTTGCTATTTCATGCACTGCCCACAGATGGAATGGGAAAATCCCAACGTGGAACCCTCCAAAGTCAACCTCCAGGTGGAAAGGTAAGACATGTGTTGGCTTTGGATGGCCAGAGAGAGAGGCTCCCATCGAGCCGACACCACTTTGTGGTGGGTGGGTTTTGCCTCTGAGGTGGTGCAAGGGTGGGGCAGGGGAGGGGCCAGAGCTGCCCAGTTTCCAGAAACTGGAGGCTGAATCTTGTACCCTGAAGAGTATCTGAGACCTCGGGGAGTGCTGTCTCTTCAGTCGTGTCTAACTCTTTGAGACCCTATGGACTGTAGCCCACCAGGCTCCTCTGTCCGTGGGGATTCTCCAGGCAAAAATACTGGAGTGGATGGCCATGTCCTCCTCTAGGGGATCTTCCCAACCCAGGGATTGAACCAACATCTCTTATGTCTCCTGCAATGGTAGGCGGGTTCTTTGCCACTAGCGCCACCTGGGAAGCCCTGAGACCTGAGTGAGATCTTTGAAATGGGTTTGCATAGGGCTGGTCCAATCTGCAATAAAAGTGGCCAGGGTCAGAAGAGAGGGTCTTCAAATTCTGGAGAGATGAGGGTTTCAGCAGTGCCAGGGGGCTTCACTGTGAAGGCAGCTTTGGGGGACGCCAGCCCTATGGGTGGGAGATGTCTGTCTTCATTTCACCCTGGCTGTCCTGGGGACTTGAGAGGGAAACTGTAACACCTGCACAGCCAGAAATGGGCTTCTTGGGCACACAGGGGACAGCATAGCAGGTCCCATGAGGCAGAATCCTCATGGCAGAGAAGGAAGGAGGGCTTCCTGGAAGAGGAAGCTCCCTCTGACCCAGCTTCTGCTGCTCCTCAGCACTGTCCATCTGCTCCCCTGTGCCTCAACCTCCCCATCCATAAACCAGCAGCAACACTAAGTGGTTTCCAGGTTCCCTTCTGCCTGGAAAATCCCAGGATTTTCTGAGGCTGGTTTCACCCTGTCAGAGGCAAGACATCCAAACTGCCGTCAGTCCAGAAGGCTGCCTGGAGGCATCCCCTCTTTCCATGCAGACAGATCCACAAAGCTCATCTCCCATATGCGTGGGTGCACAGTTGCTTCATTCATGTCCAACTCTTTGTGATGCCATGGACTGTGGCCCACCAGGCTCTTCTGTCCATGGGATTCTTCAGGCAAGAATACTAAAGAGAACTGCCATGCCCTCCTCCAAGGGATCTTCCCAACCAGGGGATCAAACTTACGTCTGCCTGTGTCTCCCACATTGAAGGTGGATTCTTTACCCACTGAGCCACCCAGGAACCCGTTATCTCCCCCAGCATCTCACAAATCGGGCCCATCCTCCAATGTACACAGGCTTGTACAGTAGTGACCGTTTATTGAGTCGTTAAAAGAGCTGGCTCTGTGATCCAGACTTGTAGGTTCGAATCCAGGCTCTTCCAATTAAAAGCCAGGGTATCTTGGAAAAGTGCCTTTAACCTCCCTATGCCTCAGTTTCTTCATCTATAAAATCTATAAAATAAGAATAAATCCTTCATAGGGCTTTTTGAAGACTGAATGCATTGAACAGTGCCCAGCATGTAGTAAATGCTTCATAAACATTCCCTTTTATAAATGTTGTTGGAGATCTTACCACACATAGCTGAATAGCTCCCAGTTTGGGCTCAATGCACTTTTTCTCTATTAAGTGATTCCAAGTAGTTTTGAAATGTTCATTGGATGCTCTGATTCTGCCAGAATAGATTGGATTTAATTGGGCTCCTAAACCATTCTCTTGGCTTTCAGTTAAAGAAGAGGATGGAGCATGGGTGAGACAGAAATTGCCTCTTTTTTTTTTTTTAAAGTATCCCAAGTTAGCATCAATATTTCAAGCCAGTCTGGAATTAACTTAATCAGGGGATTAGTCATGTCTGCCACTATCCAGGCCAAATCAGTGGTGCCCTGTGTATATTTTCATGTGCCAAACATACCCAAAGTGGAGAGGTGGCAACGTGCACATGGTCCCCAGGCAGGAAACAACCTCAGTCAGACACATCAAGACTTTGTGTTCTGAGTATGAATCATGATGGCTGGGAGGATGGAAGCCACTGGTCTCAGCTTTGGGGTATCTAGTTCTTCAGCCCCACCCAAAAGTCTATAGAATGGGGTAGTTCCTCTGATTCATCTCCTCCCCACACTCTTCAATTCCTGCCTCTTTTTAGTTGACCCCCTCGTATCTCCAGTTAGACCTCACCACCGCTGAGCACCAGAACCTTATGCAACTCAGCCTTCCAGTTTCACTGCCAAGTCTCACACTCTCAGGCTGGATCTTCTCAGAATACCTTATTCTTTTCTGCCCAACACAGCAAGTGTGTGTGTGCGTGTGTGTGTGTGTGTGTGTGTGTGTGTGTGTATTGCCTGTGAGCTTTGTGAGGACACAGAACACATCTGTTTTGGTTGTCGCACCGTACATAATGCCAAACTCAACACCTGGTATATATCACAAAGTTGATAATTATTTGTAGGATGAAAGAGTGGACAAATCCATTGATCCAGCTGCCTGTGGAACATTTCCATCAGGAGTGTTCACAGCCACCTCAAAACTAAGGCCAACATCTTGCCCCTCAAACCGACTGTTCCTCCTTTCTCCCCGTTCTCCAAGACTGGAATCACCATCAACCTGGTCAAACCAGTCAGAAAACTGGGGCCCACCCCCACACTCCTTCCTATAGCCAGCTAGTCAGTAGATCTTACTGAGGCAATATCTGTGCCATCTCCCATTCCCTTAATCCAGGGGTCCCCAACCCTGCCCCCTTCCACATTCATGGCCTTTTAGGAACTGGGTTGTACAGCAAGAGGTGAGCGGTGGATAAGCGAACGAAGCTTCCTCTGTATTTACGCAGATGGATATCCTCAGTGCTCACATTACTGCCTGAGCGCCACCTCTTGTCAGGTGAGCAGCACAGTAGATTCTCACAGGAGCACAAGCCCTACTGTGAACTGTGCATGCGAGGGACCTAGGGTGCATGCTCCTTACAAGAATCATCCTGAAACCATCCCCCACCCTTGGTCTGTGGAAATATCGTCTTCCATGAAACCAGTCCCTGGTTCCAAAAAGGCTGGGGACTGCTATTCTAACCCTTCCTCCCCAGATTGCTGCCACACTGCACGGCCCAGCCCCTCGTTCCCTTTACTGCGGCCGTTGTTTTCAGTCGCTAAGTCACAGCTGACACTGCATTTCATTTCTAAATGGTCTCCCTGGGTGTGAAGCTTAATATTCTCTGACCAGCTCCATCCTCATGGCCACCAAACTGAAACTCTAAAATACAAATCTCATCGTGTGACCTACTCCCTGTCCCCAACTCCCCAACTGTTGCCTGGCTCCCGTTGTATTTTCTGTTATGTAGTTGCCATCTTTCCTTCTGGAATCTATTTTCAGAATTCAGAGTGTGGTTGAAGTGACTATTAGTCTAGGGAGACCATCTAAGGGTTGCAAACTTTCTGGAACAAGTTTTAAAGAGAAATGAGCTGTGAGGGAGAGCCCAGTAAAGAGAACATGTTCTATAGTTTGTCAGAGTCATTTATGTTAATATTTCCATTCCTGCTTGGTTGAACTTTCAGGGGATGACACAAAACAGAAAGAACTTACCATTTTTTGAGTTCTGTTCACTTTGGTCTTCGGGAAAGTGTATGGATTTGGGAGTCAGATCAACTTTTGGAATCAGATCCCGGCTCTGCTTCTTCCAGTTCTGGGACCTTGAACAAGTCATCTCACCCCTATTGAAACTCTTCTCTTCCACTGTAAAATGAGAATAAGACCAGCCTCTTGGGACTGGTGTAAGCCATAAATTAGATATTGTAGCTAAGACATCCAGTGCCATGCTTAGTAGAAGGAGAGCTCCCCTTATCCGGCGAGAGTAGCTGATATACATCCTTTTATTTTTTGGCTCTAAAATGCTATTGTCGTTGTCCCTAAAGAAGCCTGTGTATGATTCCTTCTAGACAAAAAGCTGTTTCTTCCCATTCTGAGCTAGACTAGAGCTTGGTATTTACTAGCATCTGAAAACACACAGGGAAGGGCTTCAGAGGAGAGAGGGCTCTGTTTTCAGTAAAACGTTTACAGCCGCTTCATACCAAAACTTACTAACAAGACATTTAAAGTGGGAGGTAGCATCCTAATTTGCAGTTGTTTTTTCTCTTTCTTTCTGTCTCCTTTTCCCCAGAATCAAACAACATTGCTTTCATTATCTATGCTGGCAAAGTCAAGTAAGGTTACGGTGCTTATGTGTTTATCATAGACTCTTCAAGAACAGGAGCTGAATATTGTGTGCTTTTCATCCATGCCCAACAGAAAGCCTGAGACATATTTGTTGACTGAAATAAAGATTGTTTTGTGCCTCAAACCATCTCTGCTTGTCAGAAGAGCCTTTCTTGGCTGGAGTATCTGGAACTAGGTCGCCATATACCATTTTCCTCTTTCATGTGGGCATAGCTTTCGAGTTGCTACATTTGTTTTGAATAGTTTCATTTTTCATTGTGGGGTTTTGAAGAAGCTCAGTGCCAGCATAAAATTTCTGTAGTTTAAGTTGTTCCAGAACTTTGGCTACTATTTTTTGACCTTCTGGAATCTCTCACTTTATGTTTTAAAAAAAACTCAGATAAATGTTGTAAGATTATGATTAAGCTATATGTATTTCCCAAACAGTAATGATAAATGTAAACACCTCAGTTCTGAGGGTAGGCGTCAACATGTGGCTACTACTGTTTTTTTAATAGAATCATCTTAAATCTATGACAAGATTTTCCTGCCCTACATCATTACTGGGGCTTCCCTAGAGGCTCAGATGGTAAAGAATCTGCCTGCAATGCAGAAGACCTGGGTTCAATCCCTGCGTCGGGAAGAGACATTTGCTCCTCAGAAGGAAAGCTATGACAAACTTAGACAGCAGAGACTTCACTTTGCCGACAAAAGTCCGTACAGTCAAACCTATGGTTTTTCCGGTAGTCATGTACAGATGCGAAAACTGAACTATAAAGAAGGCTGAGCGCCGAAGAATTGATGCTTTCAATAAAGAATTGATGCTTTCAAAGTGTTATGCTGGAGAAAACTCTAGAGAGTCCCTTGAACTGCAAAGAGATCAAAGTAGTCAATCCTTAAGGAAATCAACCCTGAATGTTCATTGGAAGGACTTATGCTAAAGTTGAAGGTCCAGTGTTTTGGCTACCTGTAGCAAAAAGCTGACTCAGTGGAAAAGACCCTGATGCTGGGAAAGATTGAGGGCAGGAGGAGAAGGGGACAACAGAGGATGAGATGGTTGGATGGCATCACTGACTCCATGGACATGAATTTGAGCAAAACTCCGGGAAATAGTGAAACACAGAGATGCCAAGTGTGCTGCAGTCCGTGGAGTCACAGTGATTTGGACACAACTTAGCGACTGAACAACAACATCATTACTGGTAATACTAGTGATTCCTAGATGTGTTTGGACATGAATGATTTCAGTCATTTGTCACCATAAAATTAAAAAGAGGAGGATAAATAGGGGTGTTTTGTTGCCTAGGTTAGCTGGTAATGCCTGAGAGGACCAGTGATCAGCTTCACATAGAAGACTAGGTGTTAGGTACCTTTATTCTGCCCCAGTCTCTTGAGGAAACCAACCAAAATTTACGCCTAGGCAGTGGCAGTTCTCACCTCTCTTGTAAGCAAAGCTGTGCAAACAGATGTGGCAGACTGTCTACCAGGGGAATCTCAGCCACAGACATGAGCCTCCAATCACCAACTATTTGAGGAAAATGAATGGGAGAAACAGAACATTCTTAACAAATGGAAAATTTACACTTGAGGAAATAGAGTTAACCAAGCAACAGACATTGGAAGCTAACGATATTCAAATACATCTTCCCAGAAACCTTACCAGAAAATCACCACAACACATCAGTACATGACAAGTAATATCCAAATGTTAACATATTACAATGGAAATACCCAAGGTTATGCAAAATTTCTGGCCTTCTGATTGTAACTCTTCCCCATTCTTTCCCATCGAGGAATGTATATCAGAACACAAGTGAGGAGAGTATCCTTGATACAAGCAACGCTACTAATAGGAATATTTAGTTGCAAAAGCTGAACCTGCTTAGCAGAAAGAAAGCCTCTGGGAGGCCCAGTGTAAGCAGAGGGTTAACAAATCCTTCCCCTTCCTGCATAAGAATTTGACCTTGGGTTAATTCTCTAGCTCTGTTGCCCTGGAAACATGATAAAATTTGCAATATCAATTGTGTTACTAAGCAACATTGCTTATGGTCAAAATGACCCTAAATTGGTACATTAGATCTGGCCTTATAGTACTAGAGTGAAAATGAAGTCGCTCAGTCGTGTCCAACTCTTTGTGACCCATGGACGGTAGCCCACTAAAGCTCCTCCACCCATGGGATTCTCCAGGCAAGAATACTGGAGTGGGTTGCTATTTCCTTCTCCATATAGTACTATAAATACTTGGTAAGTATCCAGAGATTTGGGCTTCCTTGAATTCGCTGATCCCTATAATAGTGATGTCCCTTTCAGGAACCTTGGAAGCTATTTCTGTGGAGTTGTTACAGGAGATGCTTGGATTCATAAATCAGGGCAATTCTCACCACCACCCAAGTGGATCTTATCTTCCTGCATCTGAGCATCACCTGGGTAGAAGATAGCTCTGAGATGGCTGGGTGAATTGTCATAAGGCCTCCCAGTAAAGGGAACGTTTGATGTTGTCACACAGGACAAGAGTGGCTATGATGGTCCCATGAGTCTAACTGTTTAGTGGAGCTTAAGAAGACTTCTGGTGTGGGACTTCCCTTATGGTCCAGTGGCTAAGAGTCTGCATTCCCAATGCAGGAGACCCAGGTTCGATCCCTGGTCAGGGAACTAGATCCCATATGTTGCAACTAAGAGTTCACATGCTGCAACTAAGACCTGGTACAGCCAAATTAATAAATTTTTTTTAAAAAAGAAGACGACTTCTGGTGGGCATTGAAGCTGGAGAAGCAGGCTTTGAGGCCACACAACATGGAACAGTGCCCACGTTGCACCCCAGGACTGCTCACAGCCATAGGCACGGGACCTTCCATCACTGATGCTGGACAGTGGTCACTCCCAGCAGGGCCTCTGTCACCATTACCCTTGAAAGCTAAATGTCTCTGCTACCTCCTTTGTTATGTTCCATTTATGCCACACCACTTGCTTCTAAATCAGTGGAGCCTGGGCCACATCCCTGCACAAAGCAGGAGGGGCAACTGAACCTTACTGAACCGTGAACTTATGATATGGGAAATTCTCCAAACAGTAAGGTCATCAGTGGTTCCAGGCACCCAAAAGCTTGACAGAGGGTCACTACACTCTTCTACTTTACTTTTTAAAAAATAAATAACACATAAGTGGATCATTTGCACAGTTCAGTACTTTTGATCATGATTAGCCACCCAGCTCACAACTGATTGGCTTATACACCACAGGGAATATGCCCCAACATATGGACTCCTCAAGTTGACGCCCTAGGAACCTCGACAGCAAGAAGGAAGAGACAGGAGGACTACTTTTTTCCTGGCATTCTAAACAGCAAGGCAGGATGCCTTTTCCCAGAAGAAGAATACTACTTTCTCATCTTCCTAAGGGCCGTGATCACATCTGGCACAAAGGTCCTCTAAAATGTCCTCCAGTGCTAGTGGGTCCTGGGGAAATTCAGAGCCAATGGATGAATAGGGACAACCCAGAGTGGGAGAACCATGTATTTAGACCTGTTATCTGCAGGGCTATTTGTGGGCTTGCCTGCAATTCTAACCATTGGATAAATGGTTCTAATGAGAAAAATGCATGTTGAATTCTAAATAATTACCTTAAGAAACAAAGTTTTAAAACATGATCCATGTGTGACATGTGTGTCGCTGCAATTGACTTCATCTGACCAGGGTAAAAGCAACTCTAATCCCAATATTTTTCAAACTGCAGGTTACAGCCCATTAATGGGCCGTTAAATCAATGCACTGCAGAGACTGGCAAACGATACCCCGCAGGCCAAGCTTGGCCCACTGCCTGTTTTTATAAAGTTTTATTGAAACACAGCCAAATTTACTTGTTTACATATTATCTATAGCTTCTTTGGCACTTGTGGTTAGTTGTGACAGAGACCAAATGACCTACCAGGCTGAAAATACTATTTAGCCCTTTCTTGAAAAAGTTGCTAGTTTCTGATGCTGTGGTTGTAACTTGGGTTTTTTTTTTAATTAAGTAAAATTTATTTAAAAAATAGAGTTGCTTGCCTGGAGGAAGGAAACTATATGTCTTGAAACCCTTTTTTTTTTTTTTTTTGTTACATTAACTTAACTGGAGTTGATAATCTTGCCAAAGTCGTGCAGCTAACACTGCAGAACTAGTCTTTGAACTCTTGGCACCAGGCCCCACTCTGTGTTTGTCTTTGCTAGTCTGTTTTGCTGTCCATGGATTATGGTTTGAAAGAAATATTTGAAAGCCTCATCCCTAATCTCTAGAATCTTTTTATAATCTTTATAAATGTTTACAGGATATAAAATGAATATACTTATTAAATAAGATATAAATATACAAAAAGTTTGAAGGAGAAACTTTGAGTCACCCATAGTCTCTGCATCCAGGAATAAGCACTAAGACCTTATAGGGAATTTCCTTCCAATCTTAGTTTTCTGTGTATATGCAAAAGTTTTTTGGTTGTTTCACAAAATAAGGACCCAATGGTAAATGCAGTTTTGTTGATCCATGTCATTGAATAGACTTCAAAAGCATGATTTATCACTGGATATGGAATTTAGTCGAGAGAGCTGAGCACAGGCATGCTGAACACGCTTCATGTTGAAGATGATAACCTGAGGCCCAGAGGGATGAGGGTGCTTGTCTGGAGCCATAAGCATATTTTCAGTGGATTTGCAAAGGCAGTGCCTCAGTGCCTTTGCACATGCTTTGCCCTCTTCTTGGACCACTGTCCCCTCTGCTCCATCATCTCACTTCATCCTTCAAGATTCATTTTAAGCATCACTTCCTCCAAAAACCCTTCCCTATTGTCTGAGGATGCACTGAATGTCCAGGGCATAGCTCAGTGGATAGCGTTTAGTAAGTGCTCAATAAGTGTTTGCAGAACTGAGTAAAGCTGGGTCTGAAATCTACATGTTCTGGCTCAAGGCCCAGAGAGCCGTGTGGCCATTGCCAGCTGGCCGCCCTCGGATTGGCACGGGCTCTACTGCTCACGTGCTCCAGGCTTATTTCCCTAGCTATCCCAAAAAGTAATCACTGACACGTAACAGGTGATCCACAAATGACCAGGGGTGAGCATTTACTTCCTTAATCCAGAGTGCTGTCTTCTTAGATATTATAAGAGATTTTGACCAGCACTTAGTATGTGGCAGATCCTGCTCTACATACTTCATGTTATTAACTAATTCAGTCCTTGGAATACCCCTTGAGGCAGGAGCTAGCCTCACCTCTCCCCATCTCACAGATGAGGAAACTGAGGTGCAGTGAGGTTAAATTAGATACACTTGGGCAAGTCTATATGCGTGCATGCTAAGCCACCTCAGTCATGTCTGACTCTTTACAACCCTATGGACTGTAGCCCTCCAGGCTCCTCTGTTCATGGGATTCTCTAGGCAAGAATACTGAAGTGAGTTGCCATGCCCTTCTCCAGAGGATCTTGCCGACCCAAGGATTGAACCCACATCTCATGTTTCCTGCATTGGCAGGCGGGTTCTTTACCACCAGCGTACCACCAGTGCCACCTGGGAAGCCCTGGGCAGGTCTGAGAGCATCAGAAACATCAAATGAATGCTGTGTGGCTAAAGGGAAGGAAACCCTCTCTCTCTCTCTCTCTCTCTCTCTCTCTCTCTCTCTCTCTCTCTCTCTCTCTCTCTCTCTGTTAAGGGAATGGAATGCATACCATGGGGTGGGGGAAAGGAAGGCGAAAGAACAGAAAACAAGACCTTGTTCTGAAGAGTTATTGGGTGGAACAACAAATTAGACAGTAAAGAAGGTTGAGAGAACCACCAGGCTATCAGTACTTTCTCCTCTAGGAAATTAGGAGATAGAAGGAACTCTGAGAAGGAAGGTGAGAGACCAGAACTCCATCTGATACTTCGTAAGCCCTCCCTGGATGGAGGCATAACGGTGCCTAAAGAAAGGTGATGAACATCTGATAAGCACTATTATTGTGCCGTGTATTACGTGAGCTATTTTACTTACAGAGTGTAACTGAATCCCTACACTCCACCTTGTGAGGTAAAAATGCCTTCATCTATGGGTGAAACAATTAAGTCTAGTCACTGCTAGTAGGAAAATGCCATTTGGAAGCTCTTTAGGTAATGCTAAGGACCTTCATAGCACATTAATTATACCTCTGGGCATTTTTTATTCTGGAGCCATAATGCCTGAGTTTATATCTAAGTTCTAACACTTCCTATCTCTGTGACCTTTAACTTAACCACTTAACCACTCTGAGCCTCAGTTTTCTTATCTGTACAGCGGGAGCTGTCATAGAATCTGGTATGAAGCTACTATGTGCTAATACACAGAAAGCACTTAAAATCCAGCATGCATTAGGCTCTATAGACAACGGCCATTATTAGTCTCACTGTCACAGTGCTTCTAACCTACAGGTGTACTGTAGGAGGGCTCCTCAAATTTTAGAGTGCATTTGAATCCCCTGGGATCTCATTAAAGTGCAGATTCTATTCATTATGGCTGGGGTAGGGCCTGAAGTGCTTCTTTTTAGAAAAATGTTGGCTCCTCTGGGTCCTCACTGCCGCACTGGGCTGTTCGTTGTGGAGCTCAGGCTTTCTCTAGTCTCGGCGGGGGCTTAGTTGCCCTGTGGCCCGTGTTATCTTAGTTGTTCCATCAGGGGTCGAACCTATGTCCCCTGCATTGGAAGGCAGATTCTTAAGCACTGGACCACCAGGGAAGTTCCTGAAGTGCTTCATTTCTAGCAAGCTGCCAGGGAGTGCCAATGCTCCACAGAGCTTCATGTGAATAACAATATTGTAGATTTGTGTGTTTGTCATTCATTCCCCCAACCTCCTCCTACCCCCATTTCAAGTTTCATAAACTCCAGTACTTTGGCCACTTGATGCGAAGAGCTGACTCATTGGAAAAGACCCTGATGCTGGGAAAGATTGAGGGCAAGAGGAGAAGAGGGCAAGAGAGGATGAGGTGGTTAGATAGCCTCACTGACTCAATGAACCCGAGTTTGGGCAAACTCTGGGAAGTAGTGAAAGACAGGGAAGCCTGATGTGCTGCAGTCCATGGGGTCACAAAGAGTTAGACACCACCTTGCAACTGAACAACAGTGAAGGCAAGATATGAACCTTTTTTGGTGATTTTCATCTCTCTGGCAGAGTTCAACACATAATAGGTGTCCAAGAAATATTTCCCCGGTTTGGGGGACCAGATTGAGCTTTGCAAGGCCTCCATTCCCCTTCACAGGCTTACCTTGGTGGCTCAGTGGTAAAGAATCCGTGTGCCAATGTAGGAGATGCAACTTCGATCCCTGGGTCAGGAAGAACCCCTGAAGAGGGAAATGACAACCTACTCCAGCATTCTTGACTGGAGAATCCCATGGACAGAGGGACCTCACAGGCTATGGTCCATGAGGTTACAAAAGAGTCAGACACAACTTAGCAACTAAACAACAATGACAAATTCCCCTTAATTCATTCCCCTTAATTCATGCTGGATCCTTCTGCAATTTGCCAAAATGAATGGATTCCAGAGGTCAGATGTGACCAGCCTACAGAACTCTCGGGCTTTGGAGCAGTGACCAAGGGAAAGCGCTGAGCATCCAAATATAATGCTGCTGCTGCTGCTGCTGCTAAGTCGCTTCAGTCGTGTCCGACTCTGTGCGACCCCATAGACGGCAGCTCACCAGGCTCCCCCATCCCTGGGATTCTCCAGGCAAGAACACTGGAGTGGGTTGCCATTTCCTTCTCCACCAAATATAATGATCATCGTCCAATTAACAAGGTGGCCAGCAGAGGCTCAGAAATAGCAAATTAGCCACAAGCGTGCAGGAGAAGGGTGAGGCAGGATCTGACAGGTGTCCTCCCCAGGGAGAGGCAGCAGGGCAGATCCTAAACCACATCAGCTTCAGGGCTGTTAAATGCCTCCAGCCCTCAGGGCTAGTCCAACAGCTTATACTGTTACCCTGGAGTTTCTTCCCAGCCTATGGGGGAGTGATTGCTCCTGACCACAGGTAACAAGCTGGGTGGTTCAAGTTTAAACACAGTCCCCTCTCCCAACCTGGGGAGGTAGTCTGATCAAACACGTGCATGTCACTTGTTCATTTCAGTATCCAAGTCTTTTCTGAATCTCAGTTAGCCATCTGGTCTGGTCTGACACCAGCTTCTTATTTTATGGGACAAGGAAGGAAAACCTTACCTTCATGACAAAGATAAAGGAACTGGCATTGCTGGGTCCAGGATGGTGACCAGTAGCATGTGAAACTGTTTAAGTGAACTTCATTTGACTAAAATTACAGCTTTGGTTCCTTAGGACCACTTCAGTTCAGTTCAGTCACTCAGTCGTGTCCAACTCTTTGTGACCCCATGAATCGCAGCACGCCAGGCCTCCCTGTCCATCACCAACTCCTGGAGTTCACTCAGACTCATGTCCATCGAGTCCATGATGCCATCCAGCCATCTCATCCTCTGTCGTCCCCTTCTCCTCCTGCCCCCAATCCCTCCCAGCATGAGTCTTTTCCAATGACTCAACTCTTGGCATGAAGTGGCCTAAGTATTGGAGTTTCAGCTTTAGCATCAGTCCTTCCAATGAACACCCAGGACTGATCTCCTTTAGGATGGACTGGTTGGATCTTGCAGTCCAAGGGACTCTTTAGAGTCTTCTCCAACACCACAGTTCAAAAGCATCAATTCTTCGGCACTCAGCTTTCTTCACAGTCCAACTCTCACATCCATACATGACCACTGGAAAAACCATAGCCTTGACTAGATGGACCTTTGTTGGCAAAGTAATGTCTCTTCTTTTGAATATGCTATCTAGATTGGTCATAACTTTCCTTCCAAGGAGTAAGCGTCTTTCAATTTCATGGCTGCAGTCACCATCTGCAGTGATTTTGGAGCCCAAAAAAATAAAGTCAGCCACTGTGTCCCCTGTTTCCCCATGTATTTCCCATGAAGTGATGGGACCAGATGCCATGATGTTCGTTTTCTGAACATTGAGCTTTAAGCCAACTTTTTCACTCTCCTCTTTCACTTTTATCAAGAGGCTTTTTAGCTCCTCTTCGCTTTCTTCCATAAGGGTGGTGTCATCTGCATATCTGAGGTTATTGATATTTCTCCCGGCAATCTTGATTCTAGCTTGTGCTTCTTCCAACCCAGCGTTTCTCATGATGTCCTCTGCATATAAGTTACATAGGCAGGGTAACAATATACAGCCTTGACATACTCCTTTTCCTATTTGGAACCAGTCTGTTGTTCCATGTCCAGTTCTAAGTGAATTAACTCACTTATCCCTCATGAGAACCCCAGGAGGGAGGTATTGTTATTGTCATCCCCTGTTTATAGATGTGGAAAGTGAGACAGAGAGGATCAGCAACTTGTCCAAGTTCACAGGGCTCAGAAGTGGCCCCGTGCTGGGGGGAAGGGGGGAGGCGAGGAGCCTAGAGACCTCTAGGCTCTACCCTGAGCAGCTCATTTATCATCAAAGATAGAAAGTGCCAAGGGTGAGAAGGGAGATGCAGATAAACTGCTGGGGGGCTCAGGGAAGGTGGTTTTGAGTCAGACTTTGAAAGACAGATGAGATCAGGCATTCTAGGTGGGAGGAGCTGCTGGGAAAGGCTCCAAGAAAGGAAATCACAAGATACATGGGTGGTGGGGGCGGGGAAGCACATGCCATAGACCAGAGGCCAGGCTGACCTTCAGCTGGTTGGCAGAAGGGCAGATGTTCAGCCAGTTGTGAAAATGCTGAAATGTTTCTGTAGGGGTTGATAAAAAGCTGCTGCCCCACCTGTCCTCTTCCCACCCTGCCTGTGTCCTGCCATCAAGCTGCTGCAGCAGGGTGTCTGGCCCATAGAAGGCCCTGTCTGCCTCAAGACCATAGGAGTTAGGTGGTGCCTGAGCCTCCCCCATAGTCAAGGATTTAGAAAATCCACACTGAGTTGAAAGTCTATGGAAGAAAAATACATTCTGCAGGTGTTGATGGGCCTCTGTTCCTTCAGTGGTGGACTTAGGGTGAAGGTTTGGACAAGGGAAGCGCCTGAGCAAGGTACAAGTGCCTGCTCATCTTTCAAGACTCAACTGCATCCTCACCTCTGCTGTGAAACCTTTGTGCCCATGAAGGCCTCTGTGAATGATAACAACTCTTGAGTGCCAGTGTGAGCCAAGCCCTGTGATGAGCTTTTCCAGGTTATCCCTCTTGAATGTTCCAGTCTCCCTCTGAGATACTGTGTGTGCATGCTAAATTGCTTCAGTCATGTCCGACTCTTTGCTACCCCATGGACTGTAGCCTGCCAGGCTCCTCTGTCCTTGGGATTCTCCAGGCAAGAAAACTGAATTCGGTTGCCATGCCCTCCTCTGGGGGATCTTCACGACCCAATGATCGGACCGACGTCTCCTGCGGCTCCTGCATTGCAGGCAGCTTCTTTACCGCTGAGCCACCAGAGAAGCCTCTGAGATACTGTAACTCTGCCTACATACAGATGGGAAGGCGTGGAGAAATCTAAGGACTGGCCCAAGGTCACACAGCTAAGCTAGTAAGTGCCTGGCTGGAGGCTGAGCCTTGCACTGTGATTCCAAAGGCTGTGTCCTCTTGACCTGCTCCCGTGTGGCCCCAGTCACCGCTCTGGCCTCATTTGCTTCCAAATGTCTGTCTTCGCTGCCAGACTTTGAGCTCCTCGCCAGCAGGGACTGGGCTTTGATCATCTCTTGCTCTCTCTGGCAGCCAGCCAAGCCTGGCACAGAGTAGAGGGGGATATGAAGATGATCTGAGTGCATGGCAGCGGGAGGATGGAGCAGGGGATGATGGAAGGACCAGCTAGAATGTTCCTGCAAAAGTCCCCAAAGATGGCTTGGCGGAGAGGCAGAGTTCCCCAGTGAGAGGGGTCACCAGTGGCCTCCTCCCTCTGCTGAATGGTCCAGAGGGAAGCTATATTAGCTTCCTTGGATTTTTGGTTCTTTCTCATTTGCCCAGAACCCTCAGTCCTTTGCCTGCCCTGTTTCCAGGGCCTCAGGAACCATACATGAATGTTCTGAACAAGCAGGAAAACTTTTTTTTTTAAAGAACAGCAGCACAAATGAGCCTTTGAAACTGCCTGGTGTAAACTGTGGGCTGCCCCATGGTGGCAAAGGCATTGGGAGCCAGAGTGCCTGGTACCAGAAAGGCCTGGAAAGAGAGAAGAAAGGGGGAGGGCATTCTCTGAGCTCAGCCTGCTTTCAATCCATCTGCTCCTGTGCCAAGTTTTCACTCCTTCTTTATCCTTTCAGAAATAGTGATATTGACAGCTGCCAGCACAGAGCTGGGTTTCACGTGTTAAACAGGAAAGAGTCCAGGCAGTAAATCTGGTCATTCGCCCTGAGCAACAGAGCATCTGGGTTGCCTTTTCATTCCTCGAAGTCTGCCTTCCCAAACAAAGCCTATACATGTCTCCATGTACCCCAGTCTACAGTTTTGCTAGGTTTATTGATTTAATCACATTCTCCCCTCCAACCATTCTGCTGTCCTCATGGACTGCATTTGTTTACAATTGCAATACAGGTGCTATAAACACAGATTTTTATACAGATCTGTCTTTTTACTGAAAAGTTGTATATGCTCATTTTTTTTTAACTTTGGAAAATACATAAAAATATAAGAAAGAAAATTAAAGTTATCCACAATTCTACTACCCAGAGGTAACCAAAATGATTGTTTCACGTATCTTTTCCTTTTTTTAATACAAATTAAAATAACTATACTGTGTATATATAATTTTATATCTTTTTTATTTCACTTACTGGTATGCCATAAGCATTAGCCTAGCACTACTGCAGAGCATTCATAAACATCATTTTTAATGACTACAAAATATTCCGTCTTGTGAAGGCACCATAATTTGCCTAACGGTTCCCAGGTTGCTGGGTGTTTGACTTGTTTCCAATCTGTGAATTGCTGTTCTTTTAAAACTGCCCACAGTGGTGTGATTAAAACACCAATGTAGAGGGAATGGATATAAGAAGAGTAGTCTGTCTGGAGCAACTGAGGGGTTAATTCACGTGCCCCTGATGGCCCATGTGAGGGAGAAATTGCAGGAGGAGAGCCCTGAGAGGCGGGCTTCCCCAGCCCTGTCTCCCGCTGCTTTCTCCGGGAAGAAATGCCATGTGGGAAATATCAGGAGGGGCACCACCCTGTCTATACACAGTCATTATCAAAATCTCCTGGAGCGAGTGCTTCTTGGTTTCCGGGGATCGTCCACACTTGCAACCTCCCTGGATTCCAAAAGTGGAAAGACCAGCCAGAGTTGCTCTTCACAACTTATGAGACTGGAAGAAAAGTCCAGGAAAAGCATGAGATTTGCCCAAAGCCATACAGTGAGTGGTCACATAAAACCAGAGTGCGGGGAATTCCCTGGTGGTCCAGGGGCTATGACTCTGCACTCCAGTGCAGGGGGCCTGGGTTTGCTCTCTGGTCAGGGAACTAGATGCCACAGGCTGCCAAACCACAAAAAGAAGTATCCCACATGCCTCGTCGATCCGACTCTTTGAGATCCCATGGACTGTAGTGCACCATGTTCCTCTGTCCATGGGGATTTTCCAGACAAAAATACTGGAGTGGGTTGCCATGCCCTCCTCCAGGGGATCTTCCCAACCCAGGGATCGAACCCAGGTCTCCCACATTGCAGGGGATTTCTTTTACCGTCTGAGCCACCAGGGAAGCCCAACTAAGACCCAGTGCAGCTAAATTAATTAATTAAACTTTTTTAAAAAAGAAATAAAAAGAAACCAGGGGGCTGCTGTAGGGATCCCTGGAATTCCCCACCCTCCTTCCCATGTAGTTTCTAGAACAGAGAAGAGAATTCCAGCATCATCATCAAGCAAGTTTTGAACTTGTACTGTGTACAGAGTTCACTGCACATGTACTTGGCCGTGTCTGTAGAGAATGGAGTTTCCACTATTCCAGGAATTGTCTGTTGGCTGTGTTTGTTTATAACCCTGGATTTAAAGTCTTCGCTCTGTTTTCACCCTGTAGATAAGAAACATTCCCAGGGAAGACTTCCTCAGTTCTTGCAAATTGGGGTGAGAAATTCTGTCAAGATTCAGCAGGTCAGGTTCAGGCCTGCCCAGGAATTTGGGCAGGACATGCTGGCAAAAGAAGGTTCCTATTTTCCCAGGCTTTGTTCTCACTGAAGAGTTCAAATTCCAAGGCTGAAGCTGGTCCTTTGGCAGTCCTTTGTCACGCTGCTCTCTATGAATTCGTTACATAGAACTCCACCCCTCATATGGCCATTCTCCAGCCCCTTATGGCAGCATGGTGTGGAAAGAATATTGTTATGAAGGAAAAAGGGAACCAGTAAATAGTCAAAATCAAGGGCCAACCTATTGAAAACACTAACACTGACTGCAGATTCTACCGCCTCCAAAAGTCCATCCCTGGAGGCACTGCCCCTTCCAGAGCCCAGAGCACTTTACAGGAACATCCGCAAGGCACTTCTCATTGTCAGCCTTGCATCATGGTTATCTGCCCTTCCTTCTTTGATGGTCACTTTCTGCTCCAGTCCCCCAGTTGAAAGTCATGCTCTAACAAGTTTACAAGGATAATTAAGGGCAAACAGACATCACCATTAGGGATGCCCTGGGAAACTGGGGTTATGTGGCCACACTAACCTCCCTTGCTAAATTGAACACCAGGATTCAGGTTTTAAATCCTTGTGTCTTCCACAAAACTCAGCATGGTCCCTCACTCTAAGGAGAGAGTCAGTAAATAAGGAACAAGTTTTAAGTGATTGGCCTGCTGCATGAATAGTCCTCCCTGTTCACGCCTTTATCATCTCTCAGGTTCATCCACCCCAGTACCTCCCATCCACTTATCCCTTCAGCTACTCCGGTCCACACAGAGTCCCCCCAAGCTGGCTCTGCAGTTCCTCATCTGACTTCCTCTGCCTGGATTCCTCTTCTGAGTCCTGCTCTCTCCCACTTGCAGGCTCAGGATGGCATTTTGCAACATACTCCTACCGTCTTCAGCTCCAGCTGATTCTGATTCATTCTGCCATAAGACTTTGTACCTTCCTTTATCAAAAGGCTTTTCAGATAAGCCTCTTTTCTTCTGTTTTTCACATTAGATCATGAGTTGGTTGAAGACTAAGGTCTTTTCAATATCACCAAGTATAGAAGCTGATGCATAATAGCGGCTCATTTTATTCATTCATCTATTTGACATATATTTATAGCATGTCTATTCTATGCCAGGCAGAATATCTGTCTTCATGGCGCTTACATCTATTAGGGGGTGCAGAGGAAGAACAAATGCATAAATAGTAAAGTATCAGGAAGATGAGTGACATAAGGAGAAATAAAACTGGCACCTGAACCAAGTACAGTGATGAGAGGTACGATTTTATCCAGGATGGTCAGGGAAGTTTCCTCCAAGGAAGTAGAATCTGAGCAGAGAAATAAAGGAATCAAGACAGGAAACTAGGTGGCTATCTGAGCAAAGATCTTGCCAGGCAAAGAGAACAGCGAGTGCCAAGGCCCTGGAACAGGAACATTCCTGGAACATGCAAGGGACAGCAAGGAGTTCAGCAAGGCTGGAACAGAATGAGTGAGCATGGTAGGAAAGGAAGTCCCAGGTGGACAGTGTTAGATCTTGCAGAAGTTTCTGAGTATATAGAGGAGTTTGATTTCTAGTCCATGTACAATGAGAAACTCAGTAAATATTTGTTAATCTGAATTATTTGAGTTGAATTGAACTGAACTGAATTGATTCACCGAACTGAACAGAACTGTGTCTTTTCTTGGGATACAATGTTTGAAACATGCAAAATCCCTAACAAGCTGGCCCTATTATCTACAAATGGAAAAGCACCAGAAATAGTCCCAGTTAGCAATTTTAAAACCTGTTCTGGAACTGGCACAGCCTTGTAGATTATTCCAGAGGACCTGTTGCTGGTGACAATTTGCCAGCCTTCCCTACATTCCCTAGTTTTATTGTGGTGGTCAATCAGGTACAGGGAATATCTCACCACAAGAGAAATGTGGTCCCAATGCCTCCCCATCATTTATGTTTCATGTCTGAGTTTCCCAGAGTCTAAAGTCTTTGAGGGTCACTGGGATTTATTTGGGACACTTGGCCAAGTTCCTGAACCTAACTTTTTACAGAGTTTTTACCCAAGCCTGGTTCTCATTGAATTTTAATTATGTACATTCCTACTCTTAACACAACTGAAAATAAACAACCTGTGACTATTTTTATCATTTTATTTAGTCCTTATAAAAACCATTCCAGTGACCCATCACCCATAGTAAAGTGAGAAAGCCACCAGAATTAGGCTAAGCAAATTCACAGGATTTAATCATACATTCAGTGATTCATTTAACAAACATTTACTGATTCATTCAACCGTCATTCTTTCATTCACTCGAAGAATGTTGGTTGAGGACCTATGAAGTTCCAGGCACCACAGAAGTGCTGGGGATAAAGCAGAGCACAGGATAAATCCCCGCTCTCATGAAGCTGACAGTCTAGTGGAAGACACAGAATAAACCAGGACACTAATATCAAATATCATCCTGAGTGGCAACGCTATGATGTGCGAGTTTGGGGGATACAAAGCTGAATAGTTCATGCCCCTACAGTTAGCTGGGGTGGTAGTAAAGACATGAATTGTAATAATAATATGATATATGTGGTATTATGGAATTACATACACAATGCTTATCGAGGCAGAGGGAAACAAAGGACTAACTATATTATGAGTATGGGGTGGGGTGGGGGACTCTTGGGGAATACTTCCCAGAGGAAGTGATTTGATCGATGTCTCAAAGGATGCATAGAACTTAACTGGATGGAGAGGATAGAGAGAGGGAACAACAGCAAGAGCGAGGCAGGGGGGTGTGAGCACACATATGTTTTCCAGAAATAGCTGGTTGTTTCGTGTGGCTGGAGCACAGTGGTGCTGGACCAGCATGAAGGGAATAGAGAGTGAAGACATGGGTTGAAGCCAGTTAACAAATGGGCAGGCTGAGGAATTTATACATTTATCAGATGACCACATTTATGTCTTAGCACCTTCATCGTGACAGCAATGTGAAAAGATAGAAGAGAAAAACTAGAAAATAATGCAATGGCCCAGTCCTAGAAAGAGTCTTACATCAGTGGGCAACCAGTTGAATGTGGAGTGTTGGACCCTTAGGATGAAGAGGGATTCCAAATAGCCATCTAGACCAACTGCCTATTCAGTGTTTCAACTTCCTTCCTAAGGTCCTACCCAAGGGACTGCCCTGCCAAGGCAGCAGCCCTCGAGGCTTCCTTTCCATCCTAGCTCCAGACAGCCAAGACTCCTCTGAGGTCTTACTTAAGTGGAAACAAGATCTGCTCCCTGAAGCTTCCACCACTACTTCTTCATTTGCTCCCTGGGATTTCCAGAACACGCCAGTCCAATTTCTAATTCAGACACACCATTTTACTGTTCAAAACAACTGTCATTTACTGAAATTTATTTTCTGTGTGCCGGGCAAGCTTGGAGGGCATGTATTTCCCTACTTCCTCATTTCCCAATTAGATCCTGAGGCTCTTGGCCATGTGACTTGCTGAGATTTGGTCACTGACTCAGTTAACTGGCAGCACCAGGACCAAAACTCACGGACAGTCTGACACCAGACCCTGAACTCATAGAAACAGTTATCAGTTTAACTTGACAAACACTTTTTAGCACTTACTCCTTTGAACCCCCTGCCTTGGGTATCACAGAAGGGGAAAACTGAAGATAAATAAGCATGGATAATGAAAGCCAGTGCTCCACGCTCTAGTGATTTGAACGGTGGAGTCAATACCCTAGCATTGTGATGATGTGTACTTGACTTTGGCCTGCTGTCTGACTTTTTCAGAAGAAAAGTGATTCACATTTGGCCCATGTCATGGGCCTGCTTCCTGCGGGTAGCGCTGAGGCCAGCCCAGTGCAGGAGTCATGTCTGGAAAAGAAGATCTCTAGGAGGATGCAGCAGAGAGATAGATGTACCTAGAAAGGTGGACTGCTCCAGTAATAAGGAAAGAGGAATACAGCAAGACTGAGAGGCTGGAAAGCTGGAAGCGGAAGGAGAACAGGAGTGAGGAACTGATAGGAAAATCCACGAGAACCCACCCTATGTGCTGAGCAAGTGTGCAGGAGCTCCCTCTTTCGGCAGTGTGTTGTATTGCTACAGTGGTGGCTGAAAGATGCTGACAAGATGCTGCTGCTGCTGCTGCTAAGTCGCTTCAGTTGTGTCTGACTCTGTGCGACCCCTAGACGGCAGCCCACCAGGCTCCCCCGTCCCTGGGATTCCCCAGGCAAGAACACTGGAGTGGGTTGCCATTTCCTTCTCCAATTCATGAAAGTGAAAAGGGAAAGTGAAGTCGCTCAGTCGTGTCTGACTCTTCGTGACCCCATGGACTGCAGCCCACCAGGCTCCTCCGTCCATGGGATTTTCCAGGCAAGAGTACTGTAGTGGGGTGCCATTGCCTTCTCCGGCTGACAAGATGAGGTTTTGGTTATCAGAGCTACCTTCCTTGTTGTTGTTGTTGTTCAGCCACTCGGTCATGTCCACCTCTTTGCCACCCCATGGACTGCAGCACGCCAGGCTTCCCTGTCCTTCAGTGTCTCCTGGAGTTTGCTCAAGTTCGTGTCCTTCAAGTCAATGATGTCATCCAACCATTTTATCCTCTGTCACCCCCTTCTCCTCCTGCCCTCAATCTTTCCCAACATTAGGGTCTTTTCCAATGAGTTGCCTCTTTGCATCAGGTGGCCAAAGTATGAGAGCTTCAGCTTCAGCATTAGTCCTTCCAATGAATATTCAGGGTTGATTTCCTTTAGGATTGGTTGTTTTGATCTTGCAGTCCAAGGGACTCTCAAGAGCCACAGTTCAAAAGTATCAGTTCTTTGGCACTCTGCCTTCTTTATGGTCCAACTCTCAGATCCTTACATGACTACTGGAAAAAAGTGTTTATCTTAATCTGATGTTTAAGTTGATAGCAACTTAGACCAAGTGTGTTAGGTGCCTGGTGTACATGAAGATGCCTATATGTAAATCTTTAATTGTACTTCCATACCTGTTACCTCATCTTCTCAGTGGCCTTGTGAAGAAGGACCAGTGAACATTATCCTCGTCTTTAGGTGAGAGAGGAATCTAAGGGTTTCAAGACACCTTTGCTTTATCTGCTCACCACACACTCAGCTTCCATTCAGAATCAATGCCCGCACCCCATCTGACCACACACACACCCGACCCCCACCCTGCTTGCCAGTCCATTCCTCCAGAGCAGAGAAGTACTGCTCCTGATCTGGCCCAGTCCCCCTCCCTGACCTAGGCTCGTCCCTGGACGGGATCTCTTTACATTCCCTCCCCTGAGACTGGCCCCAAAGCTTGACCCCTTTAGGAGAGGCAGCAGGAAGGCTCCTGAGAGGATTGGACAGGTCGTGGCAGGTGGGCAAGGGACACACCCAGACCTTTCCATCTCATCAGCTAATCAGCCCTGATTATTTCACTTATGTGGTTGGAGAGGGTCACCCTGGAGTGCTGACCTAGACAAGGAATCCTTTCCTAGATAGCACCGAAGTCTAGCTTAACAAATAGCCCTTTTGGTTTTCCTTTAATTAAATCCTTCCTGGTTTCTGTCATCTCTCACTTCCAGATTCAACAAAATGTAGAATTGGTAACATTGAGTCAGAGAAGTTAATTGTGCATATGTTTTCTTCTCATGCATGTGGAGAGTCCATAAATCTGCTCCATGGCCAAATGGTTGCTCTGTGTAGGCACCAGAATTGCCTCTCCTCCTGCTCTGGTCCCTTCCTTGATTATTAAGTCTCTTAGGAGTTTTCTTTTCTTTCCTTCCTTTCTCCATATTCTTTCTTTATTTTCCTTTTTACAGGGAAATTCTGTCCCATTTCCATCCTCTATGTTTCCAAAGGACTCCTAGCCCACATGCTATATAGTGACATTCTCTTTTTCATTTTATTATCCCAGTTAATCTTGGGGCTTTGGCACAGTCTGAGACAGATGATGTTATCCACTCATCATTTATAACTAATCTAACTCTGAAAAAGACTTGAGCTAGACTCACAATATGAGTTAGATAGAACTGAAATCGCAGGACATGTCTCTGGCCTTGATAAAACGTGGATTCTTCTATCTTGGCTCAGAAAGAATTCAGCGAGAGACAGCGTACAGGTAAGGAAAGAGTTTATTAGTATAGGATGCTTCTGAGAGAGAGAAGCGGGCAGACCTGGGAGTGCCACAGTGAGAACTCATGGACTACAGTTTTATAAGCAAAGGGAGAGTGGGGAGGGGCAGAAGACCACCTTCTTCCTCATTTTTAGTAGCTGTCAAACTTCCAGCATCAGCTCCTCCTCCATGTAGAGCGGGACAGTTTTCTTGTTCCTATATGGTCAAACTGGGACTGTCATGGTACAATGGAAACGAGCAAAAAGATGGCAACATACGCTAAAATATGGTAAATCATCTCGGTTTCAGTATAATGTCCTTACTTTTTTTTTAGTGTATGCAAAGGAGTATGTCCTAGGAACCATTAAATTACTGACATCACTGGTCAAGATGTGGGTCTCATTCCACCATTGTTTCATTGTTTGGGGCTGTGTTTCATGCTTCTGCTACATGGGTTTTGTTGCTAAGCAAGCCTGCTTGGTTTTGCAGGTAAGCAAACCTGCTTTCTTGAGTGATCATTAACTTGCAGAGGTCTCCCATATATTTTCCTTTACTTACTCGCTAAATTAATCCCTTACTGGGGTTAACTATTAATCAGCTACTTTGTCCTTTTACTTTGTCCCTATCAGAACCACAAAACAAGGATACAATACCAAAAAAAACCCCAAAACCTCATGTTATTAACACTAAGGAAGACCACTGTACCAGAAAAATCTCCCCCAAGGTTTATTATTAAAATTGAGAACAAAATTTAGCTTTGAGTTTCCTGGTCTCCAAGGCAAAAAGAGAAACATGCATTATAAAGGTCTCATCATTTAATTTAAAAAGAATCTTTTCTGACTTTAGCAAGTTCAGTCCAGGCTGATACTCAGGTCTTTCTGGTGATCTGAATCACCAGAAGTGTTTAGTGAAAGTTGCTCAGTCATGTCTAACGCTTTGTGACCCCATGGACTATACAGTCCATGGAATTCTCCAGGCCAGAATACTGGAGTGGGTAGCCTTTCCCTTCTTCAGGGGATCTTCCCAACCCAGGGATTGAACCCAGGTCTCCTACTTTATAAATGGATTCTTTACCAGCTGAGCCACAGGGGAAGCCCAACAATACGGAGAAGCTCTTAAAAACAATCTGTAACCAAGTCCAGGGTTCCACTGAGGGAAATTATTGATCTGTGCTCAGAGCAGTCAGGTACTTTTGGAGGCACACGGTCCATCTGTAAACAATAGCATTTCTATAAAAGTGGCCCCCTGGGTAGGGGGTAGAGTATAGGAATCACGACCCTTTCTTATGTGAGTGAATCATAGACTGCATGTAGCCCAGTCTCTTCCTCCACAGATGATGAGCCGAGATGCCCCAGTGTTCAGTGACTCAGTCATTGCCACACTGGCCTTTGGAGGAGCCATATAAGAATGGCCAAATAGGAGGACTTTGGACTCTGGCAGACGTGGGAGCAAATCCCAGCTCTGTGCCAATACGTGTGGTATCCTATAGGTTACTGAGTCTTGCGAAGCAAAGCCTCAGTTTGCTCATCTGTAAATAGGGATGATAATCATAATTACCTTCCAAGGTTGTTACTGTAAGTCAATGAAATAATATACATTTAAGCTTTTTGCACAGAGTCTGGCCCATTGTAAACACTCCAGTAGATGCTATACAATCCTAATAATGATGCTGATGTCGTAGACCATGATAACGGGAAGAAAAACTGAGTCCAAAATTAGGTTGCTTAATATCTGCTGTAGCCCTTTTTCCACCTCCCCATTCACCAGGATTCCTGTCTGGAATTATACTGAACTGAAGAATATTCCTTAGAACTGCACCATCCAGTAAGGTGGGTGCTAACCACTTGTGACTAGTGGGTGGTGGTTCAGTTGGTAAAGAATCCACCTGCAATGCAGGAGACCTGAGTTTAATCCCTGGGTCAGGAAGATCCCCTGGAGAAGGAAATGGCAACCCACTCCAGTATTCTTGCCTGGAAAATTCCATGAACAGATAAGCCTGGCAGGCTGAAAGTCCATAGGGTTGCAAGAGTTGAACTCGACTTACTGACTAAACCACCCAAAGTTAAATCAATTAAAATTGAATAAAATTAGAGTTTAGCTACTCAGTTGCACTAGCCACATTTCAAGTGTTCAGTAGCCACAGCAGCTTGCGGCCATTGTGTTGGACAGCACAGATTCAGAGCACTTCCATCATAGCAAAAAGTTCTGTTGGAAGCTGCCTTCGTGGCTTTTGTCCCCCCAACTTCCTTGTGGCAGTATGTTATTGATTTATTTATTTCAAAATATTATACTGTTACGCTAGTTCTCTGGTCCCTTAACTCTACTGTGAGTACACTCGAGGCCCACAAAGCCCCAAGGACACACAAGTCATGTGGTCAGTTAGTGACAGAGCCTGCTTTAAAACATGTTCCTAACTCAAGGCATGAGTCATTCCATGGAGGCCTGGGGAATCAGCTGTCTTCAGTCTGTGATTTGATGAGTAGGGTTTTGATTGATCAGGGCTGGAGTATGAATTTAATCCATCCTGTCAGACTGCCAAGTGCAGGGTAATGTGAGTTCAAGCGGTTTATCACAAGAGAGCTGGAATATCATTTTCTCAAAGCTGCAGCCCAGTGGCAAGGACACCAAGGACACATAGGGGAACCTCCAGACGATGCCCAGCCTCACCTTTAGCTCCTCTTATGTTGTATTTAAAAAAAAAATTATATGTGGTGTTTTAAAAAGTGATCTGTTAATGGGATATTATTCAGCTAAGAGAAAATAAAAAGAAAATCCTGACATAAGTGACAGCGTGGATGGACCTTGAGGACATTATGCTAAGTGAAATAAGTCAGACAAAGACAAATACTGTATGATGTCACTTATAGGTGGAATCTGAAAAACCTGAACTCAGAGAAAGAGAGAGTAGAGGGGTGGCTGCCAGTGGCAAGAGGTAGGGGAATTGAGGAGGTGTTGGCCAAAGGATCCAAACCTCCAGTCACAAGAGGAATACATTCTGAGGATCTAATAATATATTGCATGGTGACTGTAGTTAATAAAATTTTATTATGCACTTGAAAGTTGCTAAGTGAGTAGATTTTAAAAGTTCTCACCACAAAGACAGAATGGTAATTATGTGAGGTGAGGGAGGTGTTAACTAACCCTACCACGGTGATCACAATATATGTGCATCAAAGTGTCATCCTGCACACTCCGCACTTACACTCTGGTGTGTGTCAACTGTAACTCAATAACGTTGAGGGAAAATAGCTAAAATTCCTTATAAGAGAACTTTTGCAAGGATGAAGTCTTTGAGATACGTTTCTGTCTCCAAGAGTATATGTATTGTGATTTTCGTGGGTTAATTGTGACGAGCTCAAAGCCACTGTCAGTAAAATTTCCTGAGGCTAATGAACAAAATCAACTTCCTATGACATAGTTTACACTTTTAAATGAATAAACAATTCACTGTAACAAATACTTTAGTAAATGTAGTTTCTAGGAACAAATGTTAATACAATCTCAAGGTTAAAATTCATAGTCTCTAGAAGATAACTATGAAAAAATGTTTATCTTTTTTTGCTAAACAGAAAGAAACTCAAATCCATGGTGACAAAAATTAAGGAAAAAATAGAGATTTAATGCACATGTTATGGGAATTGATAGAAGTGTCACTTAGAATTAGATTTGGCTGTCAGTGACAGAAAATTCAAATAGCGGGTGTTTAAACAAGATAGACATTTATTTCTCATATAAACCAAGTCTGGAATTAAGAATCCAGGGCAGGTATGGCCACTTAACCAATCATCCTTCTTCTGTCCTTGTGCTGTGCCACGTGGCTTCTACCACATAGTTCAGTTTGGCTGCTTAAGCACCAGCCATTCTGTCTACATTCTTGCCAGCAGAATGGGAAAAGACCGGAGACAGTTGGGCTTCTTCTATTTAGGAACTTTCCTAAAAGTATCACAAGAAACTTCTGCTTATATCTTTGTAAGAACCAGTCTCCTAGCTGAAAGGGAGGCTAAAAAAATGTAAGCTTGGTGGTCATGAGCCCATGTGAAGATTGGGGGGTCTTATTACAAAGCAAAAAGAAGACTCATATAAAATGAGAGCCAGCAATCTCAGCCAGAATATAAAAAACTCCCTGCTCTCTTTCTAAACAAACAGTTATGGTGAACCCATTGTTTTGCATTCTCAGAGTGAATATTTTTGTCAACGCATTTTTTATATTTCTTTTCAAATGTTTCTCTGATTTTGTGTTTTTCAACTGCAATTCAAGTATTAGAAGTTTACAGTTTTAGTCCAGAAGTTACAAGGCCCTGGGTGGTTCTTCCCTTGTCTCTCTCCAGGGTTGCCTCCTACCCGTCCACCTCACTCCACCTCTCTCTCCCCTCCTTGTCAGCTCCAGCCTGTGTATACTGTAGCCGCTGCCTGCAAACGATAGAATGCATAGTTACTGGCCTCAACTCCAGGTCTGTCTGCCTGTACTGCTGCTTATAACTGTGTGCCCTTAGGCAACTTATATAACCTCTCTGCTTCCTTTCATGCTCAGAACCATGCTTAGCAGAAAATGGGCCCTTAATTTATGTTGTTTCAAGCCACCAAGTTTGTGGTGGTTTGTTACAGCAGCCACAGGAAACACAGGAATATGCATTTCATTCAGTTCCCAGATGATTTTGAGCTCCCTCTGCCATAGACGGAAAACTAGACCGAGGACATAGATTGAAATTCAGGGGAACTGTGAATTTTGCACTCGCCAGCATTTCTGCTCTCCGGTTCAAATTGTTAGAGACGTGTTGAGCGCTTAAATGCTGATGAGAAAGTCCAGAGAGGAGGTGGAGGTTGAGCTGTGGGACTGTGGGGAGAGAAGTGATGGAGTCACGTGCCCAGGGAAGTGGGGGGTGGGTAGGACTGGAGGAGTCCCTCCTCTCCAGGGTGGGAGGGAAGATGAAGACTAGAGGAGGTGCAGCTGTTTTTGGCAGCCAGGAGATAAGGAGATTATTATAATTTGTGTACCATTTTTGCTCTGCCTGAACCCTCTTGAACCTCAGTACTGCATTCATGACCCCCCAGCCCTCTAAATCACCTTCTTCAGAATGAGTGACGGCAAAGACAAAGAAGATCGGGTGAACACTCACATGTACCTGCTGGCATTATTAGCAGAAATCACCTCCTCACCAGTGCCCCTTGGCACTTGCCCCATTTCAGGGCATTTATATAATTATATGGACTTTCACAGAGCAAAGGACTTGTGCTTTGGTACCGAACGGCTTGCTCTTCCCTGAAAGCATTGGCCTTACCCTACCCATGATTCCTTTGTCTCATTTCCCAAGAGCTGTGGGCACACTTGGGATGCTAGGAAGTGATCCTCTGTGAGCCAGCCCTCAGCCTCCTCCCTGCCCCTGCCAGTTGTGCATGAGGCTGAAGGGGGCGGGATCCATGTAGAAAGAGGAGGCTGCCTCTCTGCAGACAATTAAGTCCCTGGCACCCATTGCAGGCGTATGTTAGGCAGAGTTCTCCAGAGAAACAGAACCAGTAGGCTGTGTGTATGATCCATCAGGGAAGAGTCAGTGCTACAGCTCGGATCTGAAGGCAGTGAGCTGGCAGAGTCCCTGTTCTTCGGAAGAGATCGGTCTTTCTTTCTCTTCAGGCCTCTAACTGATTGATGAGGCCTACCCATCTTGTTGTTATTGTTTAGTCGGTAAGCTATGTCCGACTTTTTGCGACCCCATGGACTGCAGCACACCAGACTTCCCTGTCCTTCACTATCCCCCAGAGTTTGCTCAAACTCATGTTCATTGAGTTGATGATGCCATCCAAGCATCTCATCTTCTGTGGACCCCTTCTTCTCTTGCCCTCAGTCTTTCCCAGCATCAGGGTCTTTTCAAATGAGTTGGCTCTTCACATGAAGTGGCCAAAGGATTGGAGCTTCAGCTCGAACATCAATACTTCCAATGAAGATTCGAGAGTTGATTTCCTTTAGGATTGACTGGTTTGATCTCCTTGCAGTCCAAGGGACTCTTAAGAGTCTTCTATAGCACAACAGTTTGAAAGCATCAATTCTTTAGTGCTCAGCCTTCTGTATGGTCCAACTCTCACATCTGTACAGGACCACTAAAAAAACCATAGCTTTGACAATAAGGACCTTTGAGGTTAAAGTGGTGTCTCTGTTTTTTAATATGCTGTCTTAAGAACAAATGTCTTTTACCCTGTGGAAGATAAATTGCTTTACTCAAAGTCCCCTGATTTAATTGTTAATCTCATCTAAAAAATACTTTCAATATCCAGCAACATCCAGACTACATATCTGGTAATATGTGTTTGACCATACGTCTGGGTAGCTGTGACCCAGCCAAGTTGACACATGAAAGTAACCACCACAAAGTATGTATATATTTTTAAGTTTTATTGGAGTACAGTTGATTTACAATGTTGTGTTAATTTCAGTGATGATACTCAATTATACATATGTATTCATTCTTTTTCAGATTCTTTTCTCATATAGGTTATCAGGATATTGAGTAGAGTGCCCTGTGCTGTACAATAGGTCCTTGTTAGTTACCTATCCTATATATAGTACTGCATATGTTAATCCCGTGCTCCTGATTTATTCCTACGCCCCACATTTCTCCTTTGGTAAACATAAGGTTGTTTTCTATGTCTGTGAGTCTATTCCTGTTTTGTGAATAAGTGCATTTGTTTCATTTTTTTAGATTTCACAGGTCAACAGTATCATATGATATTTGTCTTTCTCTATCTGACCAGTATGATAATCTCTAGGTCTATCCATATTGCTGCAAAAGGCATTATGTCATTTTTTTATGGCTGAGTAATATTCCATTATATATGTGTGTGTGAGTGTGTGTGTGTGTGTGTGTGTATGAACACTGGGGTATCTTTTTGATTTATGGTTTCTCTGAATATATGCCCAGGAGTGGGATTTCTGGATCATATAGTGGTTCCATTTTTAGATTTTTAGGAACCTCCGTACTATTCTCCATAGTGGCTGTACCAGTTTAACATTCTCACGAACAGTGTAGGAAGGTCCCCTTTTCTCCATACACTCTGTAGCATTTACTGTTGGTAGATTTTTTTGATGATGGCCATTCTGACCACTGAGTTGATTCTTCACTGTAGTTTTGATTTGCATTTCTCTGATAATCAATGATGCTGAGCATATTTTCATGTGCTTTTTTGGCCATCTGTGTGTCTTCTTTGGAGAAATGTCTATTTAGGTATCTTTGGAGTAATGTCTATTTAGATATAACCATTGCCAAGTGTACTTTTTGAGCATTTACTTTCTCAAGATGATGCTAAACACAGTCATAAATATAAAATACCTATCAGACAATAAGATGGGTGCTTGGTTCAGAGTAAACTCCCCAAGACTGAAAGATTATATTTTATAAGATTGTTGGGAAACTGAAGGAGAATCCTGGTGGGAGGTAGAACCCATGTCCCTGATAAAAGCTGAAACTTGCTCTCCCAACCTCCCCTATAGCTCGGTGCAGGCTTGTGACCCAGGCTTAGCCAATCCAGTATAGCATACCACCACCACCCCAGCTTTAATCAGGAGATCCAGGTACAAACAAGCTCCTTCTGTTGTGTTGTCTCCTGGGCCTCTCACCGCTTTTACAGCACTCACCCTCCTGGCCTCACCTTCTCCCCCTTAAGCATGATAACACAATTCACCATTTCTGATTTCTGGCTTGAGTCATAATACTCACTGCTGCTGTTGCTGCTAAGTCGCGTCAGTCGTGTCCGACTCTGTGCAACCCCATAGACAGCAGCCCACCAGGCTCCCCCGTCCCTGGGATTCTCCAGGCAAGAACACTGGAGTGAGTTGCCATTTCCTTCTCCAATGCATGAAAGTGAAAAGTGAAAGGGAAGTCACTCAGTCATGTCCGACTCTTAGCGACCCCATGGACTGTAGCCTACCAGGCTCCTCCATCCATGGGATTCTCCAGGCGAGAGTACTGGAGTCGAGTGCCATTGCCTTCTCCGATAATACTCACTAGGGCCTGGTTATATAAGTGTGGTCCATGGATTGGTGGCTGAATCACTGCCAGAGTTTGGTAGATATGCAGACTCTTGGACCCTACCCCAGACCTACTGAATCAGAATCTTCATTTACAAAAGATCCTAGATATTCATATGCACATTAATATTCAAGAAGCTCTGCTGTAGCCCACACCCTTGGCTCCTCCCTCTCTAGGCTGTCTGCAGGAACCACCCCCTTGGGCAAACCCACCACACTTTGCATAGTAGGGCTGTCACTAGAGCAACCAGCGGTGGCCACCTCTGACCTCTGCCATCATCTTCGTATCTTTGGTCTCACCACTACGGTGAGATCACAGTGAATATTACTATAGAAACCAGCCCTGGATATTGTCTAGTATCAGTTGTGCTGCTTGTCCTTCACTCCCTGTGTCCCTGAAGTTATGAGCCTCCCAAACCACAGTCAAACATCTAAATTCTTCTCCAGCCTAAGAAAGACTCAACAAATACCAAACAGGAAAAGTCAGGGCCACATGATTTATAAAGAAAGGCACAGAAACTGCAGAGATTTGCTTCAATTTGAAAAAATACAGGAGCATTGCTCTGTGTAGCAAGGCCTTTTCATCCATCCAGCAGGGAGAAGGCTGAGTGACGCTAAAAACAATGCTGCTGATGATGACGATTATGACAGCTACTGCTTATGAGCACTTTCTTGGTACCAGGCACCGGGTTAAATGCACATCATCCCATGCAGTTCTTACAATAACCCTCTGTGCTAGTTTCCCGTGGCTGCTGTAAAAACAACAACAACAACAACAACAATAACAAAACTGGTATAAACGTGGAGGTTCAAAACAACACAGATTGATTATCTTACAGTCTAGGGGTCACAAATACAAAATCTGTTTCACTAAATTTAAAGTGTCGGCGACGCTGTCTCCTCCTGGAGTCTCCAGGGGAAAATCCGTTTCCTTGCTTTTTCCAGCATCTAGAGGCCACCTGTGTTCCTTAACTGCTGGTCCCTTTCCTGTATTAGTCCAGCTTTTTGCTTCTGTCGTCAGTCACATCTACTCCCTCCTTTGACCTTTTTTTTTTTTTTTTTCCCGGACTGTTCCGGGTATTAGTTGCAGCACATGGGATCTTTTAGCTTCAGCATTCAAACTCTTAGCTGTGACGTGTGAGATCTGGTTCTCTGACCAGGGATCAGTCCCAAGACCCTGCATTGGGAGTGCAGAGTCTTAGCCACTGAACCACCAGGGAAGTCTCACCTTTGACTGTCTCACCTCCCTCTTCTAAGTTCCCTTGTGATTTCATTTCGGGCCCACCTGGGTAGTTGAGGCTAGTCTTCCCCGCTCAAAATCCTTAACTTAATCTCATGTGCAGACTCTGTTTTATCAAATAGCCTTGGCAGGTTCTGGGGATTAGGATGTGGACATTCGGTGGGGCGACATTATTAGGCCAACCACACCCCTTGAAGTAGGTATTGTTATTATCCCCACTCTCCCAGTGAGAGGACCAAGGCGTGACCTTTGGAATACAGTGAGTCCTCCATCTGTAGGGGGCACATCCACAGTTGGTTGAATCTGCAGACGCAGAGTCTGTGGTACAGAGTACCCACTGTTCTACCCCGTTCTATATAAAGGACTTGAGAACTTTGGTACCGATGAGGTTCCTGAAACCAATTCCCCGTGGATACCAAGGGACAGCTATACTTTGTTCAAGGTCACACAGTTTGAAGGTGGAGCTGGAATCCAGCTCTCACTCAGCCTGTCTCCAAAGCCCAAACTTCTGACCTCTGCACGGTACAGCCTTCAAATGGCTTTGAACTCATCTTCCGTTGTCACTAGGAAATGAACGAAAACCAGCAGCTCTCTAAAGAATCAGCTTCCAATGGAAGTTCCTCTACCACAGAATGAAATATTGAGGGCTGAGCAAAATTTAAGTCAAACCACAGGCATATTCATCTGCTGGGGCTTCTGTAACAAATTAACCCAAACTGGGCGGCTTGAACAGAAGAAATTTATCTTTTTACAGTGCTAAAGGCTTGTCAGCAGGTGTGGTTTTTTCCAAGACCTCTCTCCTTGGCTTATAGGCAGCTGCCCTCTCACTGCTTCTTTCACATAATTGCCCCTTTGTGTCTCTCCACATGTCCCAGTCTCCTCATCTTTATAAGGACACTTATAAGTCACGCTGAATTAGGGCCCACTCCAATGGCCTGATTCTAATACTGTTACGTTTTGAGGTTCTGGCACATAGGGCTTTGATGCATGAATTTGGGGTTGATATAATTCAGCCCATATCAACAAGAACTGCTCTGACCTCAGGAACAAGGCAGCTCAGACCTCTGAGATGATTCCAGAGCCCTCTGGATGCCCTCACTCCCAGCTTTAATATTTGGTTCACATTCTCCACCCTCTGTTCTCCAAACTCACCTGCAGTTACCCTGTCAATACCCTGGTTTAGTCTCCTGGGGCTGCTGGGACAAATTACCACAAACCTGGTGGGTTAAAACAACACATACGCATTCTCGTACAGTTCTAGAGGTCAGTAGTCCAAAATCAATTTCACTGGCCAAAACCAAATTGTCAGCAGGTCTGCTATCTTCTGGAGTCTCTGAGAGAAGACCATTTCCTCACCTTTTCCTGCTTCTAAAGCTTCACTCCTTGTATTCCTTGGCTTGTGGTTCCTTTCATCTCAACCCAAGCAGAGCCTCTTGCTTCAGTATCACCTGTACTGAATCTCCCTATTTCCCTCTTCTAAGGACCCGTGCGATTGTATTTAGGACCTACCCAGATATCCAGGCTAATCTTCTCAAATTCCCTAACTGGACCATATCTTCAGACTTACTTGTGCTATCAGTATTCGTAGGTTGTAGGAATATGACCTGATATCTTTGAGGGCCACTATCCAGCCAACCACAGTGATTCTTCCTCACATGTGTCCTGGCCACTGCATCTGTCCTGGAGGGCCAAATAGGGCATGATTCACGTGAAGGTCCCTTGGTTGAGCTCTAACAGTCTTTTCTGCCTCAGGGCCTTTGTGCAGTCTGTTACTGCTCTCTGAAATACCCATCTCTCTACGCATTCACATAGGGTTAGTTCCTTCACATATTTGAGGTTTTGTCTCCTCTTCAGAGAGGCCTTCCCACCACCCCACCTCAGCCTATTTATTCTCTATCCCAGCAACCTGGAACCAATCACAGTTTGCAATTGCTTTATTACTTGGTTGGTTTACAGGTTTCTTATATGTCTGTCTTCCTGTTAGACCATTAGCTCTATGGGAACATAGATGTGTCTTGCTCTCCACTCTGTCTCCAGCCCCGGAGGCATACTTGCAATATGAGTGCAACCTAAAGGATTTTTAGGGTTTACTTTTTTAGTTTTATTGAAATATAGTTGATTTACAGTGTTGTGCCAGTTCTAGGCACACTATAGTCTACAACAACATATTGAGTATAGTTCCCTCTGCCATACAGTAGGACCTTGTTGGCTATCTGTTTTGTATATAGTAGGGTGTAATTGTAGCCTGCCAGGCCCCTCTGTTCACAGGATTCTCCAGGCAAGAATACTGGAGTGGGTGCCATGCCCTCTTCCAGGCAAGCTTCATGACCCAGGGATCAAACTCCCATCTCTTATGCCTCCTGCATTGGCAGGCAGGTTCGTTACCACTAGCTTCACCTGGAAAGACCATTTTAACCCTAAACCCCCAATTTATCCCTCCCTGCCTTTCCCCTTTGGTAACCATAAGTTTGCTTTCTACAACTGTGAATCTGTTTCCGTTTTGTAAACAAGTTCATTCGTATAATTGTTTAGGCTCCACATATAAAGAATAGCATATTAATATTTGTCTTCCTCTATCTGACTTGCTTCACTTAGTATGATAATCTCTAGGTCTATCTATATTGCGGCAAATGACAATATTTCACTCTTTTTCATGGCTTAGTAATATTCCATCACCATCTTCTTTATCTATGTATCTGTCAACAGACATTTAGGTCGCTTTCGTTTCTTAACTGTTGCAAGTAGGGCTGCTGTGAACATTGGGATGTATGTATTTTTTGAATTGGCATTTTGTCATTATTTATGCCCAGGAGTGGGCTCACTGGATCATATGGTAGGTAACTTTGTTTTCAGTATTTTAAGGCCATAATGACAATTTTAATGGCACTGCCCTGTTTGAATTGATTGTGTTCCCCCACCCCTCTATTCACCTCAGGCCACCTAGTCAGAGGTTATTAGATCTGGGTTGCTCCTGAATTCCCAGGGGATTTTATTTAAAATGCAGATGCCCAGGCCCCACCCAAGACCTATTGAGCCAAAACTCTGGGGGTGAAATCAGAGCCTTGGCAATTTTTACACACTCCTTGCTACCCTCCCACCCCCCACACCCTACCCATCCATCTACCACACCCCTCCCTACCCACCTCCCACACTGGGCTTTGATTCTTAGGTTGAATCTGCTTCACTAAACCATGAGTTCCTTGGGCCTCCTCTAGGTTTTAGTCACTACGGACAACTTCACCAACAAAGTGTTCTCTTAAAAAACCTATCAGGAGAATGGAGTCTTTTTCCCTGTTAGCATTCTCCACCCTCTCCTTAACTCAAGACCCTGGCATTCTTTCCCATCTCCAACCCCCTCCAAAAGAAACTTCACAAATAATACTATTTTTCTTTCCCTCTGAGTAGACAAGATAAGAAGATTTTTAAATGAGTTGCTGGCAAAGAATTCATGAGCTTATAAACTATTGAGGTCAGAGTGACGAACAGAAGGCAATGTTGAAAGGGGAGAACAAGTCCATAGAAAATTCCAGAGGCGGTGGAATCTGGGGTTCAAGGTTTCTCATTCGAATGCTCACCGCCTGTCTTGGAAAAAGTGTTATTTTGAAGGTGCAGTAGAGCCTCTTTTTCTCCTCTTCTGTATTCATCAGGAGTTGACTGTGTGCCCCAGGCCTCTGCATCTAACATGAAAGACATCTGCTGAAGGGCAGTGTTCCAGAGGACCCTGAGGGGTTGGGAGCTGTGGGCTGTGCTTGAGGGGCTGGGACCACACAAAGGAAAGGCAGGCCAGGGGCTGGGGGTGCTGCCTCTGCGAAAACAGCTCAGAGGGGCATCCCGGTTTGGATCCAGCAGCGGTGGAGTCATGGTGACAAAAATAAGTTCTGCTCACCTGAGACTGTAGAATCCAATTCCATTTCAAGTCAGTGTGTGTTTATTGAGTGCCTGATTTGGTTTAGGTGATGGAGAGAATGAGAGAATGAGGACGACAGCCTAAGCAGCAGGCTGATCCAGGCAGAAACTCCCTGGGAACCTGCCCCACAGGTCCACAGGTTCAGAAACTCGATTTTATCTGTTTCACCCAGTGGGGAATTGATGAACCTTAGTCCGTTTCATGAACACGTTATTTATTAAGTCCTCACAGCCTGCCAGGCACTGTCCCAGGACTGGGATGGAGCTGGGTCGGTGAATCCAGCAGTCCCAGGTCCCTGTCTCATGGAGTTCACATTCTTGTGTGGCATCTGCAAGGCTGGTAGGTCAGGCCACTGGGGTGGGGGCCACCGTGGGAAGGGTCCGTGTTGGGAGGAGTCCCCAGGAGAAATGTTTAGGGAGAGGTGAGATTTGAATTGTGGTTGGAAGGTTAGGAAGGGTGTGGATTTTCAAAGGATTGGAAACCTTATATTATAGAGAGAGAATGGAGCTGAGTGAGCAGGAATGAAAATGACCTGCCATCAAAGGTCCATGACCAGATGGGCCCCCTTGGGGTAACAGGTGCATGCTGGGAAGTTGGACAAGTACCACATGGGGTTACTGCACATGGGCTGTGAAGTCAAATGTCTTGGGTCTGATTCCCAGCTCTCATATTTGCCAACCTTGTGAGCCAGGGCATGTTATTTAACCTCAGTACACTTTATTCTCCTGATTTAGAAAATAGGCATAATCATAACTAGCTTGTAGGTTATCCTAAGCAGTTAGCTGAGATCATGAATGGGATTAACTGAGATGAATGTAACAGCTGTTAAGTCTTAACATTGGATAACCAGAAAGCATTCTAGAAAAACTGGAACCTGCCACCAAAATGGGGAGACACCTGCATACAGTGAGGGGGCTGCTGCCTTGGGTAAATAAACCCTTTACTTACCACTTTCTTCTCCCACCCATGGCAGCCATGCTGGATTGAACAGCAGCTCCAGGGCTAGGGTGAGCCAAGAAAGCTGCTGGAACATGTTGACATGATCTGGCCTTCCTAAATTTTACACCCACATGCCCCACATGCCTCAACCCAGTTGTAGCCATAACGCATGAATAGGAAACCTTTTTTACCTGCACTATGCATTTCTCAAAGTGTGGCCCCTGGTCTACCTAAATCAATATCATAGGGGCTGCTTATTAAAATTATATTCATGAGCCCTGTGCAATCAGCATTACTGGAGATAAGACCAGGAAATCTGTATTGACACATACACACAAAAAACCAGGTGATCCCCAGGCCCTATACCATACTTGAGAGCCGAAGCTCTTTGAGTGTGCCCCTGTAGGGCTCCCCGGATGGCAAAGTGGTAAAGAATCGGCCTACCAATGCAGGAGACACAGGAAATGGGAGTTCTGTCCCTGGCTGAGGAAGATCCCCTGAAGTAGGCAATGGCAACCCACTCCAGTATTCTTGCCTGAGAAATTCCATGGACAGAGGACCCTGGCGAGCTACAGCCCCTAGGGTCTCAAAGAGTCGGACAAGACTGAACACGCACGCACCTCTAACCAGAAGCATCAGCCTCAGCATAGACCCAGGACTTATTAGAAATGCAAACTCTTGGCCACCTCCCCTGATGTCCTGAATCGGACACTCTGGGGGTGGAGCCCAGCAATTTGCATTTTAAGAAACTCTCCAGAGAATTCTGAGGCGTGGTGTGTTCACCTGGGGGAGGTTTTAAAAGCTCTCAATATCCAGCCTCATCCTAGATAAATTAAATTAGAGTCCCTGGGATAGGACTCGGGTATCAGGATTTTGCAAAAGCTCCCTGTCCTCAGTCCTAATGCGAAGATGGAATTTATAATAATCACGTTCAGGAACAGGAAGATAGCACAAATGTATTACACCTAGAAAGTTCAGCTAGAAGCAAGATCTTGGTTAATTCTTGCAGCGAGTTGGACCCCTGCTGTGACCCCTTTCGCTAGTGGGGAGCCGAGACTTCCCACAGCTCGGGGGTGTGGCTAAGGCCCCAGAGCACCGCCCCCTCCTCCCCCGCACGTCGCTGGCAGCTCTGGGCTGCCCCTCCAGGTTCTCCCAGAAGACTGCTTCTTCCCAGATGCTGAAGTCTGCCAGCAGGCTGGTGCTTGAGCAGAGCTGAGGCCTGGGAGAACTTCGGAAGGATGACAGGAAGCAGCTAGCGGTGGGAAGGGAGTGTTGGGGGGCACTTTAAGACTGGGCTCACCGTGGGGAGCTCCAAGTCCTAATAACCCCAGGAGTGGATTGGATTCTCTACTAAGCACCTGACCCTGTGCTTGGTGCTTTAAGTGAGTCATCTCCTTAATGTTCACTTGATCGCCGAGGGAGATTACACTCACAGAAGAGTCACGTCGTATCCTTTCAGTCACATTGTCCCCCATTGGCAGATGAGGAAACTGAGGCCCAAAGACTCCAGAGAGCCTGCCCCGAGGTCACCAGTGCGGTCCGGATGTCTCCAAAGGTTCTCTCACTTTGAATTGAGAAACAGTGTCTCCAGGGAAAAGGGGGAGGCGGGTGGTGGGGAAGTCGGCGATGAGCAGGGGGTGGGGCTGAGCGGGGAGCCCCTGCTACTGCCGCCCTCACGCGTCTCGGTCCCTCCCCCGCCGCAGGCCCTTCCTCGTGCTGCCGCCGCTGATGGAGTGGATCCGGGTGGCCGTGGCGCACGCCGGCCACCGCCGCAGCTTCTCCATGGACAGCGACGACGTCCGCCAGGCCGCCCGGCTGCTGCTGCCCGGCGTGGACTGCGAGCCGCGCCAGCTCAGGTAGGGCGGCAGGCGGGAGATCCCGGGGCGGCGGGACTCTGGGAGGGCGCCCTTCCTCTCACACCCAGCCCCCGTCCCCGGTGCAGGGAGCGCGGCCGCACAGCGCCGGGGCTTCGGGCTGGTTTGCGCCCTGGGCGGTGTGCGCGGGCAGCCTCGCTGTCACGAAGATCGAGGCTCCTCTGGTTTAGGAGGAGACGCAGGCTTGACAATAAGCAGGTCCCTCGAGTTGCAGGGACGCAGGAGGACTGGGAGCAAGGCTATGTGGGAATGCTCCTGATTCTTCGAATACAAGATATCCGTGTGCCTTGATCTTGATTCTAGGCATATTCTTTCTATTCCGTTCTCTCTCCCTCTCTTCCTTCCCTCTCCTCTCCTTCCCTCTCCCCCTCCCTCCCTCGTCTTCCCTCTCTCCCTCTCTCTACTAGAAGTAAATTATTGTCTCCCTATAGTTTTCCAACTAAACCCTGCAGAGTAGAATTTCTGGTTGGGTCTGAGAGCGCCTGTGCTTTTTCACTTGCGTGGAATGAACTGGCTCTCCCTCCATTTCTCACCCCTGCATCCAGGTCTCTACTGCATCAAGGCGGGAATTATTCATGGACCACTCAGGGACCCCATGCAGGGGTGGGGAGAGACTCACTTTTATCCAAAGTGAAAAAATTGAAACCACTCAGTTGAGTTAAAACCTGGCTGTAAATGCAGACAATACAGAAACTCAGACATAGGTGTGTGTGCACGAGTGTGTGTGCTTTCCCAACTCCCAGGCCTGTTGTCTAGGTGTCATGGACACCATTTTCAAATCCCCATTGCCCACCAGGTGAGTGTAGCCTGTCATGTGTCCAGGCTTCAGAGATTTCCACCCTTCCAAGGTCTGATTGGAAGTCTGCAAAGAAGGGGAGGGTTTGCAGAAAACAGCATAGCCCACTGAAGGCTCATAAATGCCCCACCACCCAGGGACATGCAGGGCCCTGATGGAAGTCAGCAAGCATTTACTGAAAGCTTGCCACAAAATGAGCACCGTCATAACTTCTTTCCACAGACTAATTAATAATGAATGAAGTGGGTATTATTATTGTGCCCACTTTACAGACAAGGAGACTGAGGCACAGATAGATTAAGTAACATGCCTAAGGTTACAAGATTTGTAAGTGGTGGAGCCAGAATGTGAATTCAGGCAGCCCATACCCCCAGACCCCATAGTTCTAACCCCTGATTTGTACTCTCCTCAGGAGGTTTCTGTCTAGAGAGAATCTATCGGTGCCACCATCCCTTACATTTTGTCACCTGGGATAACCACAGGTCTCAGGGAGAGAGACACAGGAGCAGCCATTTACTGAGCATCCGCTGTGTGGTGGATATTAATTGCAACAGGAGATTTGCATTCATTACTCTGATCCCTGAAGCAGCCTCCTGAGGGTAGTGTAAACTTCCCATTTTACAGACTGGGGAGTTGTTGTTGGGACAGCTTATAGTGTAGATGTCAAGGAGGCGATCCTCGTGACTCTTGCTCCGAAGTCCATCCTGTGCCCACAAGACTCTCCTGCCTTCTGTTCGTGGGTGTGGCACCCCCCTACCTGCAGGCTCACTCCTGCTGCCGCTGCGCACAGTCCCCAGCTCTGGGCAGGGATGACCTTGAGATTCCAGCTCTCCTCCTTGAAGCAAACCTGAGGCCGCTGGTTGGCAGGGAAAGTAGGATACTTCCTTAACTTTGCTGATAAAGTACTTCTTGTTTGTCATGCTCTCAGGAAACCTCACACCCTAAAGGGTAGACACCTGGGCTCCTGAGTCTGGTTGCCTGAGTCCACATTCCACCAACGTGACTAATTAGCTGTGCAACCTTGGGCAAGCTTGTTAACCTCTCTGGACCTTCATTTCCCCACCTGTAACATGGACATAATAATAGCAGCCCCTTCAGATATTGGTGCAAGCACAAAGCAGGATCACAAACATAAAGGACCACACTGACAGTGCCTAAAAGGAAGTAAGTACTCATGACACGGTCGTTTTTAGTGAGCATTATAAGTCTCTTGGAGAAGGCGATGGCACCCCACTGTAGTACTCTTGCCTGGAAAATCCCATGGACAGAGGAGCCTGGTGTGCTGCAGTCCATGGGGTCGAGAAGAGTCGGACATGACTGAGCAACTTCCCTTTCACTTTCACTTTTCACTTTAATGCATTGGAGAAGGAAATGGCAACCCACTCCAGTGTTCTTGCCTGGAGAATCCCAGGGACGGGGGAGCCTGGTGGGCTGCCATCTATGGGGTTGCACAGAGTCGGAGCAGCAGCAGGAGCAAAAGTCTCTACTATTGCTGTAGTAATAATGGAGGTTCATATCTAAGTATTGCTTTATCTTAAGACTTTCTCATGTGAACCTCAAAACAAACACTCTTGTTAACTGGGAAAATAGTGCTTCCCTGTTTTACAGAGAAAGATATCAAGGCCCAAAAAGATTAGGTAACTCTTCTAACAACACACAGATGTTAAGTGACGGAGTTAGAAGTCGAACATCAAACCCAGACGCCCAGAGATATAACCAACTTTTCTGGCCCCTGCCCTGGATCTGGAGTCAGCCTGCTTGGAGGATGCTGATCACCTTCCAGATGCTTCTTTTCCTTTCCTAAATCCATAGACTGAACATGAACTCAGAGGACCACTGTCATCTGTAGGCCCCTCCCCCAGCACAGAGCTTTCACTGCACAGTCTAGTGACCAGGTGTGTGCTGTTCTGACAGTTGCACCAAGGATTTCAATTTCAGGGTTTGTTCAGTCTGACGCATCAGCCCTGCCATTCAGGACGTGAGTGTGATCACCTGCCAGGCCACGATGCACACAGTGAGCAGGGAAACAAAGGAAGCCAGTTCACCTGCATCTCTAAGCTATTTTTAGGCATTTACCTCTCAGTTCTTGACTCATTTGTACACAGGATGATGATTTCTGTCTAGGAAATATGCTAATTGGTTGTTCCAGCTAAATTTTCCTCACATTTGGAAATCATTTTCAAAAAGAAAACTAAAATATAGTACTTAGTTTAGATTTTTCCTAAATAATAAATGTAAGATAAGTAGAGATAATAAATGTAGGCTAAATGATATGATCAGCCAGTTGTTTTTGTTTTTGTTTTTTGAGTATCTATTTTTCAGTCTGGGCAATATATAGATACATCTATACATATATTTTCCAGTCACATTTAGTGTGATGTGAAGTAGGAATTATTGTCTCCAGTTTTCAAGAGATTGGGTCAAAGAAGTTTTGTTCATTTAGAGAGCCAACGATAGGTACTGGACACCTGCCTTGCACTGTCTTCACAGTGTGCCATCCCAAACAAATTCCACAAGGCAGACTTTATTGTCCCATTTTACAGATAGGAACACTGAGGCTAGTTGCAGTCATGGGACTTGTCCTAAATCACACAGCTACTGTAAGGCAGATGAGATGTAAGATGAAGGACTTTGCAAGTTGATTTGTCTCTCTGCTGTCCCAGACGTCCATCTTCGAAGCTGCTAGGCAGGCTCCTAGTTCTGAATCATTTGGAGCTTAACATACTGCTATAAGTAATCAGTCTTAGAAACAGTGTGGGTAGTTTGGTATTCTAACCCACGCGGGAACTTAGGACGTGGTGTTGGCAGCTGGAGTGTCAGTGACTATTAGAACATATAATTACCTACTAGCCGACCAACGTTTCCTGGTGGGAGGCAGCCTGGACATCAGCCGGGACAGAGCAAGCGGAGTCAAGGATTCCCAGGTCTGACGCTAGTGCTGCATTGATTTTCACAGTGACCTTGGTCAGTCCTATGGGAGGTCTCCTTTTGTCTTTATTCTGCTACAGTAAAGCCTCACCATGGCAATCGAGTTTATACCAGAGGAACACCATTTAATGCGGCTGCAGGTTGTAAACGGACAAGGGTGACCCATTTATTCTTCCTTAATTAAACTATCAGATCATCTTTCTTTCCTTTTTCCTGTCCTTTGGGAAATGGGAGGGAAGTAAGAATAAAGGAAAGAACAAATAAATAATACCTCCCGGCAGCATTTTATTAGGCTTTGTACATTTTCCTATTAATAATTGGTCTTGAAACATTTCAGAAACACGAACAGTAAATGCTGCTGTTTTCCCCGCATTTGTAAGAGGCAGTTCTGCTCTAGAGTGAGGCTGTGTTAAAATAATGGTAGGAAAGGGTGTTCTCAAATCCTTTCTTAGCTGATAAATGACACTGACCAACAGCAGTTGGAGGTTGTGGGAACCATGAGCTCCCTCCAGGAAATGGCTCATATTTTTTGCAAGTGTTTCTTAAATCCAAACCAGACTTTGAGCTGTCCAGAAGGGGTGAGTTTGGGGATGGTAAGATGCTAAGAGTACCAGACTAGGACATTACAAAATAGGGACGGTGAGGCTAGTTGTGGTTACAGAGCTTGTCTAAGGTCACACATTGTGTTCTTCCCTTTGCTCTTCTGTTACATTTTTCAAGCTCCTAAGGCCAATCCCCACGCTAGATGCTCTCGTCTGGATCTGCTGCTTTCTAACAGGTCACCTTGGGCAGGTCACTCTGCCCATCTCACAGGACCAGGTTCATCCACTATAAAGATGAGGGTGACGACTGCTTCGTGGGATGGGGAACTTCACTAAGAGGTCACATATGAATTTAACAAATTTTGCCACTGCTTGGTCCGCCCCTCCTAGCACTTCCTAGGTCTCTTGGGCACACTTTGAGGTTAATTTGTTGTTCATTGTTCAGTCACCAAGCCATGGCTGACTCCCTGCTACCCCATGAACTGCAGCACACCAGGCCTCCCTGTTCCTCACCATCTCTTGAAGTTTGCCCAAGGTTAATAGGTTTTGTTATTTGTCTAGTTTAGGTCAAACTAGGTTCTAAGACAAAGACTGTGCCCTGAGGCACACGAACTGAAATTCTATTGCCTCTTACACAGCCGGAAGTTCGGTTTCGTTTACCAGACACATATGGGGTGCTGATGGCCCACCAGAACCTGGGTGGGATCCAGGGACATCAAGTCAGGGAAAACCCAGCTGCTGCCCATCACACAGGAAGCAGGCCTGGTGCTTCTGGAGCTGCTGGTCCTTGTTCCCACAGCTTCTGTGGCCCTTTAAGAAAAGGATCACCCGGTTGAGGGGAATTCTGGCCCTTAGTGTCAGAAGGAAAGATGCTCTCCACCCACTCCTTCCCCAGTCTATGGAGCCACGTCTTTTCTGGGCTCAGAGGAGACTTCAGTGCTGCTGGGGAGATGCCTACAATGAGCAATGGCAAACAGATCAGCAAGATAATCTCACAGAGTCTCAATACGAAGAAAGTGAAGTAGAGGGTGGGGGAGAGAGGCACTGAGGAGAGAGGGATGGAGCACCTCAGGACCTGAGAGGGGGGGACAGCCTCAGGCTCCTGCTGTCCAGGAATACTTGGTATCCTGGCCAGGGACTTCTGGAGAAAACTTTGGGGGTGGGACACCTAGAGCCGCATCTGTGCCAGCCATTTCCCTCGGTCAAGTCCGCGTGGGCCCCTGAATTCAGACCTGGGTCTCCCTGTTCTCTCCATCAGGTCACCTGCAGAGGCCGAGCACTTGGGCCCTGCACGTGCCTCTGTGGGGCCCTGGAAGGCTCCCCAGCCTCTCAGAGTGGGAACTGCTCTCTCCTCCCTTATCCCCTTGAGTGCCCTTGTCCTTGCCACTCCTCGGCCTCTTCAGCTGGGCTGAGTGCAGGCACGGGATGCCAGCTCCTTCACCTCCAGCGGATGTGAAACTGCCCCCTGGGCCCAGAGAAGACCCTGTGGGAGCTGCTGCCACTCCCACCTGACGTCAGTGCATCAGTGCCTCCTGCAAGATGGGAAGCCGCCCTCTGCCTGCTCCCGGGAGGGGCGCTTTGGGGCTCGACTGTCCTCCCCTTTCGGTGTCAGGGAGGAGCCACAGAGCAGGTCCGGGAGCAGAGTTGGTGAGGCGCCCTGCACTCGGCAGGCCCAAACCAGCCCCCACTGTGTGCCTGGCTTACTGTGAGTTAGACTGGAAGTGGGTGGGCAACGAGGTCAAGGAGTTATGGAAAAATCTGGCCAATGCTCTACTATAAGATAGTAAAGATCTAGGTCTGAGAGCTTGAAACGCAAGAGGTACCATTTGATGTGAATCCTGAGAATAAACAGATTTGCTAGGTAGAGAAGGTGAAGCTACGAGAGGAAGGGAGAGGGCAGTAGAAAAAATAAGTCCACACAGAGGGAACCACATATACAAAGGCCAAGGCGGGAATGAGTGTTGGAGGAAACATAAGGAATTGAAACTAAGAACACAGGTTCAACCAGCAGTGCTCTGAGCACCTCCTGTAGGTCAGACCCTGGACCAGATGTTGGATACCACAGAGAAATCTTGGCTAAACTCAGCCCAGGGAGGGTCTTTTATGCCACACCAAAGAATTTTGACACTATTTTATGGGAGGCAGGAGCCATCCCAGATGGTTAGGGACAGGAGTGACAGCAGAGTTGTGTTTTAGAGAGAGGGGCTGGTGGCAGGAGAGAGGGGCTGAGGCAGCAAGGGCCTGGAGTGAAGACACTCTTACAGGGATCCAGGCCAGAGGTGCTGACAGCTGGGCTGATGCAGAAGCAGCCAGTGTGGAGAGATGGGGAAAGATGCTAGAGAAGATGAAACCTGGGGACACATGTAGGGGGTGAGGGACTGAGCACTGTTAGAAATGGCCCTGGTGTGCTGTGGAGAGAGGGGCCTGGGGTTAGTGTGGGTACCAAGTTCCAGTTTGGAAGATGAAAGAGTTCTGAAGGTGGTTGGTAGTGGTGGTTGCATGACGATGTGAATTACTTAATGCCACAGAACTGTACACTTAAAAGGTTAAAAACAGGGACTTCCGTGACGGTCCAGTGGTTAAGACTCTGCATTTCTGGTGCAAGGGGTACAGGTTCGATCACTGGTTGGGGAACTAAGATCCCACATACTGTGTGGCATGAAAAAAACTTTTTGTTTAATATTAGAATTGTCAGTTTTCCTGTTACATATACTTATTACAATTTTTTAAGTTAGTCCTGATGGGTTATCAAGTGAAAAAGACCATAGAGAATAGTGTATGAGGTGTCGCCCTTGTGTGAAATACATAACTGAGCATTTTATATATCCATGTTTAGATTGTCTCTGGAAGAGTATGCATGAAACCGGTAATCAGCCAAGGAGGGGAATTAGAAAACTGGGTATATTCATTTTCTCGGAGAAGGCAATGGCACCCCACTCCAGTACTCTTGCCTGGAAAATCCCATGGACAGAGGAGCCTGGTAGGCTGCAGTCCCTGAAGTCGCAGAGTCGGACACGACTGAGCGACTTCACTTTCACTTTTCACTTTCATGCACTGGAGAAGGAAACAGCAACCCACTCCAGTGTGCTTGCCTGGAGAATCCCATGGACAGAGAAGCCTGGTGGGCTATAGTCCATGGGGTCACAAGGACATGACTTACTGACTAAACAACAACAATGACCTCATCTAACTTGACTGTATCTGCAAAGACTCTGTTTCTAAATAAAGTTACCTTCACTTCATAGTTGTGGGTTAGAGTGCTTAGGACTTCAGCATATCTCTTGGGGGTGGGGGGAGACCTAATTCAGCCCATTATATGGGCGAGCCAGCAATGGGAGGGAAATTTACTCCACTGTTGTATGTGGTAGCATGTGCATATGATAACTCTTTCCCCTCCAAAAACTTTTACATTAGAGTTTGACTCAGGTTTCTGGGGATTGTGTAGCAAAGGATGCTATTAAAAAATACAGGACACAGACAATGTCAGAGAAGTAACAGTGGGTTCAATTTCAAAAATGTTGAGTGCCAGATGCTGCCCACTTGGCTGTCCATGGAAATGAGAGAGTCTGTGTCAGGCTCCTCCATCAGAGGAAGCTTGCCAGAGAATTAAGTGCTCATGTTGTCATCTAATTAGAGAAGGAGCCAAGCAGAGTGGCTAGGAGTGCAGGCCTGTAGCCGGACTGCCTGGGTTCAAATCCTGACTTGACTACTTACTCTCTGTGTGACCTTAGGCAAGTTATGCACTTCTCTGGGCTTCAATTTCTGTATCTATAAGTTAGGAACCATAATATTCCCACTCTTTATCAGAAGAATTAAGTAAAATGATATAATCAAACCATTTAACACCATCTAGGAAGTAAATTGGGCTTCCCTGGTGGCTCAGCAGTAAAGAATCTGCCTGCAATGCAGGAGACTTGAGAGACATGGTTCAATTCCTGGATCTGGAAGAGTCCTTGGAGAAGGAAATGGCAACCCACTCCAGTATTCTTGCTGGGAAAATCCCATGGACAGAGGAGCCCGGTGGGTTACAGTCCATAGAGTCACAACCAGTCAGACATGGCTGAGCGACTGAACACACACACAGCAGGTAAATCATGTGGCACACTCGTGTTACAGAAGATGCACATTAAAGATTAGTGAACATCCTTGCTCCCCCACTGGGGACCAAGGAGGTCAGCTCCTCCCGATTATCGAAAGCAATAGCCTCAACTTCCTCTAAGAGAGACGAGGAATAAATATCTTGAAGCGATGTGCTAGTGTGCCAACAAGGGATGTGGTGTGTAGCCCAGGCTGAAGGCAGGTGTGTCTTGACCCTTCTTCTCTGGTGGCTCAGTACCCCCCCCCACCAGGTGCAGGAAGAAAATTGATTGGAGCTGACTCACCTGGGGGCCACTGTTCCCACCTCAGTGATTTCCGAGTTCCTCGGGATACTCAGGTTTTATAGTTTCTCTGAAGTGTGGGATTTTTGAAGACCATCATTGGATGGTATCCTGGAACTTTGACCAAAGTGGTTGATTGCCCATTACCAGCTGTATTTGCAACCTTAGATGAAATCACTAGCAGGAAACGACAACAGAAAGGAAGACGTATAGACAACAGACATGGCCCTTCATTGATGGGGTCTTGTCCCAAGTGGGCAGAGGTTAGGGAAGGGGGGAATAGAATACTCCAGAAGAAAGAGTCATAGCTCAGCATTTATCTCAAAGAGTAGCTTCTTTCTCTCTTTAGGGCTGGGCCAGAAATCTGTTTCCTTGATTGAGGGGCCTGCCACAGAACATGGCACATAATTCAGTTCAGTTCAGTCGCTCAGTCGTGTCCGACTTTTTGCGACCCCATGAGTTGCAGCATGCCATTGGAGCCCAGTAAATACTTGTTGAATGAATGAATGATACAAAAGGCTGTTACCAAGTGTGTTGCTGATACTAGGTGTGACAGACAAGACTTTTCCTATCTAATTCAGACGCAAAATGGCTTCACCATGGAGACAGTGGTAGGCAGGTGAGGTTCAGGCAGGGAACTCAGAAGAAAGGTCTGAACCGAGATGCTTTTGGGAGGCACACTGGCAGGCTGGTGGCCACTGAAGTCCTGGGTGGGCCTGAAGCCCAGGAAAAGGACCAATGAGGAGGCGTCATCACGAGACAGAAGGCGAGGGCTCCCAGGTCTGAGAAAAGCCTGAAGAAAGTGAGGTAGCAGATGTAGGAAACTGAGATGGGGAGGGGTTGCCAGCATCCGAGGCTATCCACAGGCAGAGAAGATGCAGGGCGAAAGGAGGCGCCTTGGCTTGGCAGTGCGGGAGACGCCAGTGCCCGTAGCAGCAGTCTCAACAGCCCAGCGTGGGCAGAAACCAGATTGCACCAGCAGACAGTTTGCCAACACTTGGAATTTGTTCTGAGCTTCCAAAGTGTTGAAAGTAAAACAAACACATTTGGTGCTTACAAGAAGGCAGAAAACTAAATCTTAAATGGTATGTGGGGCTCACTTCCAACTGGGGCTTCAAATTCAGTCCGGAAGTTTGAGAGTATGTAGTTTGCCACATGGGATTTGACTTCCTGGGAACAGGGGGGTTTTTGGGGGGGAGGGGGTCCCCTCTTGAGTCTGTTAAATTTCTGTCCAAGATATTTATTTTCTCATCTGCAAGCAAACCTCCCAAACTCTAGGTGAAAATGTTAGTTACACAGAAGTGTTAGCTCCCCTTAGCAATGAGCCAGCTAACCAGTACTTACCATACAGCCATATCCTTATACAAAGTCCTTCATATGAGGTCATGACAATGGTGCTCTGGGTAACGATGAAGGAGCAGGTCCCATCCTTCAGAAAGTTTGTAGTCAACCCAGTGATTAGAGCATATGTGCCGTTTTTTCCAAAGTGAACTTGTCTTTTACAAGCTCATGAAATCACCCTATGACAGATGAAGAACCACAAGCCTGGGTGATCTCCACAGCCTTTTCTAGCTCTGTGGGTTATTCAGTTTTGTGGTCTGATGTTGCGTGTGTAAATGGTGTGACACTTTTCCCTGTGCGGGAAACTGAGGTGTGCAGAGGGTAAAAGAATGAGCGGAGCTTCAGCTCACATCTCCTGTATTGCACAGGATAACAGAAGGAACGATCGTGAGTTATAGGCCAGACACTGTCCTGGGTGCTTCTCACATTGGTCAGTCTCCCCTGTCTGCATGCAAGACTTTATTTTCCTCTTCACACCTGAGGAAACTGGGGCTCCAGGAGGCTGGGAACTCTGGCTACCGTCACATGTAAAAAGAGCCTCATCTTGGATTAGAACCAGGCCTGTCTGACTCTAAAGCCCAAGTTCTCTCCACTAAAATAGCAATTTCAAAAACAAATATCATATATTAATGCATGTATGTGGAATCTAAAAAAATGGTACAGATGATCTTCTTTGCAAAACAGAAATAGAGACACAGACATAGAGAACAAATGTATGGACACCAAGAGAGGAAGGGAGGGTGGGATGAACTGGGAGACTGAGGTTGACATATATACACTATTGATATTAGTTATAAAATAGATAACAAATAAGAACCCACTGTAGAGCTCAGGGAACTCTATTCAGTGCTCTGTGGTGACCTAAATGGGAAGGAAATCCGAAAAAGGGGAGATATATGTATACATTTAGCTGATTCACTTTGCTATACAACAGAAACTAATACAACATTGTAAGGCAACTATATTCCCATAAAAATTAATCTGTAAGGTAACTTCAGTCAAAGAATCAGCATTGGGAAATGGGAAACAAACTTTTGAACGAGGCACACTGGTTCATCTTGGAAGGGTCAGCCTCCAGCCTTAGTTCTCTTTAGAAATGTTTATGCCTGTCAGTCTCTTGTGTCAATCTACACTGTCACATCATCCAAGGCCAAAGATCCCTGTGAAGAATTAGCATAAAAATAGCCCAAGAAATGTATGAAAAGAGGCTCAACCTGACTAGTAACCCTGGAAATGCAATCTGAAACCACACCCTACTATGTATTTCATTCCCTTTAGACTGGCAGACTTGAGAAAAGCTATAGCAGAACATGGACTCTTAAACAGCACCAGAGGGGACTCTGAATCCACTTTCAAGTAAACTTGAAAACACGTAATGCTACTCCTGGGTCTCTACCCTGGAGAAACTCTCCCCTATGTACAAAGATGCTCATAGATGCAGTGTTTGTAATAACAAAATACAGAAAAGAGAAAGGAACAAGCTTTCTGCTGGAGAACAGATGAATAAATGCTGCTATGTTCATTCACAGGAATGCCAACTAGCAAAGAAAATAAATAAACTAGAGCTACATGTTATTATGGAAATCTCAGAGACAATATTGGGCAAAAAAAGCAAGTTGAGGCAGGATTTGGGTTTAATGCTAACATTTACATAAAGCCTGCCAACATGCAAAATAGTCTACATATTAGTAGGAATTCATAAAATAGTAAAAGCGTATATATATAAAGCAAGATAGCTATGATAAATGTCAAATTCAGGGGAGGTGGTAATCTCAGGAGGGTAGAAGAGATGATGGAATCAAGATAGGTGTACAGAGGTCTTGGTATTTACAATGCTCTATTTTTTCATTTGGGTCGGGTGGTGGACATGTCGAGGTCGATGTACTACTATATATTTTATGTTTGCCTAAAATAACCCACTAACAGTAAAAATTACTTAGCCAGTGTTTGCAACAGCACCCTCGAAGGCTGGTCCTGGGATACTAATAAGTATTATTTTAAAATTTGAAGTGGTTCAATAAATTTGGAAGACACTGGATTAAATAAAATTTAACATTTTTTTTAAAATTCTGTCTTTAACATCCCATGTTTCTTGTCAATCCCCAAAAGAAGGTCATCCTATTAAATTATTTTACCATAGATCAGGACTCAGCAAGCTAGAGCTGCCTGCCACCTATTTTTGTATAAGAAGTTGTATTGGGAAATAGGCATGCCCATTTGTTTAGCATTGTTTATGACTGCTCTCACTACCAAGGCAGAGCTGAGTATTTGTGGCAGAGACCAAATGGCCCATGAAGCCTAAAATATTTACCCTTTGTCCCTTTACAGAAAAAAATGTGCAGATCTGGAGACTTACTTCCCTGGCAGTCTAGTGCTTTAAGACTCCATGCTTCCACTGCAGAGGGCGCAATTTTGATCCCTGGTCAGGGAACTAAGATCCTGTATGCCACATGGAGTGGCCAAAAAATAGAGAAAAAAAAATGTTTTCAGTGTGTGATCTGTTTATGGGATTGGTGTTACTAGGAATTAATTTGGGGATTGTAACAATATAACTTTGCCCTTTACATCTCAGAAATTGGTTCATTTATTTGTGAAATTTTTTATAAAGACTATCCATTCTTTCCAGAATTCCTTAGAAGGTGGTGTTCCATCTTTGATCTTCAGCACCGAGTGCTGCCAGCCACTATATATTAGCGGCACCCAGTGCTGCCAGCACCCAGCCACTATATATTAGTGCTTCATTGAATTGACTTAAATTAAAGGTCCATTTGTGGAATGGATTAATTAGGATATAGATTCATTAGCTGTAACATACATAGGAAATGCTTGTGGCTTGGATAAGATAGGAGCCTAACATTTTCCTCATCTAACAATCAAGGCTTGGGCAGTCTGGGATGTTATGGCAGCTCCAGGTCAGGGACCCAGGCACCCTCCCTCTTGTTGCTCTGTGATCCCTTAGGTGATACCTTTCTCCACATAGCCCAACATGGCTGACCACACCCACCAGGGCTATGGCTGTCGGGTGGGAAGAGGGAATGTAGGATAGGGCCTGCTCCAGGGAGTGCATACATCACTTCCTCTCACTCCCTATTGGTCAGCACTTAGCTGCAAGGGAATCTGGGAAATGTAGTCTTTATCTGGGCAGCCATGTACCCAGCTAAAAATTCAGGTTCTACAATTCATAAACAAGGTAAACGATTCTGGAGGACAGCAATGAATCTCTGCCCCCCCAAAAAAGATACATTAAAGGCTTGCCAAAATCAAGAGTGACTCCTTTCTGTAAGGAAAGGCCTTATTTTCAACTCTTAAGCTATGAGTGGGAGGAAGGCTCAAGAGGGAGTGGGTATATAAAGAATCTGCTTGCAATGCAGGAAACCTGGGTCTGATCCCTGGGTTGAGAAGATCCCCTGGAGAAGGGAATGGCAACCTGCTCCAGTATTCTTACCTGGAGAATTCCATGGACAGAGGAGCCTGGCGGACTACAGTCCATAGGGTGGCAAAGAGTCAGGATATGACTGAGCGGCTGACACGTTCACTTTTTTTTTTCATGGCTGATTCACAATTGTACAGCAGAAGCCAACACAGTATTGTAAAGCAATTACCCTCCAAATAATAGAATAAAGTAAGCCATGATGCCGGAGCAAGAGACATGTAACTACGGTTCATTATTTTCTACTCCAAGTAACATGACAACATGTTCAGATATGAACACACCAGTTTGGTTTACCTACACCTGGTGTTTGAGATGTCTTTTTTCACATATTTGAACAAACCTAGAATTTCTATTTTGGCAAAGTGGGTTTTGCCACTAACTGAGCATTTACTTCTAAGGAGGAGAAAGTTTTCAGGCCCCTTGCTATATCTCACAAGGCAGAAAAGATTGGCTGGGAGAAGGACATGGAATCACACTTTTGTTACATTATCCACGACAGGTTTAATGAGCTGGCTCTTTAAAGTACAGAGTACTTCAGTAGCAGTATTAAGCAGCAAGTGGGCACAACTTTTAGAAAAGATTTCTCTGAACTTTGCAAGCATTATATGTTCCATTTGCTGCAATCATATAATTTTTTTCTCAGAAAGGTGCACAGAGATCTCAGTGTGACTTACTTCAGCACAAAACAGTCTCAATTTGTTCATCTTTTTGCTACCCAAAAGAAAAGGGAAAACTTCTCATTGAGGGGACTTGAAGGCTCTGAAAAAGAATTTGGCTTTCTTGGAAAAATGTGTTGAGGAGGGGGCCTGGGGGCCTCTATCCAAGTGAGGCCTACAGTTCTCTGATTTGCCATTTCACGATTCATTTCTGAAGGCACCATTTTGTTGTCACGCTTAAAGAATCCTGTAATGAGAACTGCCTGATACATGAGATGATGCAAAAAAAAATTGTATTTCCCTCCACCAGGGTTTCTCCACCTCAGCACTGTTAACATCTTGGGCTGAATCACTGTTGCGGTGTCATCCTGTGTATTGTAGGATGTTCAGTGGCATCTTTCGCTTCTACTTGCTAGATGCCAGTAGCGCTTTCCTAGTGACAGTCAAAAATGTCTCCAGACATTGCCAGGTGTCCCCTGGGAGACAAAATCACTCTTTGTTTGCGATACCTGCAATACCTAAAGGTATCCATAGGAAGACTTGCTAAATGACCTTAGAAGACATGAATTCTGCTCCTAAATACATCTAGTGTGAAAGTGAAAGCATTAGTCATGTAGTCGTGTCTGACTCTGCAACCCCGTGGACCCCGCCAAGCTCCTCTGTCCATGGCATTTCCCAGGCAAGAATACTGGAGTGGGTTGCCATTCCCTTCTGCAAGCAATCTCCCTATGGCCCCTAGAAATTAGTGAAATCTCCTCAGGCTTCCAGTTTCCTTAGGAAGATAAGGTATTGAGCTGAGTGCTGTCCTTTAGCACTGACCTCCTGGGATTCTGCAAGTCAAAAGCTGTAACCTTGGCTCTAGAATTTGACTTGAAGGAAAGAACAATTTGGGGGGGGGGGGGGAGAATTTTCACTGAGGGACACAGCATGCATGCAGGCAAGAAAGAGGAGGGAAATGTGTGTATGGAGTGGGAACCAGGCCTTGTGGCTGGAACAGTGAGAAGGAAGAAATGATTGGGAGGTGGGGAACTTTCCAGAGGGGCAGCCGCAAGACAACCTTGAATTTGAAGCCTGTGATTAGGAATTTAGATTTCTTTGGTACCCAACCCAGGACTTGGCATCTAGTAGGTGCCCAGGCAGCATTTGAATAGAATCAAAAGAACATGGAAGGCCTTTGGTAGCACAGACAGGGGAGTATGGTGGTAAGAGCAGGGCTCCAGCAACAGCCTGCCTGGTTCATATCTTAGTTCTGCTTACTACTTTCAGGCTCTATGACCTGGGGCAATTTTCTTAGCCTCTCTGTGCTGCAGTTTCTTCTTCTGAGCAACAAAGATAAATTTTCTAGGGTTAAAGTAAGGATTAGATAAGTTCATATGTGTGAATGAGTATATTTGTGGATGTGTGCGTGCACATATATATGTGTGTATATGTATATAACGGGGTTTCCCTGGTGGCTAAATGGTAAAGAATCTGCCTGCAATGCAGAAGACTTGGGTTTGATCCCTGGGTCAGGAAGATCCCCTGGAAGAGGAAAGGGCAACCTGCTCCAGTATTCTTGCCTGAAAAATCCCATGGATCCCGGTGGGATGCCATCCATGGGATCACAAAGAGTCAGACATGACTGAGCACATACACACATATGCATGTAACAAAATATGTTTATTGAAAGCATATATATATATAATAAAATACATATATTAAAATTAGAATAATTCCTTGTACACAATAAGTACTATATGAGTTTGTTATTATTATTATATCACTATTATTATTTGAAAACCAATAAAATATTTTTAGTATGCCTGGCATACTGCTTGAAATATAATAGGTGATCAGAATGAATTAACCAAGATTTTGTAAAATATTGGCTTCTTCATACCCATCTATGATACTAGAATTTAGTCCATACCAACCTTCCCTAGTCCATAGTCCAAACTCAGACATCCCAGAACCAGGCAAGGAACACCAATAAGTGGACCCGACAGGAAGTGAGACAAGAACAAGGCATGTATATGCCCCACATCAAAGTTTTCCAGCTGTTTTCAAACCTTGTGCTGGTCAGCAACATGGGCGTTAAGAATACACTGACCTATAGTTTGCCCCTCTGCTCCTAGGCCTGGCATCTCTCCCTCCTTCCTAAAATTCCCTTCCAGGCAGAGACGGAGGGTGACTTTCCTTGTGGCTCTTTGAGAACCACTGGGCTGTTTTTGAATAAAAGTGTAAACTGGCAAATTCTTGGACTTGTTTCCTCCCAGGTTGGCCTCATCCAGCGCCCAGTAAGCTGGGAAACTAGAAGCATTTCTCTCCCAGGAGACCCTCTTGGCTGCAGTAATAAGTATTTGCATGAAATAAAAGCAAAAGCTGAGAATTAAACTGTCAGGATGGAGTCAGGGAGAAAAGCTGTTGCCCAGTAAGTAGTGGTATATGAGCACCAGAAAACACGTCAAAAACTCAAAGAATGTCCATGTTTGGAGGCACGCAAAAGCTTGACAAACTCAACACCCCCATTTTATACACAAGGAAACTGAAGCTATCAGTCGGGGCAAGGAAAGACCTGCTTTGGGACTGGAGGATTGTTCAGTTGGAGGATGGGGAAGGGGAACTGGGATTCCAGATGGCCTGATTAAATCCCTAGAAAGAGGACCTGCAATTATAACATAATAGTGTCGTATTAAGTATGCATCCCATGTATTGGGCAATTACGGTTGCACACTGTGCTGAGCGGTTCAAAAGTATCATCTCCTTTAATCCTCCTGGAAGATAGAGACAGTGAGTACTGTTGCTGTCACGCCTGCTTTGCAGACAATGTAACAGAGGCTGAGGGAGGTTAAGCTCTCCACCCCCGGTAGCAAGGAAGAAGCCAGACAGGGATGTGGAGTCTGGTGCTGGGTCCTGGGCTCCGCCTCCTGCGTTGTTGCAGAGGTTTGGTGTCAGACGCTCAGACTTGGGCCTCAGTTTCTTTGCCCGTATTACGGGAATAATAATAGCCACAGTTCCTTCAAGGAGAGAATCCTTTGAAGTGGTGGGTGCTGTACTTCTCGCAGCACCTGGTAGATAATGAGCATGCAGGAAGGGTAGCTTCTTTTTAATTATCACTGATGAGGAGGTCATGGTTGTGAGAACTGTGTAGGCCTTTGGGGGTACAGGTCCCAGGGTTATGGGGAGTCCCTTTGGAAACCCAGTGGTTGCCAGCTCATCACTAAGAACTGGGCAGTGTAAGGACCAACTCTGGATCCAGACTGCTTGAGTTCAAACCCTGACTCCTCCTTGTTAGCTGTGTGACAGTGAACAAGTTAACTAACCACTCTGTGCCTCATTTTCCTCATCTGTAAGACAGGTTCATGATAACAATAATGCCTTTCTCATAGGGTTTATCGAGGCTTCCCAGGTGGCTCAGACGGTCAAGAGTCTGCCTGCAATGCAGAAGACCCGGGTTCGATCCCTGGGTTGGGAAGATCCCCTGGAGAAGGAAATTGCAAGCCACTCCAGTATTCTTGCCTGGAAAATCCCATAGACGGAAGAACCTGGCAGTCCATGGGGTCACAAAGAGTCGGACATGACTAAGCAACTTCAATCATAGGGTTATCATGAGAGTTAAACAAGTGAATATTTGTTAAAAAAAAATTTATGATATGCCTGGCCCATGGTCGTTGCTTTCTAAGTCTTTGTTAGATGAGTAAAGCGTGTAATGTTAGTGTCCCTATTTTACTCAGAAGAAACACAAAGGAGATTAAGTCACTTGTGCAGCATTACCAGTGAGTGAGGGCAGAGCCAAGTGGTAAACCCAGGCAGTCTGTCTTCTGAGCCCACAGCCTAGGGAATTTAGCAGCGTTCCACTGGAGCTCAGGGAACCTGGAAGCTGCCGGTTACCTTCTAGCACCTGCGGGGTCCGGATTGGTCCTAGGGATGGAGGAGGTGAAGGGGTCTGGGAGCTTGGCTGGGTGGGCCCACCGCATCCTGAGAGGCTCTGCCTTTTCTTGCTATTGAACTGTTCCAGAAATTCTGCTTTTATCAAATGTGACTCCCATCCCTCCTCCCTCCCCAGCCGCTGTCATCACTTCCAGTTTGCTTGCAGAAGCACACAGGACAGGAATGGCAGCCCTTCTTGGGGCAGGTTTCCCCACTAGGAAAAGGGCTGCCTTTATTCTGGTAGAGTTTGTTAGATACAGTGTCTAATGTGAGGCCTTAAGAAGTGCCATTCCTAAAATGTTCTTTAGTCTCCATGTCTGTGAATCTGCTTCTTTGAAATATAGTGTGTTTTCTATAGTCTGCACCTCGCTTTGTGATTTGTAATAATGATTATGAGATCTCTCACATTTAATGAGTGCTGTGTGCTAAGCTCTGTTCTCTTCCACACACTGTACATGGATTATCTCATTTAATCCCCACCCCAAGTCCTACATGGAATGTATTATTACTAAAAGCTCATTTTACAGATGAGAAAACTGAACAACACAGAGGTTAAATAACTTGCCCCATGATCAAGTAGCTGCTAAATAGTAGACCTGGGAAAAACCAGAGGTCATGCTCGGAACCTCTATGCTAGTGTTAAAACTAGTAAATGAATAAAATGTGTCTGAGGCTTCACCAGCTTGAATCTGTTAATTAGAGTGCATCAAGGGGAAAAAAAAAAAAAAGATATCAGCAGAATGTATCAGCTCTCGCCTCAATAACGCCTCCTTCCCAGAGGAAAAAAGGCAGTGCAATTAACTGCAGTCCTTAGGCCTACAAGCCTCCTGGAAAACATCTTTCTGAAGTCATGTTCCTGAAGTGGTGGGAAATACTGACCCAGTCTCTTGGGGCCAGGGCCCTTGAGAAATCAGAGAAATTGACCACCTTGGTAGCTGACCTCTTACTTAAACTGATCAGATTTGTATGGCATCACTGAAAGTCACTCAAAGGGAAAACCACAGGGTTGATTACCTTCTGGTAAAGCCCCAGGCGATTGGCTTAGTAGACTTCTACATAAATAAATCCTGCGCGTGGGCAGGCATGCACATTTACCCAGGTCACAGGGGGACCTGCTGGTCCTTCCAATCCCTCAGAGACTTTACAGAAAGAGTAAATGGAGCTCTGAGTTGTGTGTACAGGAATGCTGCAGGAATTAAGATTTTGCAGAGTTAAATTTTCTAACAAACCCAGTTGAACAGAGTCATGTTTTCATAGACCTTTATGGCAATTGTTTCTTGCCTGCTTCAGTTTGCCTTCCTGCATGGGCTAGCAGAATTCAGTAACCAAAACAATTACTTATTTTGCATGACCAAGGGATTCTTGATGAACAGGTGGTTCCTGGGGTCTGTTCTCAAGAACAAACTGTGGTTCATGTGTGGATCACCCATCAGTTAGTGCCATGAGGCTTCAGGCACTGTTGGGGATACAACAGATAACAGGATAGACGTGGTCCTGCCCTCAGGAAGCTGACCTGCTCATGGGGGCGGGGGGGTAGATAGTTAGGGAGTTTGTGATGGACAGGTACACACTGCTGTATTTAAAATGGATAACCAACAAGGACCTACTGTATAGTACAGGAAACTCTGCTCAATGTTATGTGGCAGCCCAGATGAGAGGGGAATTTGAGGGAGAATGGTGGTAGTGGTGGCGATTTAGTCTCTAAGTTGTGTCCAACTCTGAGACCCCATGGACTGTAGCTCACCAGGCTCCTCTGTCCATGAGATTTTCCAGGCAAGAATACTGGAGTGGGCTGCCATTTCCTTCTTCAGGGGATCTTCCCCAGCCTGAGTCTCCTGCATTGCAGGAGGATCCTTTACCAACTGAAGCACCAGGGAAGCCGTTGGGAAAGAACCGATATGTGTATATGTATGACTGGGTCCCTCTGCTGTCCACCTGAAACTATCACAACTTTATTAATCAGCTACTGTTGCTGTTGTTTAGTCACTGAATCATGTTCAACTCTTTTGCAACCCCATGGACTGTCACCCACCAGGCTCCTTTGTCCATGGAATTTCCCAGCAAGAATAGTGGAGTGGGTTGCCATTTCCTTCTCCAGGGCGTCTTCCTGAGCCAAGGATGGAACCTGTGTCTCCTGCACTGGCAGGTGGGTTTTCTTAGCCCTAAGCCACCAGGAAAGTCCATAGCATCTATTCTTCATTATAAAATAAAAAGTTTTTTTTTTAAGTGTGCCAGGGACTCTTCTGGTGGTCCAGTGGTTAAGACTCCACCTTCTAATGCAGGGGGCATGGGTTTGATCTCTGGTCAGAAGATCCCACATGCCGCACGGGGTGGCCAAAAAAAATTAATTTAAAAAGTGTGCCCCCCCCAAAAAAAAGCTTATTAAAAAGTGAAAAAATGAATCAATAAAATAGTCAGAGGCTTTGAAAGGTGCTAACAAGGAGACAGATGAAACTGGCCTGGAGCTGAGGTGTGTAACTATAGGAGAGAAATTTACCTTCCTTTAGATGGTCAGTGAAGATGTCCTTTGGACAGGACATCCAAGCTCACACTTGAGGAGCAAGAAGGATCCAGGCCTGCAAAGAGCCAGAGGAAGGGCATTCTAGCAAGAGGGAACTACGCAAGTAATGTCCTCGAGCTGGGAAGGACCTTGGCCAGTTGAAGGGACAGAAGAGAGAGACGAGTTGCTAGTGAGAGTGAAGGCAGAAAGGGAGTGTTGGAGAGCAGGTCAGGTCCAGTACCCCACAGCCTGGCAGGCTGTGCATGGGGAGCTGGAGTCTATTCTCAGTACATGAGAAGGCACTGAAAGATGTTAAGCGGAGGCAGAACATGGTCCTTTCAACATTTTTAAATTAATTTTTTGGCCTCACCCTGCAGCTTGTGGGATCTTAGTTCCCTAACCAGGGATTGAACCCGTGCCCTTGGCAATGAAAGTGCCAGAATCCTAACCACTGGCCCTCCAAGGAATTGCCCCATAGATGTTTTAAGCTCACTCTCAACTTGTGTGAGAGACTGGTTCAGATAAAGAGAAGAATGAAAGTGCTTTTGTGTGTGTGTGACAAATTAAATCACATGGACAACTTTTACTGAGATATTTCAAAAGACAACTTTCCAATACATAAAAACCTAAATAACTGTCCCTTTCCTGTCCTGCCATGCTAATGACCCAAGCCAAAACTCTGTCATATTCTGAGCCTGAAAGATAAATTCTTATGTCTATGCTTGTGCTCAACAGTCCTTGTTTGTCAGCAACTGTCTAGAATATCACAGACCTGAGGTTTAAAAATATGCCCAGACCTGAAAAGACTCTGTCTTACAAGCACTTTCATAGAACTGAAGTTACGACCTCTAAGCAAGAGATGCTGGTGTTTAGAACCCGGGTATGAGAGGTGGAGGTGGAGGGAAATGAGCGGATTTGGGGTCTGAGATTTGAGTGGCAGCATTAACAGCTGATGGAATGGATATGGGAATGAGAGGAGGTTCTAGCCAGAGCGCCGGGGTAGGCAATGGTGCCTTTTATGGATGTGGGATGACAGGAGGACGAGGATGGAGAGTGGGTGTGGACAGATGTTCATACAGAGTTCCATTTGGGACATGCTCAGTTTGAGGGTCTGAGAGCCATTGAAGCTATTTGGTCCAGTAGGCAGTTGTATGTGTGAGCGTGCCAGCATGACAGAGAAGTGCCAGCAACGGGCTGAGGGCTCAGATCAGCCTGGTCAACTCCCGACTTGTCACTTACCAACTCTATGACTTGGGCGATTTCCCCATCTCTGGAACAGGGCCCCCAAAAGCACCTACATTGTCGTGCTGGTTCTGTGAGTTAATACGTGGAAAGAGCTCAGATTTCAATAGTAAGTATTCGGTAAATGTTGGCTCCTTGTAATAACAATTCTCATCATCATCTTAGCGACAGTAATTTTCTTGCCATTTCTCTCTTTCTAATTAAAATCAAGGACCTCTGTAGCTGGTAAACACTTCTAATGTTCCTGGAATGATTACTTTACCAGTCTGGGAGCTCCATGAACATGGGGTGGTGTCTGTGTCTTTCCATAAGCTCCCCTCCTGGTGCCCACTCACAGGACGCACCTCAGTAACCTTCATCCAGTCATGTGGAATTTAGCTTGATTCCAAAAAAAAAAAAGATGCTTATTTAAGAGAGGCAATCAGGCACTGAGGAGAGCAGAAGGGCCTCAGATACAGACAGGAGAGAAAATTGCAAATTCAGTGATGGTGACAATTCACAGCATCTTTGCTCTCCAAGATTTCAAAAAGCAACCTCTTCCAGAGTTATACAGTGGTCTGTTACAAGAAAGGTTTTCCTTACCGTTAGTCAGATCAGGTACCCTCTCCCTGAGATATGCGCACACATCCCCCTCGGGGCTCCAGACACCTCAGTATAGCACCTGCAGGCCCCACCTCTCCCTTTCTAGAAGCTTCTGTGATGTGTGCCCCAGGATCTAACCCTCTTCTCTCTGTCCTGTTCATTTTGCCCAAAGTGTCTGCCTTAACCAATGTGTGGGGAACATGTGCCCCTTAGATAAAGCCCACTGCCACACCAAGCATCACCCCTCCCTCTGTCTACACTTTGGTGGGGTCCATGATCTCACTTCCTATTCTTTTCAAGTCACGGCACGTGGCTCTACCCTTGCCCACATTTCATTTCAAAGTTCAATTTGCTCAGTATTTGCAAGAGTATTTTTATTTGCTGAATCTGGCCACGTTAGCTGTAAGAATCCCAGGTCCAAATTCCCATGAACTGGACTAAGACACCCTAGCACACAGCCCCATTCTGTGCCCTAGAATTTCTCATCATGGGTGCTGATGCCATCGCCTAAAGCCAGACTTGGCATCTTCAGCCCTCCCCCACCCACACCTGGGGAGCTCTCAGGCTTCCCTGGAAGGTCTTCTAACCTGGGTGGTCTTGGCTCCCCCACCTGCCGTGAAAAAGTCTTAATCTTGGAGTCCAGAGTCTGGGTCCAAGTCCAATACCTTTCTTAGTTCTTCCCAGGGCTCTCGTACAAATAGGCCCTTGGAGGCCTGGGGTGACGCCCAGTCCCTGAGGCCTGTGTGCAGACTAGACCCCAGGTCAATACCTAGCTTCCTTTCTCTGGACTCCATCTTCACTTCATCAGCTCCCTCTGGTGGCCAGAAGCAAACTCCTAGTGTCCTCTAAGAGCCCTACCATCACCTATACTGGGTTCCTATTTCAGGAGAGCCTTCCTCCAAGGTTCCTTTGCCAGCTGAAATGAGGGATAGATCAGGAACCCGGTGAATGGCCAAGGGCACACCCATCTCGCTCGATTCCTAGGACTCCCTCTGGAGTCCTCTTCATGCCCCAGGTTCTTTCCCCCAGGTCCTAGCCCTACTGAGAGGAGCCTTAGTGCCACAAACTCTCAGAACAATACTTCCTCTCATTTCCCCCAAGAATAAAAACGAAAGTTCCCTGGCAAACTTAACCATTCCTCTTGCGACAAAGTGGGTTAGTTAGAGGCAGGACTAGAACCAGGAATTCTGAACCCCTGGCTCCTTTCCTGAGTATCTGCCCCCAGAATATGAAGGGGTCCGTGCCAGTGCTGACTCCCGCTGATGCAGGGCATAGAATTCACCAGCCTCGGGACAAGGGCCATCATCTGAGAAATGGGTGCCTGCTCATACAGAAGACAAAATCCTCGTCCTCTGCTCCTCCCAGCCTGCACTCAGCCTCTGTCACTTCCTGCTTGAGCAGTGACTTCTTTCCATCCAGCTGGTTCTTTTAGCTCTAACACATCTCTCCACCTCCAGGGCCAGCTCCCCTCAAATTCATCCTCAACTATCTCCCAGAGTTGGCCTTCCAACCACATCACTCTCGTGCCTGCTTAGAAACCTTCAGTGGCTCTTAAGGATAGTCTTAGGATTAAGTAAAGTGCCCCTCCCTCAACTTCTGGCCCTCTGTCTGAAAGTTTATGCCTCAAAAACACTAAAACCTCCAGTTAGCTCCTGTAGCCCACCACATCTCATGTCCACACCTTTACTCAGACAAGCCCTGCACCAGGTTCTCCTACACTCTGTCCTTCTCTCTCCTTATTTAAGACACATCTCAGGGTGCCCCCCCCCCAGGAAGCCTTGCTGGATCCCCTCGGTTCTGTTTGGTGCACATTTCTGATCACCTGTCACTGCAGTTGCCACGAGGCACCCCCGTGACCAGGGCCTGTGCCCTCTGTCCTTCTGGACCTTGTGCACCTCTTGCAAACAGGCACTCAGTAAATGCTTGGTCATTTGATTTGAAAATTCACCATGAGAAAAAGGTGACATCCTTTACAAGTAGAATTTGTACCCCTTTCTTCAATCCCTGATTCTCCTCCCGACACTTCCCTAAGCTGGCTCCCTGTGCCTCACTGGCTCGATAACTTGCTGGTGCATATTGCCACTAGGACTCTTATTTCATCCGGCCATATCTCTGCCATGCTTCCACTTTGGAAGTAGAGACTCCAGGCCTTCTGTGTCCATTCAGCTAACATCTTTAACACCTCCACATACTGCGTGCTGTCTGGACTGGATGCAGAGACTTGTTAGACAGGGTCTCTGCCCTCAAAAGTCCCCAGCCTGGAGGAGAATTTAGACAAGGAAAGAGGCAAATAGTATGAGCTGTGGTGAGGGGACAGGGTGACACAGTAGGTGCCCAGGCCAGCTCTCCACAGACTGCCCTGGGCTCGCATCCCAGTTCCGCTGCTTGTTGGCTGTGTAGCCTTGGATGAGTCCCGTATCTGTGTCTGTTTCCCATGGTTAAAGGCGCGGGTGATGATAGTGCTTACCTAAGGCTGAGTGCAGGAGTAAACGAATTAACTCCTGTAAAGACTATACCAGAGAGCCTAGCCCAGAGTATACAATCAGTAAATATTAGCCATGATTATTTGTAGCTCAGTATGCTGTGGGAACGGAGGAGAGACAAGGCTAAGCATCAGTTACAAAGGAGGAAGGATCAAGAGATATCCGTATTCTAACTGGAGCCTGTGTGTGTGTGCTAAGTCACTTCAGTTGTGTCTGACTCTTTGCGACCCGTGCACTGTAGCCCACCAGGCTCTTCTGTCCATGGGTTTCTCCAAGCAAGAATACAGGAGTGAGTTGCCATGCCCTTATCCAGGAACTGGAGCCTAGAAACGAGCAAGTGACACGAACAGCAGATGGAAAGTCTCCTTGGTGCTTCCTAAGTCTGTGCTCTCCAAGGACCAGCCCCCGGTGAAGCCACTGCACCCACCTGACCGTCTCTTCCTTCCTTAGGGCCGACGACTGCTTTTGCGCTTCTCGGAAGCTGGATGCAGTGGCCATCGAAGCCAAGTTTAAGCAGGACCTGGGTTTCCGGATGCTGAACTGTGGGCGGACGGACCTGGTGAAGCAGGCAGTGTCTCTCCTGGGGCCCGATGGGATCAACACCATGAGCGAACAGGTATGGGCCCTCCCAATGTCTGAATAGCCACCCCACCTCCGCCATATGCCCCGCCCTAGGGCAAGAGGGAAACAGCAGGCACTGAATAGAGGCTCCCTCTACTGGTGATGAAGGGTGATTTTTGTTGTTGTTGTTATTGGGTTTTTTCCCTTAGTTCTTATTTTTTAAGTTTTTAAAATATCTTATAAAAGTATCCTTGTTCATCTTTATAGAAGTTTCACGTGATCATTGCAGCTGAAATGGAAAATAGAGAAAAATAGACTTATTCCAGAGAGGAAATAATGCCATCATCCAAATAACTATCATTTATATTTAGCATGTGTCCTTCAAGTCCTTTTTCCGGCATGGTTAAAATTAGTTCTCTGCCGGCCTCTTAGTGCATCATGGAACTAATCCAAGCAGATTTTCACCAAACTTTCAGGATATGTTTAAGATACACAGAAGTCATTCTGAAGGACCCTAGGAGACGCCTCAGAATTAGTCAGCCATCTCCCAAACCCCTAAAAGTGAGGTCCAGAGACCTTGTATGTCTATTGGGGAGATGTCCCCATGTGGGTGAAGATGTCATGTGTGGAGGAAACAAACAGCAGCTTTCAATGTTTGCCCCAGATGGGAAATCACAAGACAGATGGAGCTGTCTCTCACGTGAGCGGCTCATGCAGCAGGCTCCAGAGAAGCGATGTGAGCTAGCAGTTTTCCTGAGCAGCACCAGAGGAGCCCTAATACACACACACATTATTAAAAAAAAAAAAAAAAACAGGGATTTATTATATTTTTTCTTTTTTCAGTATTTTATATTAAAGATACTTTGTAATATCGTTACATGTTCTCTTTAAAATCACTTCAAATGGATACATTGGCTCAGATGGTAAAGAATCTGCCTGCAGTGTGGGCCAACTGGGTTCGATCCCTGGGTCAGGAAGCTCCTCTGGAGAAGAAAACGCCAATGCCCTCCAGTATTCTTGCCCGGAGAACTCCATGGACAGAGAAGCCTGGGGGGCTACAGTCCGTGGGGTCGCAAAGAGTCAGACGTGAATGAGCAGCTAACAAAGTGGTCATATTATTTGTTCAGTTAAACATGGTTCAGTTGTTGGATTGTTTGTAATGACTTAGAAATCAACAGTACTGAGAGAGACACACTCACTACTCAAGTCTTTGCTCAAATCTAATTATTTCATTAGAGAAATGTTTCGAAGTGGAAATAGTTGCTCAAATGCATCAATTTATCTTAAGGTCTTCAATCTCAAATTACTTCCTCAGAGGCTGTTTCCTTGTACACACTCTCCAACTATTTATGTGTACCCTGTTAATCTTTTACTTTCTTTTGCTTGTTTTTCATTAGAGCTTAATTGATTTTCTTCTTTATTTCAAAGCCCTCTTTACATATTAGGCATAGAACCCTTCGTGATAATGTGACACAAATGTCTCAGTTTATTGTTTACCTCTTAATTTTGTTTATGTTTTCAATCTTACATCCTCAATGCTGTCAAGACTTTCTTTTGTGGTTTCTTCCATTACTTTCATACCTTTCAGAAACAGACTCAGTTAGATGTCTTTTCTGGTTTTAATTTTTGTCTCTACATGTCTAATCAAACTGTAAATGATTTGGTATGAGATAAGGCTCTACCTTGAACATTTTCCCACATAGCTTTCTTCACAGCACTGTTTATTGAAAAATCCACCCCTTACTTCCTGTTGGTTATGGTACTTTGTAATAAGCAGGAATCATGGGCAGATATGGAATTCCTGAAAACCATTCCTCATTCGCTTGCCTTTTACTTGTAAATGATAACGTCATTTACAGATAGAGTGCTGGGGTCATATTCGGAGGCACCAATTTCATTTGACACTGACCAGCAGGCTGTATAGAGCAAAGACGACACTTGTTAAATCCTGAGAGAGAAAATGCCGTGGAAACAGTATTTACCAATCAGATAGCTTAGGGCTGATATTACAGAATCCAGAAAGTTCCTAAGAGGTTTCAGTTAAACCAGCCACTTGTTTTAGCAAACACTCTTAGATCTGTTGCACCCTAAGACACACAAACAAAATCCTCCAACTTAAGCCCAGATAAATGAAAAAAAAAAAAAGACAATTTATGTTTCTCTTCTTGCTTCCATGTTGGTTTTCAAAATATGGAGGATTGTAGAGCTGTACATTTACTTTAGAATGCTAGATTCGGAGAACAAGCATAGTCTCTTTCACATGAGTAAGATTTTCCGTTTGTTATTGTCAAGTGACACAACCACCTTGTAAACCTTCTCCGTTCTCTGGTTTTTAACTCACCGCAGGGCATGACCCCCCTGATGTACGCCTGTGTCCGTGGGGACGAGGCAATGGTTCAGATGCTGCTGGATGCCGGAGCTGACCTGAATGTGGAGGTGAGGGTGCAGAGGGCTGCAGGGCCCCTGGGCCTGGCAGTCCCTGGGGAAGGCAAGCAAAGAGAGGGGGGCTTTCTCTCTCAAGAGCCACCACTGAGGGTTCTCAGTCCAGCAAATAGGTCAGACCAGCTTTTGGATTTCCTCCATCCTGAGGCCCCAGCCCAACCAGACTCCAAGAAGCTGCCTGCAAGCATTTTTCATTTTAAAACAACCCGTGCGGCTGCACAGAGCTCTAACTTTTCCCTTGGCTCAGCAATACCGAGTCTCTGATCCTTCCCACTGCTCCATTCCTCCTGGGATCCGACAGAGAAAGCTCTCCTGAACCACCAGCCCTTCCCACTGCCAAATACAAAGCTGGTCCACATCCCCTGTGACCCCCAGATCTTCCACCCTCCCTCAGCGAATCCTGATTGGCCCACTTGGTTGGCCTGCTGAAGCCACGGGTCTCAAAGCCTATTGCTGAGCTTCCTCAAGGCCATGTGACATAGTGGAAAGCATGCCCCCACAGGCTTTAGAATTTGATACGTGGGTTCAGATTCTGAAACCGCTGCATCTTAGCAACTTGCTTTTCTGCTTGGGTGAGTGGTTTCACCTTCCTGAGCCACAGTGTTCCCCTTTGTGAAACAGGAGAGTAATCACGCCATCAGAAATAAATATAGAGGAGCATGTTTGGAATTCAGTTAATACTGGTGCCCCCCTCAGGGCTTATGATAGGTGAAATTGTACTTCTTGATCATATTCTATGCTGTCTTAAGACCCACTCTCACAAAAAAGAAACATAAGGCAACCGACTTTCTTCTAGCAGTTCCGAGGTTGGGAAGATTGATGGACTTGCTGAAGTCCTAACTCAGCCACTCCAGAAAACATTTTTTTTTAGTTCAAAATTAGATGCTCTTGTAGTCTTAGTACTGTGCTTAAAAAAAAAAATTGCTTTATATTCATATGAGGAAAACAGGAAGTAGGCATGGTTTGGGATCCGAGACCATCTGGGATCTTATAGGTTTTCAAGTATTGGGGGTTTTTGTTCCCTGATATGAATCCCCAAACACCATGCACATCCCTGCAAGAGCTCCTCAGTTTTGGGTCTCTGGTCCTCTAGCCCATCCCATAGCTCCCAGCTCAAGGTCCTCGCCTAGCCAGTGGTTAGAGAACTCAACTCTTCTGAAAGCAGCAGACATCACAGTTGTATGGCCCCGGGAATGTTTAGAAGAAAAGCCGTGGGCGGGTGACAGACCATCCTGCAGGACCCTAGCCTGTCCTGTCCACTGTCCTGCAGCCTGTCTCTTGGTCTGCGGTGTTTTGAGGTCCGCATGTGGGAAGACCAATATCAGATTTCTCATTCATGCCCAAGAAAGGTTTGTGCCTAGGTTTCCAGTAGCATGAGCATCCTTGTCAACCAGGAAGCCAGCAGAAGCATGAAATGAGGACAGTGTGGGAGGAGCTGTGACCAGGCAGTGATCTTCCTCCATCAGATGGGAGGTGGTCTTGCTTGACTTGGAAGCTCAAAGCAGACCTCCCCTTGTGTGGGGTTTGCCACTGCCGAGAATTTCCCCTAAAGATGTGGATGTGATGGTGGCGGCCTCACCTGACATCCTGTAGCTCTCAGAAGCCCGCCCTCCCTTAAGCAGGAAGAGCAGACAGGCAGGGGAGCTGGTTCATTATAGCCACCATTACAATTTCTTCAAGACTCCTTAGAGGCAGTCAGCAGTCACCCATTTAACTCTCTTCTAATGAGCAGCAAAGGAGTTTTTGTTGTGTACAGAGGATATAAAGTCACTACCCTGTATGTCTCCAGCGTTGCCCAAGGTGCTTTCCAGGACATCCTCTGTGCATCTCTAGCCTGCGTGCCCAGCCACAGATAGGTCAGATTTGCTGGTCTAAGTATTTTGAAGGTCACATTTTGAAAATGATTTCAATTTGTTTATAGGTTGTCAGTACTCCTCATAAATATCCATCCGTCCACCCCGAGACCCGCCATTGGACGGCTCTGACCTTTGCTGTGTTGCATGGACATATTCCTGTAGTTCAGGTATTAACGTATTTCCCTATCCACATCTGACCTTTAACTGTACCTCTTTCATTACGCAAATCTGTACCTCTCCCGGCATGCCTATTCCCCCAGAGATTCATATTGGTTAATTGCAATGAAATACAGCACATTCATATTATATGAATGAAAATACTATGTGGAATGATCTATATGGCCTGGCTTTAACCAATATGAACTTATCACATACCTACATGCAGCCTTACACACAGAGTGGCAAACCTACCAAGTTGTTCCCAGTGGCTCAAGGGTGGGGCCTGAGCTATGATTTTGTGGATTTGTTTGTTTTTACTTGTCATAATGTGAACCTAAGACATGGCTGGTGTGAGACCTTAGAAACTTCCCTTAGGTGTGACCCCAGTGTTTGCATAGAGTCTAGAGGTTTCCAACCAGTGGAAAGAAGCAGCCGAGCCACCAAGGGAGTGATTCCAAATGACACCTGCTTGGATCCCACTTATGGAGAATCCCACATAAGAGGTCTAGGGTAGGGTCTTCATGTGTGTCTTCTGAAACAGGTCCCCAAATATGGAGAGATGTCCTCATCCAAGATCCTTTGGGCACATAAGTTGTTTTGCCCTCACCATTTCTGGTTGTTGTAGAGTTGGTGTTCAATGGACAGCCGTCCAGTATATTCTAGATCTTAAACTCGGTTCATTCTAGATCTTAAAACTTTACTTCATTGGAAAAAAAGAGATCGGCACCCCCCGCCCCCCGCCCCGACCAGTTCCCTGACCACATCTGGCCCCATAGTGAATGCTGAGTTTCAGGTACATCAGGAACTCCTCTCCTTTTATGTGCTCCAAGCCTCTTAGAATTACACAGAGCAGAAAATAGGATGTCAGGGACCCCTCGGCAATCTTGGAGTTTCATAGGAATCCTTTATTGTTTCCTAGGTCATGGGAATCCTCAACACACATCAAAGGCATGTTTCAGAAGGTTGAGCGTGTGACATGTCACACCAAGAGCTGACTTCTGCCTGTAGAACAGCATGACCAGCCCGGTCCTGGTAGAGGAATCTAAGAAAGAAGGGGTTGGAGGGTGGCCTAGTGGATACAAATAACGTCCCTTAATGTGCAGTGGCATCCCCAGCCTTGAAATCAGGAATAAGAGCAGCGGGCAGCCACGCAAAGCCAAAGGGAAGTCAGGTCACCTCTCTGCTGCAGGTGCACACATGACGGAATGCCAAGTAGGCAGCCCCTCCTGACTATGCCCTCAGGTAGTCCTGTGCAGGTAAAACAGGCATTTCCCCCTCATTTACATCAGCAGTGCTGACAGCTCATTCACTGTGAGATCCGGCATGGACAGAATCTCCATTTTTAGGAAGCCAGGTATCTTAAAGAATGCGCAGAATGGAGTCATACGCAGCAGCACTCCTGGAAGCTCATTCTGCCACTTTATTCACTGATCTTGCTGGCCAGGAGGCTCAGCATTTGCTGAGCTGAGTTTCTAGGATGTTCCAGAAGGGATTCTTGTTCTGGTTGGCCCAGTGATCCCCAAAGTCCTTCAGAACTCTTAAGATTCTATGGTTCTAAGAGACCTCTCTAATACTCTGAGGCTTTTTGTCACTGATCCCCAGAGGAAGTTCTCTAGCAGTGTGGTGCCACGAAATTCTAGCTCAGTGCTTCTAGAAACATTAATGTACATAGAAATCACCTGGAGAGCTTGTTGAAATGCAGATTCTAATCATTTGTTCTGGGGTGGAGCCTGAGAACCAGCATTTCAAACAAACTCCCCGGGGATGCTGATGCTACTGTCCTTGGGCCACAGTTTGAGCGATTTGAGTGGTCTGAGGCCCTAGCAGATGTGAGGGGCTCTCACTTCACCCTCTGAGGTGCAGTTGCCCTCCCCCTGTGCACGTGGTCGTGGACCCAGAGGAGAGCAGGAACATTGGCACCACACTGATTTCCACCAGCTTTTCCTGGCGTGTCCTTTAAACATCTCAATAGCCACTCTTCCTCCACAGCTCCTCCTGGACGCTGGGGCCAAGGTGGAGGGCTCTGTGGAGCACGGCGAGGAGAACTACTCAGAAACACCCCTCCAGCTCGCAGCCGCCGTAGGTAAGAGTCTCTGATGCTCGTCCCAGCCAAGGGGCTCCAGCACCCCGTCCCTTGATGTGTCTGTGACTGTGTGTTTGCTTGATTCTCTTATCAAACCCCCTTCTCTGGGCTTGCAGGAAATTTTGAACTGGTTAGTTTGCTGTTGGAGCGAGGCGCGGACCCCCTGATAGGAACCATGTACAGGAATGGAATTTCTACCACCCCCCAGGGTGATATGAACTCTTTCAGCCAGGCCGCAGCCCATGGACACAGGTAGGCTAGGATGGGCCATGAGGTCCCAAGTGGTGCTTGTTAAAAATGCAGATTCCCAGGCCTACCCCAGACTCACTGCATCTCTGGATGTGGGGCCCAGAGGCAGTCCAGGCCTGGCCAACTTCACATATTGCACGTCCACGGGTCCTTCCCCAACCGGCTTTCATCTCACAGACGTCACTCTTTGCCAGTGTTGGTCAGAGTTCATCACATCACCTGTCATGACATAAGAAGAATCCATTTAAAGAATAATGAAACCTCTCATGTTTGGTTACTTCCCATCTACATTTCCTTCAGGATTTACCCCATCAGATTTTACTACGCATAACCCCAAGCGAAGCAAATTCACCATGGGGGGAGTGCAGGCAGACTTAAAAGGGCAGAGTTCTAGAACCTTCTAGATACTTGGGGAAAGCACTTAGCCCAAGTCATCCTCAAGGAAACGCAGCCAGTCCCACCCCACCATCTCCTCCAGCCTCAACATGTAGTGCCCTGGTCACACCTCTGAAACCACCACTCCAGAGTTGTCCCACCCTTTTGTCCCAAGTTGAGAGGGTTCCCCACATCCCCACCCCCACCCTGGCACAGCCCTTGCATCTCTGAGTGTCTTCCTCTCTGGGTTTATGATTGACAGGAATGTGTTCCGCAAACTGCTCGCTCAGCCAGAGAAGGAGAAGAGTGATATCCTGTCCCTGGAGGAGATTCTGGCTGAGGGGACTGACCTGGCGGAGACAGCCCCGCCTCCCCTGTGTGCCAGCCGCAACAGCAAGGCCAAACTCAGAGCCCTGAGGGAGGCCATGTATCACAGCGCTGAGCATGGCTACGTGGATGTCACAATTGATATCAGGAGCATAGGTCAGTCTGGGGGCCTTCCATGGCTGGGCACGGTGCCTCCACCCAGCTCCAGGTCACATACCCACATGTGCGTGCACACACACACATGCACACATGCACGTGCACACACCCCTGTGCACACACCCCTTGCAGCTCAGGGAACTTCTCATTTGCTGGTTGGAGCACTTCTGGGCGAAGGCCTCACATGGTCCCCATAGACAGCAGCATTCTGCCGGCCCCAGACACCCACCCTCAGGCCACCCTTCCATGATTCCCAAGCCCTGGACCCTGAGTTAGGAATCCGAATCACCTGGGGAGCTTGTCTGAATACAGATTGCCAGGCCCTACACCCAGAGGCTCTGCTGTCGAGGGTCTGGATGGATAAAGGCTGGAAATCTTTATATTTAACAATCATCCCAGGTGGTTCCCAGCGGTTGGAGAATCGCTGCCTGAGAGCACTCAGATCCATGAAGCAGCTGCTGGCGTCAGCTAGGATGAGGGCATCCCGTCCCTAGGGGGGTTCCCCCTACTATAGGAGCAAAGCCATGCCCAAGGAAAACTTGGGTGTCTCTCCCTTGAGCAGGCTAGCCGGGGCCATCTCTTCCATGCATCTGGGGAATGGGCTAGCCCAGCCCTCACCCAGCTAATGGCACCAGCTCCGGCCCAGAAACAGCAGGGCGGAGCAAGGGCTGTAAACACAGGGTGTGGCAGGTCAGGATAGGCTGAGGCCTCCAGTGCTATTCTGGAAGCTTGTCTCTCTCAGAGAGTGGCTGTTGAGTATGGGGGATATTATGCCATTTCCCTGGCAGCCTGTGTAGCTGGATTCTGAAGCTCAAGACTGAATGGTGCATTTATAAGCAGTAGCAAGTGCCCCAGCCTCACGGTCGGGGGCAGAAGCGAGTCACAGCCATCAGCTGCTGGAGAGGTTTCTATTAAGGGAGGAAGACCTGATGAAGTGCCTGAAGATGGAAATGTTGTTTTGCACACGGCAGCAGTATCCTCCTGTGTCTTCATAATCAGATGGAAATGCCCACCCTGGCCAGAGCAGCTGACAGTGAGGTCCACTGTGGATTTCACCAGCTCAAAGCTCTGGCCATGGAAGCAGAGGGGATGGGGAAGGAAGAGGTCAGAACTCAGAAGGCTGCAGTCTGCATTACAGTTTCAATACTCTACACGGTGATTACACTTTGTAAACTGTAGTCCCCAATATGGAGAAGGCGATGGCACCCCACTCCAGTACTCTTGCCTGGAGAATCCCATGGGCGGAGGAGCCTGGTGGGCTGCAGTCCATGGGGTTGCGAAGAATCAGACACGACTGAGCAACTTCACTTTCACTTTTCACTTTCATGCATTGGAGAAGGAAATGGCAACCCACTCCAGTGTTCTTGCCTGGAGAATCCCAGGGACGGGGGAGCCTGGTGGGCTGCCGTCTATGGGGTCACACAGAGTCGGACACGACTGAAGCAACTTAGCAGCGGCAGCAGCCCCTAATAATACAAGGAGCGTGCAGAAATTGATACCCATAGTTAACGGACTCGAATTATGACCTTTAATTTTAACTTCTGCAAGTCTTTGGGAAAGAAGAAGCAAAACAGCTCTGACTCTATGCAATGAAAGGCGGTCTCTTGGTCTCATGATCTGGTAATGTCCTCAGGAAAGGCCAGCTTCCACATAGAAACATGCCTTCTCCTCTGGTTGTTGTCTGCCCTCCCCTCCCTCACCCCGCCCTCCCCCTTCCAGGTGTCCCGTGGACCCTGCACACGTGGCTGGAGTCTTTGCGGATCGCCTTCCAGCAGCACCGCAGGCCTCTCATTCAGTGCCTGTTGAAGGAGTTCAAGACCATTCAGGAGGAAGAGTACACGGAGGAGCTGGTCACTCAGGGCCTGCCCCTGATGTTTGAGATCTTGAAAGCCAGCAAGGTACGAGGGCCTCCTGCGGGCAGGGAGCACAGCTGGGGGGTTCTGATCTCAGCGCTCCTGCCCCTTGGGTGGGAACCTTGCAGTCACTGGTCTGGTGCACTGGTCTGGTACCCTGGCTGCTTACAGCTGCTTGTGCGGCCACTCACAAGGCAACTGCTCTGCTGAGCACCTGTTCCGTCCCAGGCACTTGGGCACACGGGACAAAGTAAAGGATACCTTCCGGCCAGGGAACTTGCACAAAAGTAGGGGTGCTACAGCCCAAGCGTATCTGAGGTGGCTTGTGAAACAGTGTTAAATTGTGTGGCAAAGGCTCTGAGGACTGTGGGAAGGTTGGGGGAAGGTGTCACTGAGATGCTGAGACCAGGGCGGGCCTGGACAGACAGTAGGACATAGGACATTGGGAATCCAAGGGGAAGAGGGAAATGAGTGTAGCTGCCTTGGATGCAGACCCCACAGGGGTCCCTGGAAAGCCAGGCCCCGAGAAGGCTTTTCAGGTCTGAGGACAGCACGTGCCTAGCCCTTCAGGCCCACTCCCCATTCTTCAAGGGCCCCTGCGTTCCTGTTGACACTTCGTTCCCAGCATCGGGAAAACGCTGCAACCCCTGCACAACAGGTCCTTCTAAGACAGTGGAGGCTGTGAGGTGTCAGGGAATTAGGCCTCTGAACCAAAAGGGCTGCATGGATTTCCCTGCCAGAGCGGGGAGGGGAGTATGAAGCAGCCTGCTCTATAGGGTGGGGGGACAGCCCCACAGCAAAGCCCTGGCAACACATCCGGCTGATTTCTGAGCCTCGGAGCACCTGGCCCAGAGTCCAGTGTGGGTCCCATCAGTTATTCTCATTAGCACCAGAGACTTCGGGGCGTCTGTGGGCTGGATATATGCCTAATGTCAAGCCCCACTTAGACCCAGAATGGGAGCAGGTGTGCCAGGCCTCAGGTAATGAGCCTCAGCGATTCCACAAAGAGCAGAACCCACTGGAAGCATTTCAAAACCAAACTCTCCCTCAGCCCTCACCCATCCCCCCAGCTTGAAAAGAAATAAATAGATAAGCCCTGAAATTACCTAAGAGACCACCTTAGTGAAAAACGTTGCTGGGTCTGTTCCCAGAGTCTGGTGTTGTAATTGGTTTTTGGTTTGTTTGTTATTTTTTTCCTTCTATGGGCTGTAATGGGAATTCCAGAAATTACTAAGACATGCTGTGTATTAAGGAAACCTAATCTATGGATTTTTTAAGTAAATTTATTTTGAAGTATGGCATACATCAGAAAAGTGCCCAAGTCATAGCTGTGGAGTCTAATGAATTTTCACAGGGCAAACTTACTCATGTGATCAGCATCCAGACCAAGAAACAGAACCTTGCTAGCATTCCTGCAGGTGCCTTGGGTCCCACTGAACCACTAATCACCCCCCTAAAGAGCCCCCAACAGCAGCTGATAGCAGTAGCTAGAGGCCTAAAAGCAAGGGGGGAGGGGTCTTTGGCAGGAGATGTGGACCAGAGCAGGCTTCCCCGGTGGCCCTGGTGGTAAAGAACCTGGCTGCCAGTGCAAGAGACTTAAGAGACCCGGGTTCAGTTCCTGGGTTGGGAAGATTCCCTGGAGGAGGGCATGACAACCCACTCCAGTATTCTTGCCTGGAGATTCCCACGGACGAAAGAGCCCAGCAGGCTACAGTCCGCGGGGTCACACGGAGCTGGACATGGCTGAAGTGACCTAACCCGCACCCATGCACGTGTACTAGAGCCTGCTCCGTCCAGCTGTCCTGATCTTGGAGGGGAGGGGGAGGCAGGGATGGGGCAGGAGCACTCACGGTCAGGAGACAGCAGTCTGGGAAAAGGCACATTCAAGAGTCAGGTCTGCCCTGTATGACCAACAGGAAAGCCCATCTATGTCTGTAACATATATATGTGAGTGTCCATATTAAATAGGTGGCTCAGTTGTAAAGAGTCCACCGGTCAGTGCAGGAGATGCAGGTTCGATCCTTGGGTTGCAAAGATCCCCTAGAGAAGGAAATGGTAACCCACTCCAGCATGCTTCCTGGGATAATCCCACAGACAGAAGAGCCTGGCAAACTACAGTCCATGAGATCACAGAGTCAGACATGACTGAGTACATATGCACGACAAGGGTGTCCATAGCAGTGTTTCCTGTGATAGGAAAAAAATGGGAACACCTCCAATACCCATTAATGTAGAATGGGCAAATACATTGTATGTTCACAGCGTGCATGTGTGCTAAGTCGTTTCAGCCGTGTCTGACTCTTTACACGCCTATGGACTGTAGTCCGCCAGGCTTCTCTGTTCATGGGATTCTGCAGGCAAGGATGCTGGAGTGGGTTGCCATGCCCTCCTCCAGTATATTCACTGCATGAAATAATAAACAAAAATGGGTGTTTTTTTAAGTCAGGTTTTCCCTAACGGGGGAGAGGTGGGAATGGGGGTGGTCAATGGCAACCCCTACTGGTGAATTGTGGTATTTTTTTTTAACACCAAAAACATTTCACACTGAGGTATAACCAATTAACAATGTGATAGTTTCAGGTGAATAGCGAAGAGACTCAGCCATACGTGTACATGTATCCATTATCCCCCAAACCTCCCTCCCATCCAGGCTGCCACATTACATTGAGCAGAATTCCATATGCTATACAATAGGTCTTTGTTGGTTATCCATTTTAAATCTAGCGGTGTGTACATGACCTTCCCAAAACAGAAGCAACCTAAATGTCCATTGACAGACAAATGAATAAAGACGTGGTACATATATACAATGGAATATTATTCAGCCATTAAAAAGAGTGAAATAATGCCATTTGTGGCAACATGGATGGACCTAGAGAGTGCCATAGTGAGTGAAGTAACTCAGAGAAGGAGAAATACCATATTACATCCCTTGCATGTGGACTCTAAGAAGAAATTACAACTGACAAAACAGAAGGAGACTCACAGACTTAGTTAGGGACTTTGGGAGATGTGGTATTAATACTGACTCAGTTCAGTTCAGTCGATCAGTCATGTCTAGCACTTTGCGACCCCATGGACTGCAGCACGCCAGGCTTCCCTGTCCATCACCAACTCCTGGAGCCTACTCAGACTCATGTCCATCGAGTCAGTGATGCCATCCAACCATCTCATCCTCCATCATCTCCTTCTCCTCCTGCCTTCAGTCTTTCCCAGCATCAGGGTCTTTTCCAATGATTCAGTTCTTTGCATCAAGTGGTCAAAGTATTGGAGCTTCAGCATCAGTCCTTCCAATGAATATTTAGGACTGATTTCCTTTACAATTGACTGGTTTGATCTCCTTGCAGTCCAAGGGACTCTCAAGAGTCTTCTCCAACACCACAGTTCTACAGAGGGCAAAAAAGAGGTGATCAGTTTCTGGGGGCTACAGGGTGAAGTCAAGCATTCTCCAAGCACAGTGATATTCCTGTGGTCAGAAGTCTGGAGAGAGATGATGGCAGACAGTAGAGAAAGTGCTGCAAAGCTCTGCCCTCAGAAAGTATCCTCTTGGAAGGCATGAGTAGCAATGCATTGTTCCTGCTCTCTCCACTAACAAATTCCTGTTCAGATCATGTCTGCTGCTCTGTGTGAACAAACATCTGGTTCTATCAGAGTAGTGAACAAGAATGTAGAATTCCTGTAAATATTAATAAATCCACTTTGCAGTCAACTCAGAGAATCATAGCCATCCTGTCAAGTGAAGCGAATGCTTTCTCCCCATCTTTGATGCGTGCTTGGTCAGATATTACTTGACATCTGGTTGCAGATGTGCTTTTTTGCTCCCACTTCTATTCATTTATTTATTTGGCTGCACCAGGTCTTAGTGGCTGCACACAGGATCTTCGATCTTCGTTGTGGCATATGGGAACTACTTCCCTGACCAGGGATCAACCAGGGGACCCCTGCACTGGGAGCTTGGAGTCTTAGCCACTGGACCACCAGGGAAGTGCCATCCCCACTTCTAAATTTTATCTTTAAATATCTAAAGAATTCAGTTTCTCTAGATTTCCCTAGGAGTAGAACAATGCAGTCATTGTTTAAAAATAGGTCTGTTTAAAGAGAGCTTCTGGCCATTTATACATACATACATAAATTTATACATACATAATTCTTCTGGACATTTATCCATTCCACAGTCGTGAGTGCCCACTAGTCTACAGAAGTGGTGGGATGTTCTTTACCCTCCTGGAGCTTACTGTGTCCAGGGAAGGGGCAGACCCACAGTAAGCCAGGACATAAATCAGCAAAAGAGGGTGAGAGCAAGATAAACGCTATGAAAAAAAAAAATGATCTTGGACAACGATGTAGTCTCTGGGGGGTGGGGCAGGCAAGGTCTACTCTAGACAGGATGATAAGAAAAGTCTCCCAGAGTAGGTAGTGTATGAACAACCACCTAAGTGAGGAAGAGCTGCCAGCCACACACAGGCCTGGAGCAAAAGCATTCCACTCGGGGATCGGGAACCTGAAGGAGCGAAGTTTCTGGTGGGAATGTGCTTGATGTGCTAGAGAACCTGCAAGTGGAGGGACACAGGAAGAAGTATGAGAGGTGAAGTCAGACTGCACAGGGCCTTTCTCCAGGGTGCACATTTGGGGTTTTCCTCCACGTGCACTGAACAGAACACCACTGGGGACTTTAGCCAAGGGCGAGATGTGGGCTATGCAGCTTTATTTTTCTCCTTGTGACTTGTACACTTTTTAAGTTTTATTTCCCTACTTTTTAAAAATTTACCTTTTTAAATTAAACTTTTTATTTTGAGACAGTTGCAGATTCTCCTGCAGTTGTAAGAAAACATACAGAGAGATTACTTTGCTTCCCCCACTGACAGTATCTTGCAAAATGACAGTTAAATGTCACAGCCAAGATACTGACATGGTACTGTCATCATGCAGAAATTTTCCATTGCCCTAAGGCTCCCTCGCATTGCTCTTTTTTTTTTTTTTTTCTGTCTTTTTTTTTTTTCCTGGCTTGGGGATCTTAGTTCCCTGACCAGGAATCAAGCCCAGGCCCCTTGCAGTGGAAGCACAGAGTCTTAACCACTGGACTGCCAAGGAAGTCCTTCTTTTTTCTTTCTTTTTTTTCATGTTACTCTTTTAAAGCTACCCTCATATCCTTCTGCCCCGACTCCCTCTTTACGTTCTGGTAACCACTAATCTGGTCTCCATTTCTCTAATCTTGTCATTTCAAGAATGTGATTTAAATGGAATCATACAGTAGGAAACTTTAGGATTGGATTTTTCTCACTCGGTATAATTCTCTGAAGGTTCCTCCAGGTCATTGCATGTGTTGACAGTTTGTTTCTCCCTGTTGCTGCATAGTACTCTATGGTATGGACCAATTGCAGTTTAGTAACCACTCACTCATTGAAGGACATCTGGGTTGTTTCCAGTTTTGAGCTATTACAAATAAAGCTACTATAACATTCCAGCACAGGTGTTTGATGTGAATATGTCTTCATTTCTCTGGGATAAATGCTCAGGAGTGCAATTGCTGGGTTGTATGGTAGCTGCATATTCAGTTTCTAAAGATGCTGCTAAACTGTTTTTGAGACAGGCTGCACCATTTTACATTCCCACCAGCAAAATATGAGTAATGAAATTTCTCCACATTCTCACTGTTTGGTGCTATTGCTATCTTTTTATTTTAGCCATTCTGATCGATGTGTAAGTGGTATCTCATTGTGGTTTTAATTTGCATTTCCCTAAATGGCTAATGATGTTGAACATATTTTCATGTGTTTTTTTGCCATCTGTATATGCTCTTCAGTGAAATGTCTGTGTCCTTTGCCTGTGTTCTAATTAAACTGGTTTTTCACTGTTGAATGTTGAGAGTTCTTTGTAAATTCTAGAAAATAGTCTCTTGTCAGATATATGGCTTGCAAATACTTTCTTTCTCCCACTCAGTAGCTTATCTTTTTATCCTCTTAACAAGGTCTTTCATAGAGCTTTTAATTTTAAGGAAGTCCAATTTTAGTTTTCCCTTTTGTGGAGATTCTGCTTTTGGTATCAAGTATCAGAATGCTTTGTTGTTGTTCAGTTGCTAAGTTGTGTCTGACTCTTTGCGACCCCATGGACTGCAATGTGCCAGGCTTCTCTGTCCTTCACTAACTCCCAGAGCTTGCTCATACTCATGTCCATTGGAGTCAGTGAGTCCATCCGACCATCTCATCCTCTGTCGCCCCCTTCTCCTACCCTCAATCTTTCCCAGCATCAGGATCTTTTCCAATGAGTCAGCTCTTCTCATCAGGTACCAAAGTATTGGAGCTTCAGCATCAGTCCTTCCAATGAATTTTCAGGGTTGATTTCCTTTAGGATTGACTGATTTGATCTCCTTGCTGTCCAAGGGACTCTCAAGAGTCTTCTCCGGCACCACAATTCAAAAACATCAATTCTTTGGCTCTCAGCCTTCTTTATGGTCCAACTCTCACATCCATACATGACTACTGGAAAAACCATAGCTTTAACTATATGTACTTTTGTAAGCAAAGTGATGTCTCTGCTTTTTAATATACTGTCTAGATTCGTCATAGCTTTTCTTCCAAGGAGCAAGCATCTTTTTAATTTTGTGGCTGTAGTCACCATCTGCAGTGATTTTGGAGCCCAAGAAAATAAAATATCTCACTGTTTCCATTGTTTCTTCATCTGTTTGCCATGAAGTGATGGGACGGGATGCCATGATCTTCGTTTTTTGAATGTTGAGTTTTAAGCCAGCTTCTTCACTCTCCTCTTTCACCCTCATCAAGAGGCTCTTTAGTTCCTCTTCATTTTCTGCCATAAGGGTGGTATCATCTGCAGCTACAAGGTTGTTGATATTTCTCCCAGCAATCTAGATTCCAACTTGTGATTCATCCAGCTGCTTTGCCTAGCCCAAATCTTGAAGGTCTCCTCCTCATTTTTTTTCTAAAGCTTTATAGTTTCATGTTTTACATTTAAGTCTGTGATTCATTTCATCTTGAGTTAATTTTTGTATGAGGTGTGGGACTTTGATCAACGTTGCTGTTTCATTTTTGCTTTGCCAGTGGATGTTCACTTGCTCCAGCATCTTTGTTGAAAAGACTCTTTCATCAAATTACTTTTACACCTTTGTCAAGTCAGTTGGGAATATTTGTGTGGGTCTGTTCCTGGGATTTCTGTTCTGTTCCATTGATCTGTGTGTCTGTCCACCATTACCACAGCTTTTTTTTTTTTTTTTTTTTGATCCGTGCCATGTGGCATGCATGTGGCATGCTGTAGCTTAGTTCCCAGACCAGGGATCAAACCCGTGCCCCCTGCAGTAGAAGCTCAGAGTCTTTACCACTGGGCTGTCGGGGAAATCCCCACACATGATCTTGATTACTGTAGCTAAAAAATAAATCTTGAAATTGGGTAAATTGTTTCCTCCCATGTTATTCTTTTACCAAATGAATTCATATTCTTTGCCTTCTATATAAATTTTAGAACAAATTTGTTAGTTTGTGTCTTCTCTCTCTGCTACTCCTCTGTCTTAAATTATCTTTATTATTTGCTTCTTTGGGTTTTTCTTTATTTTATTTTATTTTTTTCCCAGATCTTTTAGATAGAAGCTTGAGACTATTCCTTTTTTTCTTTAATGTACATTTGATATTATACGTATCTTTCTCAGCACTGCTCTGTGTACCATGGAATTTGATATGTTTTATTCTCATTTTCATTCAGTTCAGCGTGTTTTTTATTTCCCTTGGAACTTCCTTTTTGACTTATGAATTATTTAGAAATGTGTTATTTAGTTTTCAATTGTTTGGAGATTTTTCTCTTATCTTTCTTTTATTGATTCCTAGGTTGATTCCATTGTGGTCAGAGAACATTCTGCATTATTTCAATCCTTTGAAAATTTTGAGGCTGGTTTTATGGACCAGGATATAGTCTATCTAGGTATATGTTTCATGGCACTTAAAAAGACTGGGTTTGGGAATTCCCTGGTGGTCCAGTGGTTAGGATTTGGTGCTTTCACTGTTGTGGGCGTCAGATCCCTGGTCAAGGAACTTAAATCCCAAAAGCTGTGCAGCGTGGCCAAAGGAAAAAGGACTGTTTTCTGCCCTTGTTGAGTGGAGTGTTCTGTAACTGTTGATAAGACCCTGTTGGTTGATGATGATGGTAAGTTCTTCCATATCCTACAGATTTCCTGTCTCATTATTTATTCTATCAGTTGAGAGAGGAATAATAAAATCTCCAACCGTGATTGTGGATTTGTCTGTTTCTTCTTTTGGTTCTATCAATTTTTGATTCACATATTTTGCAGATCTATTGTTCAGTGCATACACAGTTAGGACTGCAACATCGTCTCGGTAAATTAACCCGTTTATCATTTTATAATGCCCTTCTCTCTTCTGCTAGTTTTTTTGCTCTGAAATATACATTCTGTAATATTAATATAGCCTCTCCTGCTTTCCTTTGATTAATGTTCATGTGATATATATTTTTTTCATCCTCTACTCTCAACTTCCCTGTTTTATTAGATTTGAAGTGACTTTCTTATAACAAGCATATAGTTGGGGTTTTCATCTACTCTGCCAATCTCTTTTAATTGGTATATTGAGACCTTTTATATTCAATTATCACTACTTTAGGGCTTATGTCTTCCATCTTACTTTTTGTTTTCTGTTTGGTCTCTCTGTCTTTCCTTGTTCTGCGTTCCTGTGGACTACCTGAACATTTTAAAATTCCCTGCTGCCCTGGAGGCTTGAGCCTTGTGGCCCTTTGAGCTAAAGGCTCCAAGTTTAAATGTGTCACTCAGAGGAGAGTGTCCCCATCTGTCCCAGCACAGCCACCCCACCCTCTCCTGCTCCAGAAAAGAGTGAGCCTCAAGCTTGGTTAATTCCATCTGCTGTCTTCAGGTTTGGGTCCAGAGTTAACCAAATCCATAGATTAACCCAGTTCACTGCCTGAAACTGACCATCTCACCCCACCAGAGCTATTAACTGAAACTAATGACAGCATGCCAGGGAAGCAAAGGGAATAATCCCAACAACCTCACTGCTTGGAGGAGGCACAGAGAAGCATGCATAGCAGACGCCTTGACAAACAGATGAGTTCAAAGACATAGTGATGAGTCTTCTCTGAAGGCTCTTGTCTCTGAGAGAGAAACAGCCAGAAAGTCTTGGAAACAGCAGCGTCTTTGGTGCTGGCATCACCATCGTCCCTCACACAGTGCCCATCCCTCAGGACCTAGCCAGTACCTGGCACTCAGCAGATGCTCAGTGAATATTTGAAGAAAGAATTTATGAATGGGTGAATGCATGGCTTAGTGCATGGGGGAAGGGGTACATCTGTGAAACCTTTGGGGGATGAATAAGCCAAGCCTACGGAACTGTTGATGAACTGTCTTCTTTCCCTTTCTTTCCTGAACGTATAGTGCTTTCATCATTTCCCTATTTCCTCACTGGAGCAGATTTTTTTAATAGTATGCTTCATTTTTGGAATAACTTTAGATTTACAGGGAAATAGAGAAGATAGCACAGAGAGTCCCATAGAAGTCCTCACCTGCTTCCTATTATTAACATCCAGTGTTAGTGTGGTATATTCATTGTAACAGTGAACCAACATGGATTTGTTATTGTTAGCTGAGTGTTAGTCTCTCAGTAGTGTCTGATTCTTTCCCATGGACTATAGACCTCCAGGCTCCTCTGTCCATGGAGTTTTCCAGGCAAGAATACTGGAGTGGGTTGCCATTCCCTTCTCCAATTGTTAGCTAAATCCCATACTTTATTGCTATTTTTCTCTGTATCCAGTGTCTTTTTCTGCTCTGGGATCCCATCCAGGACACCGTGTTGCATTTAGTTGTCATACCTCTTTAGGCTACTCTTGGCTGAGACAGTATCCCAGCCTCTCCTTGTTTTTTTTTCTTGTGTGTGTTGGTTTTTCAAGATTTTTTAATGTGGCTAATTGAAGTCTCTATTGGATTTGTTACAACATTGCTTCTGTTTTATATTTTGGTTTTTTGGCCCTAAGGCATGTGGGAATCTCAGCTCCCTGACCAGGGATCGAACCTGCATCTCCTGCACGGGAAGGTGAAATCTTCACCACTGGGCCTCCAGGGAAGTTCCAGACTTTCCTTGTTTTCGATGACCTGTTCTGGGGAAGCGTTGGTCACTATTTTATAGGCTGCCCCTCTAGTGGAATAGGCATTGATTGTCTCATGATTTCGACTGAGGTCATGGGTTTGGGGAGGATGACCTCAGAGGTAAAGTGCCTTTCTTCTCACATCAAGCGTACATGTTATCAGTATGACGCATCACTGGAGACGATGACCTTGATCACCTGGCTGACGCTGTGTTTGCCAAATTTCTCCACTGCAAACTTACTCTCCCCTTCCTCTCACCTTCCAGACTGTGCTGTTTGGGATTAAATCACTATGTGCAGCCCTGACATCGGAGTGGGGAGCTATGTGCCTCCTAGATAATTTCTAAGTGTTTGAGGATTGTCCCTTCAGAACAAGCAGCCCTTGTCTTTACTTTCTCGGGTGATACAACACATATTGAAGTGAAGAAGCAAGGGCAAGCTGTGAGGTCCTGGAGAGATGGGATCTTGCTTTGTTGTCCCTAATACGGCTCCTTTCACAGTGCAGGTCACCTCTTAAGATGCTAAATAAGTACCTATTGAATTGAATTAAACAACCACCAGCACTACCAAAAAAAAAAAGTCCCTATGAAGGGCCTGGTTGCTCGGGCTTCTCTCTTTTTTAAAATATTTTTCCTTATTTATTCATTTATTTATTTTTGGCTGTGCTGGGTCTTCACTGTGGCTCACAAGCTTTCTCTAGTTGTGGATGGGGGGGGAGGGCGCTATTCTCTAGTTGCAGTGCCTGGGCTTCTCATTGCAGTGACTTCTTTGTTGTGGAGCACAGGCTCTAGGCTTATGGGTCCAGTAGTTGTGGGACACAGACTTAGTCACCCTGTAGCATGTGGGATCATAGTTCCCAGACCAGAGATTGAACCTGTGTCCCCTGCATTGGCAGGTGGATTCTTAACCTCTGGGGCACCAGGGAAGCCCCCAGGCTTCTCCTAATGGTCATCAAGTCCAAGAAGGGCATCTTCACTCCTTCCCAGAGTTGATGAAACAGGGGCTGACTCACCAGCAAGGCTCCTGAGACAACCCTGGGCACAAGTAGTGAGTCCAGCATCATTCGTCAACACAGTTTGCACAGAGCATTTTGCAGGTCACCGTCTCATCTTTCACATGACATGCAAGTACTCACTGGGCATCCCTAATGTGTTGGACCCCCTGGGGCCATAGGGATGACAAAATAGAGTCCACCTGGGGCAAACGCTGGTCAAACTATATTAGTTTCCACTGCCACAATAACAGTGACTATGATTTAGAGGCTGAAGACAACACCCGTTTACCATCTTGTGGTTTCCACTGGTCAGAAGTCCAGGCACAGGGTCTCAGCTGGGCTCTCTGTTTAGGGTCTCACAAGACCAATATCAAGGTGTCAGCAGCTGGGTTCCTTCCTAGACACTCAGGAAGAATCCACGTGCAACCTCATTCAGGTTTTGGTGGAATTCAGTTCCTCTTGGTTGCATTTCTTTGTTGAGGGTCAGCTAGGGGGTCATATTTTTTCCCAGTGTCAGGGCCTGCATTCCCGCTCAAGCTTACCATGTGGCCCCTGCTGTCTTCAAGCAACAGTTCATCAAGTCCTTCTCAGGCTTCCAGTCCCTCTGACTTCCTCTTCTCCTCCATCCCTTCTGAATTTTTCATACATTTTAAATGCTTACGTGATTACACTGGGCCCACACAGATAATACAAAGTAATCTCCCTCTTTTAAGGGCAACTACTTAGTGACCTTAATTACTCCTGCCAAGTCCCTTTTGCCCGGAAAGAGAACAGATTGACGGACATGGTATCTCTTGATGTTCCTAGTCCCAGGGGCTAGGGCATACAATCTTCTAGGGCAGTGGTTCCCAGCCATTTTTGGCACCAGGAACCGGTTTTGTGGGAGACAATTTTTCCATGGACTGGGGAGTGGGAGGGAATGTTTCAGGATGATTCGAGCACATTACATTTATTGTGCACTTCATTTCTATTACATTAGCTCCACCTCAGATCATCAGTCATTAGACCCCAGAGGTGGGCGATTAGGGACCACAATTTTGCCTACCACGTGATGCTCCTCCAACATCAGTGTGCGTGGGCGTCACCTGCAGAGCACGTTAATGAGGATCTGATGCAGTGGGGCTAGGGTGAGAGTCTGCGTTCCTCGAGAGCTCGCAGGCAGCACTGTTGCTGCATGCTGGTCAGTGAAGCATATTTCTGTGATCAGGCTTTGCTGCTGTTTAGTCACTAAGTTGTGTCCAACTCTTTGCAACCCCATGGACTATAAACTTCCAGGCTTCTCTGTCCAAGGGATTGTCCAGACAAGAACACTGGAGTGGGTTGCCATTTCCTTCTCCAGGGGATCTTCCCAACCCAAGGGTTACATCCAAGTCTCCTGTGTCCCCTGTATTGGCAGGCAGATTCTTTACCACTGAGCCACCAGGGAAGCCCATGGCCAGGCTTTAAACCAGAGGAAATTTACAGTTACCAGCTGAGGTCAAACCTAAGACAGAATATCAGGACATTAAACTTGTGGTTCTCAAACATAAGGGGCATTAGAATCAGCAGAAAACTTGCTAAAATACTGATTGCTGGGCCCCACCCCAGTGTTTCTGAGTCAGAGGTATGAGATGGGATCTGAGGGCATGCATTTCTAACAAGCTCAGGCGGTCTGCAGACCACACTTTGAGAACCACCGCTGGAACCATGAGCCAGTTGCTTTGTGAGGGTTAAGTGAGAGGAGCAGGTAACACCTTCTGTCAGAAGGCCTTCATCTTTGAAAGCAGAATCCCTTTTTCTATCCAACATGATTGCCTCCTCTTGGGCACTTCTGTGCACCCCATCTGAGGTAACATGGTGTCTTGTAGGATCAAAGGGTTGGATTTCTTTTCATTTGTTGAGCTGCAATCCCTCTCTTTCAGGAACACAGTGAAGCAGATTCAAGCATAGCTTGAACTGATAACATCATTAGTAGTCCCAAACCTATCTTTTAAAAATCAAAAATAGTATTTATTGCATTTATGTACAAAGCAACCCTTGTTTATTGTAAAAAGATATATATATATTTACATATATGTATATATATATAAAAAAGAGGAAAACATCATCATCCCACCCAAAGGTAGCTACTCTATTTTCCAGACCTTTTTCTATACCTGTCAATCCAAATATATATGTAGGCTTTTATTTCCAAAACTACATGGTACAAACTGTGTTGTAACCTACTTTTCTTAATATATTGTAAATATCAAGCTATCTACTCACTGTTTTTAGCCCCTGGTTTCAACCCCGTTCACCCAATAAAAAGCATCCAAAAAATGCTATGATTCCTGGCTTCCCTCCTGCACACCTGCAGTTGGAGGGAGATTAATGGACCAGCATGGGCCCCAGTGGGACAGGAGGGAAGGACATGAAGGATGGAGGTTGATCAGAAACAGGCTCCCAGAGTACTGGAACAGCCATAGTTTTGCATCGCAGAACTATTCCTCCAAAACGCACACGTACTTTTTTAGGAGAAAGTGATTCAGCTGAGCACTTCTGGATCCAGAAATGCCTCAGCACCAGAATCAAGTGCACAGGAAAGCTAAATCAGGAGCATTTGTGTCTTGGTGGTGGAGAGTGCGGGCACAGGACATGAAGGGCTTCCTGCTGCCATTTTTAGGCTAATTAGCTGCTACCGGAGAGGGCAATGGCACCCCACTCCAGTACTCCTGCCTGGAAAATCCCACGGACAGAGGAGCCTGGTGGGCTGCAGTCCATGGGGTCGCGAAGAGTTAGACATGACTGAAGCAACTTTGCAGCAGCAGCTGCAACGGCTACAGGAATTTTTCAGCATTGATAAAGGTGTGCTTATGGTAAAAACTTATTTTCCATCCTGTGAGTTGCAAAACTTGCTTTCCAATGAATAGTAAAGAAATTATTAGATATTTAAGTTGATTTCATGTCCTGGATATTGTAAATAGTGCTTCAGTAAACACTGGGGCAAAGGTGTCCTTCTGCATTATGGTTTTTCACTGGGTATATACCCTAAGATCATGGCCTCTGGTTCCATCACTTCATGGGAAATAGATGGGGAAACAATGGAAACAGTGTCTGTCAGACTTCATTTTGGGGGGCTTCAAAATCACTGCAGATGGTAATCTCAGCCATGAAATTAAAAGATGCTTACTCCTTGGAAGGAAAGTTAGATAGCATATTCAACCAACCTAGATAGCATATTCAAAAGCAGAGACATTACTTTGCCAACAATGGCCCGTCTAGTCAAGGCTATGGTTTTTCCAGTGGTCATGTATGGATGTGAGAGTTGGACTGTGAAGAAAGCTGAGTGCCAAAGAATTGATGCTTTTGAACTGTGGTGTTGGAGAAGACTCTTGAGAGTCCCTTGGACTGCAAGGAGATCAAATCAATCCATTCTAAAGGAGATCCAACCAGTCCTCCTAAAGGAGATGAGATCAGTCATTGGAAGGACTGATGCTAAAGTTGAAACTACAATACTTTGGCCGCCTCATGCAAAGAGTTGACTCATTGGAAAAGACTCTGATGCTGAGAGGGATTGGGGGCAGGAGGAGAAGGGGACGACAGAGGATGAGATGGTTGGATGCTGTCACCAACTCGATGGACATGGGTTTGGGTGAACTCCGAGAGTTGGTGATGGACAGGGAGGCCTGGCATGCTGTGGTTCATGGGGTCGCAAAGAGTCGGACACAACTGAGTGACTGGACTGAACTGAACTAATACCCAGTAGTGGGATTGCGGTCCAACGACAGATGAATGGTTAAAGAAGTTGTGGTATATATACGCAATGGAATATTACCCAGCCACTGAAAGGAATGAAATAAGGTCATTTTTAGAGATGTGGGTGGATCCAGAATCTGTCATACAGAGTAAAGTAAGTGAGAGAAAAGCAAATATCGTATATTAACGGATATAGGTAGAATCTAGAAAAATGGTCCAGATGAACCTGTTTCCAAGGCAGAATAGAGATGCAGACATGGAGAATGGACATGTGGCCCCAGTGGGTAGATGAGGAGGGTGGGATGGATCGGGAGATTGAGGCTGACATGTATACACCTCCATGTGTAAAATAGAGAGCTATAAAGCACAGGAAGCTCAGCTCAGTGGTCTGTGATGACCTAGAGGGTTGGGATTGGGAGGGGGTGGGATGGAGACCCAAGAGGGAGGGAATATTTGTATACATATAGCTGGTTCACTTTGTTGTACATCAGAAACCAACATAACATTGTAAAGCAATTATATTCCAATAAAAAATGTTTGGAGCAAGAAAAGATTTAATTACAAATTAAATTTCCACCATAAACCTGCTAGAAATGGTGGACAAACTGAACAAGCAAACCCAGGGCCTGTTGGGCAAAGCAAAGGTGTGATGTCCAGTGAATTTCTCTCGGAACCCGCAGTCAGTCTGTGGGCTTCTCTGGCCCATGGCGGGGGCAGAGGGCCCATTCTTACACAGGGGCTTGGGTGAGGTCTCACACAGCCCCCATCAATGTGAGCTCTTCTTTCCTTTCCACAGAATGAAGTGATCAGCCAGCAGCTGTGTGTCATCTTCACTCACTGCTACGGGCCCTACCCCATCCCCAAGCTCACAGAGATCAAACGGAAGCAGACCTCACGCCTGGGTGAGTGGGGGCTTCCTGGGTCCAGCCCTGAACTGTTGCTTTGTGATTTGAGGACAGGAAGGAAGCAAACGCAGCCAAAGAAGAGACTGGGCATGTTGGAGGGCAAACAGGGTGGATACAGGAGTGAGGCAGGTGGAGATCGGGGTATCACCTTTGTTACATGATTAACCTGTTTGGAGAAAATACATTGGGGATAAGGACAAGGGGACTCATCAGTATCTTATCCCTCCGCTGAACACCTTTCTTCTGCACATCACTGACAGTGATGGCTGCCCATGCCCTTCGAATAGCCAGGTAGAGTCCAGAGAAGGCTGAGATCTGCATAGCCACTCTCCCCCATCCTCTCCTCTAAGAAGTTCCTCTTCCTTGAGATGGAATGAGCAGGGTACAGTGACAGGCCAGTAGTATGCCCCTAATGGAAATCCTGCAAGGAACTGGAAGGAGAGATGAGCAAGAGTCACCCTCTAGACAAACACACCACACACACACACACACACACGCACACACACGAGGGGAATGGCGCTGACCTGAGGAGATGGGATGCCCTGAACTCCCATCGGGTTAGCAGTAATCACTCTCCACCCTTCTTGGACACTTGCTTTGAGCTAGCCCTAGCCAAGCTCCTCCCTACTCTCTCTCAAACAATCCCTGGGCTACCCGGGAGACAGGCAGTATTATCTGGGTCACAGCTGAAGACAGGGAGGCTCTGCAGAGGCGTCAGCATCAGTTCAGGTGGAGCTGGAGCATGAACCCAGGTCCCCCACCAAAGCCACAATCCCATCTTTCTCCAGTTGGCCTCTGGGATTTTCCAGAAGAAACCTTTCCATCAGGCACCGATTTCATTCAGAAGATCCTGGGGCTGCTGGTAACCTGGTGAATCAACCAGGAAAAAAGGCAAATACCTGACTGCCTTGAAGCCTGAGGCATGAGTCTTCTTTTGCAAAGGCTTGTCTCTCACTGCCTGGGGACTGATAAAATATTACAGATAAAGGACACCCCTTCCTATTAAGGTTGGGGACCTTCCTACTTCCTGTTTCCTTTTCCTATATAGACCAGGAAAGTTTGCAGAAATGGAAGCAGCTGAAGAATGCTATCCTTTAGCAAAGCCCCTACTTTTGAAATAGGTGAGCTAGTTTAAATTAGTGAAAAGGCTGAATTCATGGAAATGCTTTAAAGTATTTTTGTTCCTGTCACAAATAACCTATTAATTTAAATGGCACAAATTTTTGCTAAAGTAGAAAACTTAGCAGCTAAGTCAAAGGTTGCCTGGTTTTCTTTATGCCCACTCATGTCAGCCAGTTCAGTAGCTCAGTTGTGTCCAACTCTTTGCGACCCCATGGACTGCAGCATGCCAGGCTTCCCTGTCCATCACCAATTCCCAGAGCCTACTCAGACTCATGTCCATCAAGTCGGTGATGCCATCCAACCATCTCATCCTCTGTCATCCCCTTCTCCTGCCTTCAATCTTTGCAAGCATCAGGGTCTTTTCAAATGAGTCAATTCTTTGCATCAGGTGGCCAAAGTATTGGAGCTTCAGCTTCATTAGTCCTTCTAATGAATATTCAGGACTGATTTCCTTTAGGATTGACTGATTTGATCTCCTTGCAGTCCAAGGGACTCTCAAGAGTCTTCTCCAACACCACAGTTCAAAAGCATCTATTTTTCGGTGCTCAGCTTTCTTTGTAGTCCAACTCTCACATCCATACATGACTACTGGAAAAACCATAGCTTTGACTAGATGGACCTTTGTCAGCAAGGTATTGTCTCTGCTTTTTAATAAGCTGTCTAGGTTGGTCATAGCTTTTCTTCCAAGGAGCAAGCATCTTTTAATTTCATGGCTGCAGTCAGTCACCATCTGCAATGATTTTGGAGCCCAAAAAAATAAAATCTGGCACTGTTTCCATTGTTTCCCCATCTATTTGCCGTGAAGTGATGGGACCGGATGCCATGATCATAATTTTCTGAATGTTTTAAGCATGTAGGCAATCCAAAATGTACTCAAACTGCAAGTAGTTCTACCTTGTAGAAAGCAGGTGTTAATTAAAATATTACCAGGGCAACAAATCATAAAGATCCATCAAATTTACAGACTTTAGAGAGTGAAGGTTACACTGCTAGGGCATAGCAATAATTTCTGACATCTGGTGCTTTACAAGACACCCCTGTTAGAGCAAACATTTGCAAGGGCTGTTTCAGTGACACAGCATAAAATCTGCTCTCCTGTAGCTATAGGAGAGGAGAGAAAATTTTTTTTCCTCCTGAATTTGCTGAGATTTTTTTTCACCAGCAATTAAAAGGGCCTGGTTTTCAGGCCAAGCATTGGAATTCAAAGGTTATTAGCACCAAGAGAAAGAAGGCAGGCCTGAGGAGTTCAAAGCTCACAGATGAAAGAAAAAGGACATAATATAATGATTAATAAGTGGAATATAAAGCATATAGTGTTTTGCATCTTCAGTACAACATTCCAAGCTCAGATAACTAAAGGTGGTCAAATAGTTGTTCCTTGGGGATCTGTTTATAAGGAAAGAGAAGGGTGAGTAGTGACAAAAGCCCCAAAGTGGCATCTCCATAAGGCCAGGAAGGCCACGTAAATGAGGGAAATGGGTGTGGTGTAATACAATAGGGAATGGTGGGGACTGGGGCAAACTGGAGCGCACGTGCCTGATTGTTTTATAGTACCTTGTCCTCTGCCCTCCCAGTGCGTTCTGGGGGAGAATGGTAAAAAGAGCTAAAGGTGGGAGATGTTAGCAATTTGGGAAGCGGAAGTGGGAGCTAGTTGAAGGTGGATAGTGGGAGTGAGAGTCTGAGCAGAGGGAGATGGGTTGTTGAGAAGAGGGAGAATGTCGCTCCAACCTGTTGACAGTCTTTAAAGCAAGTGGAGAAGCGAGTGTTAGCCAACTCTCTGGCCTTCCTCTGTGGCCTTTCTTCTCTTTGTTGTTGTTGTTTAGTCGCTAAGTCGTGTCCAACTCTTTTCTGACCCCATGGACCCTCCGTCAGGCTCCTCTGTTCATGGGGTTTCCTGGGCAAGTATCCTGGAGTGGGTTGCCATTTCCTCCTCCAGTCTCTTTGGTTTTTGTTGCATTTTTTAATAAAAAAAAATTAAGAGTATAATTACAGATGATTTGACATTTTTATGCCTTTTTTATATGTTTTAGATTAAAGCTTTTTTATTGGGAAGAGGTCAAGAGACTATAGGTACTGACAGAGAAATATAAGTGGAGGATACCCAGGGCCACCACCTAGGGTGAATCAACCAGGAGGAGAATCGGCCAAAAAGGCAAATTCTGGTTCTAAGTTACAGCAGGGTCTGTGAAAGGGGCCAGGCCAGGGGTCTGACTTAGAAACTGAGCATGGTGGAGTCGGGTAGGGGTACAGGTGCATGGGCCAGTTGGTGGGTTTTCCCAGAGAGACCAAAGTGCTGCGCTAAGGATGGACTGGCACCTTTGTAGCCCCAGGAGAAATGGCTAAGATGCCAGGCAAATCGGAGGATTCCGGTGCTTAGCAATGCAGGCCCTGGAGTCCGAATGTCCACGTTCACATCCTGGCTTCTCCACCAGCCACTCGCTTGACTAGGTCACTGTGACTCCTGGCGTCATGTCCCTGTCATACGCCTGACAGTGGTCCCTCTCTCCCAGGGCTGAGTGAGTTACACCTGCGGGTGCCAGCTTGCATGGTGCCTGGCACATCGTGAATGCTCAGTAAGTACTAGAGTACTCTCTGTACTAGTTACACAGCTTCTTTTTTCATGGAGATGAGGGCAGGAGCCTGGCTCATTTGCCTCTGATCCTCACCTGAAACACAGCAGCAAGCAGGCAAGAATCACTTCCATCAGGAAAGGAGGGTGCTGAGCTGGAGGAGGAGGAGTGAGGTGGGGCGGGTGACCTCCTTAGAGGCCGAGTGGGTAGATGGTCGCCCTCCACACCTGACAGTCATGTGAACTGTGGCCGGGGGTGAATCTTCTAAGGGGAAGTGCTACTTTTAATCACAAATAAGCTATGAAGATTCCCTGTGAAATACTGCATTCCAGTTAATTGCACGTTCCTGTAACTGATCCTGTTTCCTGTTCGGTCACGGTCTCTCCAGCAAGTATTTTATCACCGGGGCCTCCCTGTCAGCTCTTATGGGCGCTTTTCCAAAAGAGGAATCCAAACCTCGTCCTTCTCTCCTCTAAAGCTACCCTCTCTCCCTTTCCTGTTCCAGATCCTCATTTCCTTAACAATAAAGAAATGTCAGATGTCACCTTTCTGGTAGAAGGAAGACCATTTTATGCTCACAAAGTGCTGTTATTTACAGCGTCTCCAAGGTATGTATCATCAGTTTTGAAAGCACTGAATTATAAGGGTGGCTATTACTATTCTCTAAAATTCAGTTTGGGTGGTTATCATCACTGAACGGGCAGATTTTCTTCTCAAAATCAAGGTTCCAAGACCATAAGGCATTTGTATAGCTTGTTCAGGCAGCATGATCCACAACGACAAAAGGAAGAAGCCACCCAGGAGTCCATCTGTGGAGGACTGGATTTTAAAATGTAGTGTATACATACCTAGGGCTTCCCAGGTAGTGCTAGTGGTAAAGAAAGTGCCTGCCAATGCAGGAGACATAAGAGATGCAGGTTCAGTCCCTGGGTCGGGAAGATCCCCTGGAGGAGGGCATAGCAACCAACTCCAGTATCCTTGCCTGGAGAATCCCATGGGCAGAGGAGCCTGGCAGGCTACAGTCCATGGGGTCACAAAGAGTCAGACACAACTGAAGCAACAGCACACACATGCACACACGTATACAGACATTATTCTGCCTTAAAAAGGAAGCCAGTTCTGACACATGCTACAGTATGAATGGGGACATTATATGAAGTGAAATATGCCTGTCATAAAAAGACAAATATTATACCATACGATTCCTTTTATAGGAACCATCCATAATCAAGTTCATGAAAGTGAAAGCAGCTTAGTTATGTCCGACTCTTTTCTCCAAGCCAGAATACTGGAGTGGGTAGCCATTCCCTTCTCCAAGGAATCTTCCCAATCCAGGGATTGAACATAGGTCTTCCGCATTGCAGGCGGATTCTTTACCAGCTGAGCTACCAGGGAAGGTCAAGTTCATAGAGACAGTAAATAGTAGGCTGGGAACTGGGGCTAGGGGAGGGGGAGTAGGAGTTGTTTTTTGAGGACAGGGTAAGTCTTGGAGATTGATTGCACAATGATGTGAATATACTCCATGTAATATTAGTAAACACTCAAAACTGGTTAAGACACTAAATTTTATGTTACATGTTTTTTAACCACAATTTGGAAGAAGAATACAGGGCAGTCTCTATCATAATCAGCAGTCTTTGTGTGGCTTAGACAAGATACTGTTCCTCTGGGCAGATGGAGCACATATTGAGCACAGAGCTTCATGAGTGGAGAATGGATTGGATTGTAACTTCCTCAGCCAGGTGTCCTCACGCAACCTGAAAACTCACACTGCAGCCTTGCAATGCCTGCTCTCCAAATATCAGGGAACTTTGGCATAAGGCGCTCAAAGTACACAGGTCCTGAATCTTACTTTTCCTGAACCCTGGAGTTGACAACAGTGAAACATCATCCCTGCAAACTCCAGAAGATAGTGAAGGACAGGGAAGAAAAATACACTATCCTTTGCATGGTTCTGTTGTGACATCATGGAAGAGCTGTATCAATACTCTGTGTGTGTGTGTGTGTGTGTGTGTGTGTGTGTGTGTGTGTGTATGTTCAGTCCCTCAGTTGTGTCCGACTCTTTGCGACCCCATGAACTATGGCTTGTACCAATGATAACTTCTTAGTTTTCACAAGGTACCATGACTATGTTGGATGATAACATCGGGGCAAACTGGGTGAAGGGCATACTGGAACTTTCTGTACTATGTTTGCAACTCTTCTATAAATCTGAAATTATTTCAGATTTAAAGTTTAATTTATAAAAATAGACATGTCTTAGCTTATTTCTAAATGTATTGAGTATGGGAGACTTGCCTGGTGGTTCAGTTGCTAGAATCCCCTGCGCTGCAGGGGACGAGGGTTCAGTCCCTAGTTGGGGCACTAAGATCCCACATGCTATGGGGCAACGAGCCCACACTGCAACCACTGAGCGTGAGCGCCACTACGAGAGAGTTTATGTGCCATATTGAAAGATCCCGCATGATGCAGTGAAAATCCCACATGCTGCAACTAAGACCCGATGCAGCCAAATAAGTAAATAGAGTATCACTGTGTTCCACTGACTGGGTCTCTACCCACGAGGAACCTAGTTTAGCCAGTGGCAGGAAAATGCATCTAAAACTCTCAACAGAAGGTAATTCATTTAGGGAGATAGGTAATCAACAGGTGTTGATGCCTATGACATTAAATACCTACCATGCATCAGGGCCAGCCTGGCTCAGGCTCTGAGGATGCAGCCGAGGCGAGAGTCGGCAGCAGTCCTTCCCCTCTTAGAACAAAGGTTGTGTGGGAGGAGGAAGGAGTGAGTTGGGCACCTGAGGAGCTTGAAATTTGAGTCAGGAAGGACTCCAGGAAGGAGGCAGCCTTTGTGATGGGCCTGCAAGGTGGAAGAGTTTTTTGTTTCTTACTTTATTTATTCTTCTGGCCTCATGGCGCAGCTTAAGGGATCCTGGTTACCCAACTGGGGATCAAACCTAGGGCCCTGCAGTGGAAGCTCTGAGTCCTAAGCACTGGACCACCAGCTGGAATTCCCTGGACAGCATTTTAAAAGGCTTTTGTTCTTTTTAAATCACCTGCTTGAGAAGTAATTTAACAGTCTAGACACTGTTTTTAACTTTAGCATTTTAACTTCAAATTGGATCATGGTATCGTATCAGGGGACATTTTATTAGACAATCTATAGATATGTCATCATATTTCCGAGTTGTGGGGATATATTACATGTTTCTATCATCAGAGAGCTGAGCCTTGCAAGCTGTGGATGTCTTTGTGAGTCTTCTTATCTCCCTTTTTATGTTCTTGCTCAGGTTCAAAGCTCTCCTCTCCAGCAAACCAACCAACGACAGCACCTGCATAGAGATCGGATACGTGAAGTACCCCATCTTCCAGGTGAGCCCCTGCTGTGACCTGCAAGTCTGCCTGTGGGGGCGGGGCACCAGTGGGTCCCTCCGAGCCTCCGCCTGTGGATCAGCCGCTGCCCTGTCATCAGCTCCTGCACTTCTGGCCCTTGTCTTCACACTGCCCCTCCCCCTTACCATCCATGCAAGCCCACAGCGTTAACTGAGCACATGCTTTGTGCCCAGCACTGTGCTGGAGACACAAGGATAGAGGACACTCTCCTCTGGGGCCTCACAATCCAGAATGGATAACTCTGAGTAATTAGTCAATTACAATATAAAGTTGGAGTGAGCGTGAGAGAACCAATGTGCTGTGACAACTCAGACCAGGGAGACTGGGGAAGGCCCCTTGATGGGGTGCCAGCTGGAATACTGCAGGCTGAAGAGAACCTGGTGAACTGTGGGGAGGCTTGGGGCTTAAGAAAGGGAGTTAGAGGGACTTCATTGGTGGTCTAGTGGCTAAGACTCTGAGTTTCCAATGCAGAGGGCCTGGGTTCAGTCCCTGGTTAGGGAACTAGATCCCACATAATGCAACTAAGGGTTTACATGCCATGACTAAAAAAATCTCACATGCCACAACTAAAGATCCCATGTGCTGAAATGAAGATTGAAGATCCCACATGCTGCAGCTAAGACCCAGCACAGCCAAATACATAAATTTAAAAGGGGGATAGGGCCAGTTGGAACACTGCAAGCAGGGAACAGGAGGTATGAAGTCCCCAAAGATGATTGAGCCCAGTGTGATCAGGAACCAGTGGACTTTAGGGAATCCAGTGTCATGTTAATATTAATAGGCTAATTAATAGTTAATATTAATAGGTTAATGGTTAATATTAATGGGTTCAGGTTAATAGGCCTGAACCTAATGTAAATAGGAAGGAAGGCTTGTCAAGGCCAGATGACAGGGCCATATCTCTGTTCGATTGATGGCGATACTGTTTGGTTTATCAGGCACCTTTGAGGGGAGCACAGCAACATTCTTCCTTTTCCCCCATCCTTCATGCCTGATTCACTGGGGGTTGTTTTGTGTGTATGGTGGAGTCTTTGTCTGGTTTTGGTATCAGGGTGATGCTGGCTTCATAGAAGATCTTTTGGAGTGGTCCTTCCTCCTCAGTCTTTTGGAAGAGTTTGAGAAGGACCAGTGTACATTCTTCTCTGTGTGTTCTGTAGAATACACCTGTGAAGCCATATGCTCCTGGATTTCGTGCCTGATTCATAAATCCAGCCCCTCAGTGACATCTCACAGCTAATAGAAATTCACACCCCTCGCTAGCCTCACAGCCCTATTTCTGGGGTTCTGCATCTCATCAGGGGTGTGAATGCTGGTGGCTGCTTACATCATCGAGGAATCTGCAGGGGAGACTGTGGCCCTTCCCTGTTGTCCTCCTATGGCCAGGGCTAGTCGGCCAATGTGGGTGACCTGGGGATGGAGTTTATAGAATTCTGAACAGGACCTGATTCCTCCAGTTCAGTTCCGGAAGGAAAGCCCTGGGAAGAAGTGGGGAAGACACAGCCTGACCCTCAGGAGACTCACATTCCAGGAGGGCTGAGGAGACCACGCAGAGATAAGCAGGTGTCAGGGCAGGCCAGGGTCTCGGGGCAGAGGTCCTGGTCTGGTCTGTGAAGGACAGAGCTGCATTTCAGGATCTAAATGCTACACCACAAGGTTTAAACAGCAGCATCCCCCTGTTTAAAATCATTATCCTTCATGTGACCTTGAAAAAACTATCCAGCCTTTCTGAGCCTCAGTTTCCTTATCTAGTGAATAGGAGGGAAAGGGTATCCCAGAGGGAGAAAGAGCACAAAGGCACAAAAGTGGGAAGTCCTGGTGTGTGTTAGAGGGAAGGTGATTATAGTCCCTTCGGCTGTGTCTTAAGGTAGACTGGACACTGAAAAGATACATTGGAACCACGTAGTAGAAGCCAAGTGCCAGTGGCCAGATGATGGTTCTTCCCTCCATTTACTAACCTTGGCCCCCCAGATTGTGTGATTCAGAGTGCTACCAGGAAGCCACCATGCCCTCACAGTAAGCCCTAAAGCCCGTTCAGGTGCCTATATTTCCACCATTAGAGATGCATTCCTTTGGTTATGTTGAAACTTCAAAATAAAGAATCCTTATAGAATAAGCATGGGTTAAGACATTCTCTTCTCTGAACCTCATTTTCCCCATTTTGAACTCCAACTATGAATGAGGCACTGGCCTTTGCTTGCATGTAGTTATCTGGATAAATCTCGCCACTTTTAGAGGTAGGGAAACTGAGGTCCAGAGAACTTGGTGCTAGTCAATGACAGAGCCATTATTTGAACCCAGTCTGGTCTTTGTTGTTGTTGTTCAGTCACTAAGTCGTGTCCCACTCTGTGCCCCCATGGACGGCAGCACACCAGGCTTCCCTGTCCTTCGCTATCTCCCGGAGTTTGCTCAAGCTCATGTCCGTTGAGTCGGTGATGCCATCCAACCATCTCATTCTCTATTGCCTCCTTTGCCTCCTGCCCTCAATCTTTCCCAGCATCAGGGTCTTTTCCAATGATTTGGCTCTTTGCATCAAGTGGCCAAAGTATTGGAGCTTCAGCTTCAGAATCAATCCTTCTGATAAAGATTAAGGATTGATTTCCTTTAGGATTGACTGGTTTGATTTCCTTGCAGTCCAAGGGACTCTCCTTCTCCAGTACCACAGTTTGAAAGCAAAGAGAAACAATAATAATAGAAGCTGTTTCTTGTGCAGCAGCTATGTGCAGGGCTCAAAACCAGCAGTGCTCAGGCTCAGCTGTGCAGTGGAATCATTTGAGGAGCTTTGACGATTCCCAAGGTCCAGGCTGTCATTTAGGATCTGGCTGCAGCTCCGGCATCAGCATTTTTAAGTCTCCACCTTCTGCCATCATCCAGAGTCATGTGTAGCCAAGGTGGAGAACCAGTGCTCTAAGTTACAGTGTTTCTCAAATTTTAGGAAGCATCAGAATCTCCAGGGGAAGCAGTGGGGGTGGAGAGAGTTGCTGTTAAGCCACAAAACTTGCTAAAATGCATATTCCTGAGCCCCACCACCAGAGTTCCTGATTCTATAGGCCTGGGATGGGGCCCAAGAATTCATGTTTCTTATGAGAACATAGGTGATGCTGATGCTGCTGGTCCAGGGACCCACTCTGAGAACCATGACCCATGTAATCTAATTCAGTTCAGGCCTCCCAGCTCCCTTTCCAGGTGGCTCTTCTCCCCATGGACAGACAGGTAGAGGAAGTGGCCAAGCTGAGCTTCAGACCTGGCTGACTTCCAGACCTGATCTCTTAACTGTCTCCCTGCTATGGGGCCTTGGGTCCTCCCTAAAAATCACCCAGCCCCAAGGAAAGGCCCATTAGTGTTTGGAGCTTGAGCCCAGTGCTGGAAACCGTGCACCCCCCCTCCCCAGCTCTCCAAGCGCTCGTGGAGGGGCACTTATGCCATCAAGCCTAGGGCTAATTGGAGGGGTTCTTGTCATCAGAACCTGACTTGTGGTAGGCACTCAATAAATGTTTGCTGTGGGGGTTAGTTGAATGAGAGACCTACACAGGAAGGCATGGCCCCAGAGGAATCAAACGCCTGTATTTACTTTTGGCTAGGGAAAGCTTCCCAACCACGTTAGCCTTGAGTTACTGTAATGGGCAGAGAAGATTGAGCAGACCCTGGGGAATTCTCCACGTTCCTGCCCCTTCCCCATAAAAGAAGAAAAGCCTCATTTGTGGCTCAAAATAGGCCAAGTCAGGCTGAATCTGACCCAGAAGGAGACTCCCAGGGGCCAGCTCACTTCCCTTCCATGCTGAACAGAAGAATTTTAGTAAATGAGATGGCTTTGAGTTTCCTCCCTGCAAGACTGTTTAATATCACATGCGGGCAAGAGCCCCTTGCAACTGAGGCTGCACCTGGGAGCAGGGCCTCCACCAGGCTGTGGACGCCATTTACATCCTGCTTCATGCAGGTTGACAGCTGCCAAGAAAAACAACCCCATAAACAGACCCTTTGGCCTAATCAAGGTCCGTTTCACTCCCTTGCAGAAAAGGCTCGTGCTGGCTGAGTCTGAAGGTGGCTCAGCACAGCCCAATTTAATTCCATTAGCCCCGTGGTTAATGGGGCTCCATGCCTGCTCCTGAAAGCAATATTTCCAGTCAACAACACAACCTTGAGGAAATGAGATAGCATGCTGGAGAAGTGCTTTGTAACTGGAGAGACCCTGTTTTCAGGACAGTTATTATTATGGCTTTTACCATCACTATTATTGATTTGGCCTTTATAAAAGAGAGGTCCTTGGGGAATAAATGGATTTTAATAAAGCCAGTGTCTCAACATTTGCCAAAGATTAGATGCTTATGACCTGTCTGGGTCCCGGGGAAGAGTAAACAGTGTTACGTTATCATTTCACAAAGCCTCAATCATCAGCACTAAAGCCCCACTCTGCCACAGGCAGTTGGCCAGTGAGAGACTCAGACACAAAAGAGGAAGGGGAGGAACTGTGTTTCTGGTTAAAGTGTCCTTGCCGCTGGCAGGCACTGGGGATGCAGAGGTGGGTGAGACCCACTCTGTGCCCTCAGACCCCAGCAGGAAATAACACTGCAGTCACGGGCGGTGTGCCGCCCAGCACAGGGTGGGAGGCAACTAAGAGATCTGAGCAGATCTGTGGAAGCTTTGCAGAGGTGACTACTGAGCTGGATCCTGAAAGAGGGGCCAGAGATCAACAGGTGGAGAAAAGGGAAGGGCATCCAAGCAGAGGGAACAGCGTGGGCAAAAGCAGAGTGAAAGAGACGGTAGTAGGTTCTGATAAAGGCAAGTGGTTGGGAGCAGGAGACCAAACCAGTCAATCCTAAAGGAAATCAACCCTGAATACTCACTGGAAGGACTGCTACTCAAGCTGGAGCTCCAATACTTTGGCCACCTGATGCAAAGAGCCGACTCATTGGAAAAGACCCTGATGCTAGGAAAGATAGAGAGCAGGAGGAGAAGCAGACAACAGAGGGTGAGACGGTAGGATGGCATCAGTGGACATGAGTTTGAGCAAACTGCAGAAGATAGTGAAGGTCAGGGAAGGCTGGTGTGCTTCAGTCCATGGGCTTGCAAAGAGTCGGACACAAATCAGTGACTGAACAACAACAGTTGAGATTAGAAGAAGAGGAGGGGGGAGTGGCAGGTGAGATCTGAAAAAGTGAATCGATCCAAAGCAACAGCATTCATTTCAGCAACAGTGAAAAATGGAAACAACCCACATGTCCATCAACTGATGGATGGATACACAAACTGTAGTGCATCCATACAAAGGGATGTTGTTGAGCAGTAAAAAAGAAGTGAAGGAGTGTGATACGTGGGACCTTGAAAATACCACACCAAGTGAACAAAACCAGATGCAAAAGAGCACATGTTGTACAATTTCATGTATATGAAATGTCCAGAACAGGCAAATCATAGTAGATGTCATGACTGACCCAAGGAGGAAATGGGAGAGACTGCTAACAGGCGCGAGGTTTCTCTGGGGGAGGGGGTGAAAATGTTCTAAAATTAGATTGTGGTGGCACTTCCCTGGCAGTCCAGTGGTTAAGACCACACCACCACTGCAGGGGGCACAGATTGGATCCCTGGTATGGGAACTAAGATTCTGCATGCCAAGTGATGCGGCCAAAATAAAGCAAAATAAAATTAGATTGTGGTGATGGCGGTACATTATGAACACACTAAAAGCCACTGACCTGGGAGCTTTGGTTTTTGTTGTACTGGGTCTTCACTGGTGTGCACAGGCTCTGCCTGGTTAGGCGAGCAGGGGCTGCTGTCCAGTTGCGGTCCGCCGGCTCCTCGTCATGCTGGCTCCTCTCGCTGCAGGGCGCAGGCTCCAGGCATATGGACTTCAGGAGTTGCATCCCGTGGGCTCACAGTTGTGGCTCACAGGCTCAGTTGCTCCAGGACATGTGGAATCTTCCTGGACCAGGGATCAAACCCATGTCCCCTGCATTGGCAGGCGGGTTTTTAACCACTGTACCACCAGAAAAGTCCGAACTCTGTACTTCAAATCAAAGCATTTTTAGATTCCACATATCGGGGGTATGATATAGTCTTTTTCTTTCTGATTTACTTCACTTAGAATGATGATCTCTAGGTCCATCCCTGTTGCTGAAATGGCTTCATTTCGGTCTTTTTTTATGACTAATATTCCATTGTGTGTGTATATATATATATATGTATTCATAGATAGATATAGATACACACACATCTTCTTTATCCATTCATCTGTCAGTGGACATTTAGGTTGTTTTCATGTCTTAGCCATTGTAAATATTGCTGCTGTGAGCACTGGGGTACGTGTATCATTTCAAATTATAGTTTCGTCTGGATACATGCCCAGGATTTGGCATTGCTGGATCACATAACAAGACTATTTTTAGATTTTTTTTAAGGAGCCTCCATACTCTTTTCCTCAGCGACTGCACCCATTTACATTTCTACCATCACAGTGGTAGCATTCCCTTTTCTCCACACCCTTTCCAGCATTTATTATTTGTAGATTTTTTAATAATGGCCATTGTGGCCTGTGTGAGGTACAACTTTGTTAAAGCTTTGATTTGCATTTATCTAATAATTGGCCATGCTGAGCATCTTTTCATATGCCTATTGACCACGTGTATGTTTTCTTTGAAGAATTGTTTATTTAGGTCGTCTGCCCGGTTTTTGGTTGGGTTGTTTGTTTCTTGTCGTTGAGTTACATTAAAAGTGATTACTTTAAACCCACTTGCAAAAAGTAGATTGAGATCAGTCACAAATGATGTTGAATGACCTGAGAAAGAAAATGGAAGGTCATTCATACTAGAAAAAGATTTTTCACCCTCAGAGAAAATTAGAAAGCCAGCACTTACTGAGTTCTTGCCACGCATCTGCCAGGTCCCTGTTGGGCCTGTTACATGTATTAACTCATTTAATTTTCATCACAACCCCATGAGGTGGGTAACATTATCCCCACTTTACAGATGATGAAACTGAGGCATAGAGAGCCTAACTTAATTCCAGTCTCATAGCTTTTAAGTGGCAGAGCCAAGTCAGAAACTGAAGCAGTTCAACTCCAGGACCTTGCTCTTAACCACTGTCCTGAATTGGTCACTGACCGTCAGAGCCGGAAGGGACCACAGAGGGCAACCCAGTCCAGTCACCTCACTGTACAGACGTCCAGAGGAGGGATGTAAACAGTCTACAGGGTTTCCCAACACAGCTGCTTAGGGTCAGGCAGCTAAAGTCAATGTGTCACCTAGGCAGGCAGAAAACATTAGAGAATGGTAGAGACTATGGCCAACTGGGGAGGATACATCCCACCTAAAGCTTTAACACTCAGCTTCACGGGAGGTGGTGACAGCCAATACCATCCCAGCCTTGGGCTTCGTTCTACCTAAGAGACACCATCTTCCAAAGCTCTGGGACTTTACACACCATCCAGTCATGTGTATGAAGCCTGGCTTGGACAGTTCGCACCATCAATAAAACACTGAGACCCTGGACCCTTAATGACTTCATCTTGGCTCTTGTCAAGCTATAATAAAGAGAAGGTGGTCTTGTGGTAGCCCAGAGTCACCCTCTGAAGCTGAAACCAGAGGTTTCCGGTCAAACTGGGTCATGTTCCCAGGAGAACTGCGGCTGATTCAGGGTCTTTAAGTCATGCCACGTGTGCTGCAGTTCTGGGCAGCTCAATGGGGCTGGAGGTGAAAAGACAACCCATGATTGTCACCCATAGGTGGGGGAAAACCCTCCTGGGGAGCAGAGCTTAGAATTGTTTAATTTGGCCCTGGGGGTGAACCACAGGGCAACAGATTACAGCATGGTGTAAAAACATATCCAGCCTATAAAACCTGTGAATGGAACTTCTTCCTGAAAGGCAGCAATCCAGGGGGAATGGCCACCCCTGTGAAGGGATGTCACGCAGGGACTCCGAGCCACTCTGAGGCTTCGACTGGGTGGCTGTAAGATGACCGTGTCTGTGTGCCAGGGGCTCTTTGCTCACTGTGTTCTGTCTTCCAGCTGGTTATGCAGTATCTCTACTACGGTGGCCCAGAGTCACTTCTCATTAAAAACAACGAGATAATGGAGGTGAGGAGCCTGCCATGGTCCTGAGTGGGTGGCTTACATGGGTGGTGTCTAGGGGCAGCCTGTGTCTGGTTTTCACTTGCATGCAGGCTTGGAGGTCCTGCCTGCCTCCCTTAGATCTCTCAAGGACTTCTCCCTAGAGCCCCTCCCTGAAGGCTGGGGTGCTGGGTGCGCTAGTCCGATCTCTTTCAATAGCAGCTGAGTGAAGCCTAATTTTATCTGGCCCTGGGGGTGGAGGACAGGAAATTTACCGAAGAGTCTGAGGCTACCTCTAGTTCCAGGCACAGCTGGGGCTCAAATAGCATCATCAGAAACTATCCTTGACGATTTCTCCCTTGTCATTTGTAGGAAAAGCATTTCATCTGAAAGCTTTCCTCAAATCTCAGCGTGTCCATTGAGGCAGAAGCTAAGAGGCAATTACAAGCTCTCCCAGCTTCACCCAGCAGCTCCCTGGCTCTCCCCATCTCCTGTCCACCTCTCATAACTCTGTGTTCTCCTCCTCCTTGCCCATCGGGCCCTGTTTCTGCTCCCATCTGTCCAAAGCCAAGATTTCCCCTGCTCCTTCCTAGGAGTGGGACTCTTGTGTCAAAGGTGGTAGCTTTAAGTGAGTGAAAGTCGCTCAGTCATGTCCAACTCTTTGCGACCCCATGAACTATACAGTCCATGGAATTGTCCAGGCCAGAATACTGGAGTGGGTAGCCATTCCTTTCTCCAAGGGATCTTCCCAACCCAGGGATTGAACCCAGGTCTCCTGCATTGCAGGCGGATTCTTTACCAGCTGAGCCACCAGGGTAGCTTTAAACTGGAAGCAAAAATCACTCTGCTAGCCCTGAGAGAAAGATCCGGAACCCCATTCAGGTACCGGAAGTCTGGGGGGCCTGATGAGAGATGTTAAAACATGAGGAGTAGTTCAAGAAGTGACCCCTCATGGTGGTTCACACATGGACTCTGGGCCAGACTGGCTTCAAATCCAGGCTCTGCCCCTTCTGTGATCTTGGATGAGTAATTTAAGCTCTGTCATCCTCAGCTTTCATACTTACAGAACGGGGATGACAATATCTACCCCACTGGGTTTTGAAGATCTTAAGAGTTTCTGTTTGTAAGATGCTTACCGCAGTGCCTGGCGCGTGTCACAGGGGCTGTGTGTTCACTGTGGAGCCCTTTATCCCTTTGTCCTTATTCTGAGAAGCCTTCCGTGGTCACTCCCCCGCCCCCTGAAGTTCCTCTCTGTCTCTCTGGACCACTCTGACAAATCACAGCCTCAGAACTTAGACTGCACTCTGAGGACTCAGACTCTTTTATAAACCTTTTAAAAAGCTATTTTCAAGTTAAAATAATGAACATACATTTCACTCGTGTAAATAATACGAGCTTTATAATACTTAAAAAGCCCGTCATCCAGCCATCTACCTTCCATCCCTCAGCCTTTTCCCCAAAGGCCATCCCTTTGAACTCTTGCTTCAGTCCTTTTCTTCCCCTTCTTCTGTTTAGCATCTTCCAAGGCCAGGCACCATGCTCAGGGCTGGGATACAACTGTGATGCAGAGGGGCAGAGATCCCTGCCCTCCAGGTCTGTGGGGAAGGTGATGGGCATGACATCATGTCTGGTCTGAGAAGGGCTGTGAAGAAGACTAAGACAGGTTAAGGGAGACAGACAGTGATGGAGCGAGGAGACCTGAGGTGATATCTGTGTTGAGACCTGAATGAACGGAGGAAGTGAGTCACCTCGATATCCATCCTGCTAACTAAGAGCATTCAGGCTTCCCAGGTGGCTCAGGGGTGCAGAATCTGCCTGCCGATGCAGGAGGTACAAGAAACACAGATTGAATCCCTGGGTCAGGAGGATCCTCTAGAAGAGGAAATGGGAACTGGCTCCAGGATTCTTGCCTAGAAAATTTCATGGACAGAGGAGCCTGGTGGGCTACAGTCCATGGGGTCACAAAACACACAAATAAAAACATTGACCCTTATTTCTGGACGTAACAATTTTAAGCATCTTTGATTGACTTCCTGCTGCAGTCGATGCAAATCTGATTCACTTCGACCCCACGCCTCCCCTCTGCCATCTGCCCCCACGGTAGAGTTCTGTCGCCGGGTCCTAGGCCAGCTGTGTAACCTTTGTGCCTTAAAGGGACGCAGCGACGCTTTATTCTCAGTGCCTGCACCTTGGGTTCCACTGTAGGAGATGAAGGGTTTTCTCACCACGGTCTTTGCTTTCCTTCCATCTCCTAACCTCTAACAGGCTCTTTTTATGCTTTTTAGCTCCTGTCTGCTGCAAAATTTTTCCAGCTGGAGGCTTTGCAGCGACACTGTGAGATTATCTGTGCAAAAAGCATCAATACCGACAACTGTGTGGATATTTACAACCATGCCAAGGTAATCAATCCCATTCTCGCTGTCCAAGCATGCCCCATGAACTTTTGTGGGAGAGGCTTTCTCTGCAGATGCTCTGAGTCTGGGCAGAGGGTGGATGCTGGGTCTGTGCATTCAGGCCGAGCTGAGCTTGTTCTTCCTCAGGTCTTCTTTCTGCTCTAGGAGAGATGTCTTTCCCTTCTTCTGACCCTCCAGAATACAATGGAAGCAGAAAGCCAGAAGTTTTAAAAGCATAGTCATCCTCAAACTCCAACACGTACATGAATCACATTGCAGGCTCTGCTTCAGCAGGCCCAGGCTGGGCCCTGGTTTTGCATTTCTAACAAGCTCTCAGGTGAAGCCTCTGCACCTGGTCTAGGCCACAGGCCACACACTTAAGCAGCAAGATTCTGGAACAGTGCTTCTCCAAGTGGTCTCCAATCCGGCAGCACCAGCGTTGTCCGGGAGCTTGTCAGAAATGCACATTAGAGGCCCCACTCAGACCCACTGAGTCAGACCAGGGGGGTGAGGCCTGGTCGTGTGCAGCTTCGCAAGCCCTCCAGGTGATTCTGGGGTTGTTCATGGAGGAGAAGCATTATTCTGGAACTGAGGTTCCCAACACTGGCTGCATGGAAGAATCACCTGGGCACTCACTTAAAATCCCCATGCCTGGGACCTCTCACTGACCAATTCATCAGTCTCTGGGGGTGGAACCTGGGGAAAAGACACTTTTTTCATAACTTCCTGGGTGACTCTCAGATGTGCCAAGGTTGAGAACAGGTTGTGAGTGCTAAAGAAGTCCAAAGAGTCCTCCTAGTCAGGTGGACCCAACACCTAGGGAGACATTTAGAATCTCTGTTTGGACTTTCACCCCAGATCTCTGCTGGGGAGTCCAGGAATCTATATTTTTAACAGGCTCCTAAGGCAACAGTTGAGATTTCAGCCCTAAGACCAGTCCTCATGCCAGTTTTTGGAGTAAAATCAGTGAACCATCAGTTTCATCCAATTCATTTCACAAGTGGAGGTTAAAACCATGTGGCCAGGTACCACTTCATTTTGGTTCATGTGCTCAGGACAGGGGGATTAGCATCTTCTAGAAAGAAACAGTGAGATGAATTAAGATTAGGAGTTCATTTAAAACAAAGCATTCCTCTTTGATAGAACTGGAGCTCAGCACATATGCCTCCCACATCCACAGTCTGTAGAGGAACCACTGATGTGAATAACAATTATTCTGCTTGTTTAAAAAAAAAAAGAAGTCGTGGCTGAGATATTATTTTCTGTCTTAAGACAGCATTCTCTAAGCCCTTTTCATGTGCAGGCCCCTGTGCTTAAAGCCTTGTTGCATTACTGTTTTTAATCCTCACCACTATCCTTTCATTAGTCCATGTTATAATAAGGAAGCAGAGGCTCAGAGAGGTGAAGTAACTTGCTTAAGGTCACACGACTGGGCCTGAGATTTTTTTTCCACTGTGGTAAAATATATACAATGTGAAAGTTACCGTTTACCATGAAACTTACCATTTCTAAGTGTCTACCTCAGTGGCCTTAAGTACATTCACATTGTTGTACAACCATCATCACTATCCATCTCCAGGACTTTTCATCTCCCTAAACTGAAACTCTATACCCATTAAATGCAAGCTCCCCATTCCCCGCTCCTCCATGGCCCCTGGCAACCATCATCCCACCCTCTGTCTCTATGAATTCTACTGCTCTAGGTACCTCATATAAGTGGAATCATACAGTATTTGTTTGGCTTATTTTTGTGGCTGGCTTCTTTCATTTAGCACAATGTCTTTAAGGTTCAGGCTGAATATATTCCTTTGTATGTATGTACCATATATCCTCCATTCATCCGTGTACACTTGGGTTGCTTCCACCTCTTGGCTACTGTGAATTATGCTGCTGTGAACAGGGGTGTGCAAATATCCATTACAGTCTCTGCTTTCAGTTCTTTGGGTGTATATGCCTAGAAGGGTAAACCTCACTTCAGAGCACGGGTTCTTCCTTGTGTTTACAATCTGGCCTAATACATGTTTGAAATATTTGTGATAATTCTTGATACTCAGAAGATTTTCTGATTGGTCATTAGTAAATCAAAAGATACAGGGAGGCTACTTGCTCCCCACTCACAGTGGGTGTTTTGGTTAAATGAGGCTTTTAACAAAACCTGGTTTCTTGGGACACAACAAAATTTATTTTTTATCTTAAACTGGTTACTTTGCAGAAAAAGCGTCCAGAGAAAACTCTCTACCCAGGAAGAGGGCCTGATTAGTTTCACCTTCCTCTGCCCCGTCCCCTGGCCATGGACGCCCAAATTGTCCTGTGAACCCCTCATCCACAGTGGCTTTGCCGTGGCCTGTCTCCTTGGGAATGCAGCAAGGCTTGCACGCCACAGCCCCATTTTAATCACTTCAGCCTCCTTGGCAGGCAGCTTCTATAGCTCCCTTGCTATTTAATAACGCAGCAAACACAATGTGAGCCTGGACTGGGAATGTGTTTGTGCTACAGGCTTACAGCACCTGTGGCAAAGAACTGCCTCTTTCGTGTACGTACCTCTGCAGCCAGAGCTTGGCCCTCTCAGCCTCATCCTGGGACATTTCCAAGGTCAACACCTGCCCTTCATGATACTTTCATGGAGGCCAGGGCAGTGCCAGCCCCCACCCTCTGTCCCTTCTATGTGCTGCTTCCCCTGTGCTGTGGACCCTGCAGCATTAACAATCACCTGCTATGTGGATTCTGTTACTGGCAGGTTGTGCTGCAGACTGAGGCTGGTTTAGTAAAAGAGCCAGAAAAGAAAGAAACGAACATGTGGTTTGGGACCCTCAGAAATGCAGGCATTTAGGTACTAACAATCATGTTTCAAATATCAGCAAGTTCTTGGCAGCATTACTTCTATTCTGCACGTAACCATTGGCAACATCTGTGGAGTTTTATCCAGAAGAGAAGTCCAGCCCATAAATGCATGGCTCCATCATCTTTGTTTTCCTAGCAAAGCTGTCCCAAACTGTTCAGTCATGAAGAAGAGGCTCTGGAGCCTCTGATGGCTCTTTCAGCGTGTCTTTCAGCTTGAGAAAAAGAACAATCCTGTTCATCCAATTGAATCTAAGCTAAGGCAGTAAACTCAATGGGGCACTGTGATGAGAAGAACATGGGATTCGTTCCCTAGTATTTATTGTGTGCCCGCTATTTACCAGAAATTGTATACATATTTGAATGTGTGTATTCAGATGGGTAATACATATCTGGTAAGACATGGTCTCTGCACTTGAAAAAATTTTTGTCTAGGACAGGAGTCAGCAAAATTCTTCTGTGACAATCCAGGTAAATATATTCACAGAGGCCATGTGGTCACTTTGATCCTCCTCAGCTCTGCATTTAAGGTGCAAAGGCAGCCAGAGACAATATACAAATGAATGTGTGTGGCTGTGTCCTAATAAAACTTTATTTATAAAACCAGGTAGTGGGCCACATTTGACACCCAGGCCTGTAGTTTGTCAACTGTTGGTCTAGATGGTGAGCGTTCCAGTCCCAGTTCTGTCTGTAATTAGATATGTAAAAGTAGGCAAGCATATGATGTATAGTCATCATTCAGTAAATATCACCATGTATAAATTTAAGTACTTATCATTCTCTAATTACATTAGCTTACAATAAGAAATGCTCCTATACAAAGCAAGTGGCTAGGAGTAGTAAGAGAAGGGGGTTCTCTGTGTCCCCAGAATCAGAGATAGGCAACTCTGAGCCTCAGTTTCCCCACATGTACAATAAGGCCTTTTCTCTGTAATTCAAAAAACTGGATTCATCTTGAAAGAATTAAAACATTCCTAAGGACTCTTCCAGCTCCAGGATACTATGCATCTGTGTAACATTTGGGTAATAACAAACCTACTCACTTGATAAACCTCAATAAGTTCCCTAAGCCTTTTAGAATAAGCTGGTATGTCCACGTCCTAAATACTCAGAGCATGGTACTCACTAGTCCAAGCCCCCTCATTTTGTGGCTTGGGAAGCTGAGGCCCAGAGTAGTTATTTGACCTGCCCAAATTTGCATATGATTTTTATGAAGACAGGTCATTGGCTCACTGAATTATCGCATGGGGTCAGTGAGTTCAAGGTTACAGGCTTGGTCCTACTATGGGCCAGTTAGCTGAACTAGGTTCCATAGATACAGCCAATTCCCCTTATCCTAACCTAGCCACCTACTTTGTCCATGTGGGTCCCTGGATATAAATGAGTGAGATGAGAGTAATAATTACAAATAGTGTACATTTAGCATGACAGCTAATATTGAGCAAGTGCTGATGCTGACTCCAAACAGCCACTGTTCCGAATGTGCCATGTATTACCTCACCTAAGGCCAGCAACAGCTTATTAGGTGGGTATTATTATTTGCCCCCATTTTAGAGATAGGAATACTGAGACACAGAGGTTCAATAACTCGCCCAGCAGCAGATGGCTGGAATGGCACAGTCTGGAATAAATTCCAGAGCCCCCTCCCTCAGCTCCCTTCCTATCCTGCCTTCCCTAAGTGCCACAAATGAGAGAGTCCCACCATCAGTTATGTTCCACTCAGTACCCCCAACAGGTCCATGATGCGAGGACATAATTTCCAGTTTGAAAACGAGGAACCTAAAGCCAAAGGCCAAATAAAGCAGCCTTGGTCACAAATTCAGAAGAATGGGGGAGCCCTGATTTGAATCCAAGTCTCCCACTCTTTCCTCCATTGCCCTGTGGGCACTGCCTCATTATCATTCCACCATCCACAGCGAGCAGCTGGAAATGCATCTGTGGCTTAATGGACAGAATGTTAGGGAGTTCAGAACAATGAATTCCACATTCAGATAATTTAGATAATTCCGCATCTAAATAAAGCACCAGGGTGTCATCTCAGGGAGCACTTAACTAACTTCTGAGCATGCAGCGCATTGCAAGAGAGAGACTTGCAAGCTTTGAAAACCAAAGAAAAGGCCTGAAGACAGACAGCCAGCCCTCATACCCACATTTGTTTCTTCATCTCAAACATGAATTCCTCCAGCAAGCATGTTTCCGAGATGTAATTGTATCAGGCTAGAGGCAGTGCATCCTAATGGTTAAACACACAGCCTTCAGGATTTGAGTTACAGGGTTCACCTCCTGGTTCTGCCTTTGACATGTTGTGTGAATTTTTGTCAGCTACTCTCTTGTCTCAGTTTCCTCACCTATAAATCAGAGGTGGTAATAGGACCTGCCTCGAGGAAATTTGAGGATTAAATGAGATGATGCACATAAAGTGTCTAGCATGATGCTGTCAATACATGTTTGCTGCTGGGATTGTAACTCTGAGAGTGAACTGCTCATTCACACGTTCAGCAAATCCATTCAGTGTCTACTGTCTGCTACGTCTTCTGCTTGGGGCTGTAACGTGAGGCAGGTTGATATCAGCCCTGCTGTATTGGTTTAGTCGGTCAGGAACTATGTCTCTCCATCAGTTTCTCAGCATTAGCACTGTTGATAACGTGAGCTACATAATTGTCTGCCGAGGGGTCTGTCCTCTGCATGGTGAGATATTTAGCAGCTTCTATGGGGGCTTCCCAGGTGGCGCTAGTGGTAAAGAACCTGCCTGCCAATACAGGAGATATAGGAGATGCGAGTTCGATCCCTGGGTCAGAAAGATCCCCTGGAGGAGGGCATGGCAACCCACTCCAGTATTCTTGCCTGGAGAATCCCATGGACAGGGAGCCTGGAGGGCTACGGCCCATAGGGTCACAAAGAATCAGACACAACTGAAGCAACTTAGCATGCATGCATCAGGTAAAGAGATTAGAACTGTGTCTGCAGGCAGGAAGAGGGCTTGCAGAAGCACACACAGCCACTTCAAGCCAGCTCCAAACTGGCACCTCTCACACAGCTACATCCTCTTAGCCAGAGCAAGGCATAAGGCCAAGGCGTGGAGAAATGAACTCAGCCCTCCGATGGGAGGGAGTTACAAGGTCACGTCTGCTGGGGGTGAATACAGCAAAGGACGCAGAATCAGGACCACTGTCGCAGTCAAGCTACCTTAATAGGCATTCACCAGAATATAGATGAAAACAGGTGCTTTCAGAAACATAACCATCTCGTGCTTCCTCTCCACTCTGCACAGTTTCTTGGAGTCACAGAGCTCTCAGCATATTGCGAAGGCTACTTTCTCAAAAACATGATGGTCCTTATCGAAAATGAAGCCTTCAAGCAGCTCCTGTATGACAAAAACGGCGAGGGCACGGGCCAGGATGTGCTGCAGGACTTACAGAGGACGTTGGCCATCAGGATTCAGTCAATCCACTTGTCGTCTTCCAAAGGCTCTGTTGTATGAGACGTCCGGTCCAGGGAGCGTTCCCCGGGGACTAGCCAGTTCTGCTGCTGCGTTGGCTTCCCACGAACCCACAGATCTCACCTGGCGTCTGTTTTCGGCTGAGCCAAGGAGCTGCCTCTACTGCCTCAGCTGCTCTTGACAAAGCAAATGCAGCTCCCACGAGCTCCTGTTGAGAAACAAAGGACATGTCACTGGTCTACAGATGAGAGTGCACCTGCATCCAATGGTAGAAGGCCAGGGGGCAGCCACGCTGGCCTCATCTGAAAGCCCCCTGCGGCAGTTGAACATCCCTTGCCAAGGGCCTCTGTCCAGTGGGTGGACTGAGGACTAAAGGTCATTCAGGTTCCAGGCTGACAGTTGGAGAACTTCACCGTACTGACCCTGAATAGCATTATATTTATTACACATTAAGGACCTTAGTAGCTGCAGTTCCATAAGAGTCAACATGATAGCAAACTGGTGAGACTGGTACCAATAATGAAGACAAATTTTTAGGGGTGGGAACTTTTTAAAATGTTCATATAAAAAAACCCCAAAACAGGGCAGCCTTGTAGTTTAAAATATATTTCTAAAAGCTTAACAGTTCATTTTCAACTGAATTGTGTTTAGGGATCTGTGTTTTGAGATTTCTTTTCTTTTTTTGAAGGAAAAAAACAGTAAATAGCAGGTCTGTACTGTATAAACACGCATCTGACAAGGTATTACTGATATTCTACACAAGGTGAAATAATAACCTTGCCTTAGTGATCATGGTTACACAAAAGAGGTGCACTGCCAGTAATTATCTCTAACTCAATAGTTGAAAAAAAAAATCCTGCATGCTGATTGTGGTTTCGGGGTGAGAATAAAATCCCCCCACATTAAAAAAATCACACATGCATTTGCATGGCCCGAACCTGTAAACTGTTATGTTTGTGCTTCATTTTTGCCAAGTAAAAATGTCCCATCACTCCTTGCTAAAAATCCATTTGGTGAAACTAACATATCCATTTCCTTCCATAGTTATGAATGTCCCTGAGATGCTGTTGCAGAAATGTGTTCATAGATGACGCTGCATATGGGATGGGGGGGCGGGGCACGTTGGAGAATTTACTATTAATCCCAGAGTTCTCTCTGTATTCTCAGAAGATGTTAATAGTTTGTTACTAGCCAGAGAATATGACTATGTTAGATTATTTTTAAAGATGAAATATGTATGATAGGATGGATTCTCTCTGTATTCCGAGAGTGTACAGTATAGGGTTATCTATAATGAAAGTTTATATCAACAGGGTTCCGTTTGCTCTGCCATATATTATAAGCAGAAGAGATTAGTGAAGTGCCACAATATTGCAAACAATCTCTGAGTTGCTTCCTTTTCTTTCTTGTCCTTTCATTTGAAACCTAGATAACATGCGGTTAAAAACTAGGAGAATGACTCTTACCCTTTGAGATGGCAAAGTTTTGTTGATAAACATATTTCCTAGCATGCCTTTGGGAACTTGTGCACAGACCCCAGAGTCTAAAGGAGCTGCTGTTCAAATGTTGTACTAGCCCCCTGAGCCGTTGTTCAGAGGACCAAGGTCAAGTCCTGTTTCTTGGGTATCACCCATGGCGTATGCAGGCCACGTCCGTCTACAGTGTTGGCTCTTCTCTGATGCTGATACAAGGCTTCTCTTCCACTTGGTCATTTGCAAACCTCCCCAGGTCCTACCATCCAATGAGGAAGGGGGAAAAAACAAACTGTCTACAGAGGAATCCAAGTTACAGATACACAGCATGTCCCGAGTCTTCGCTGTCTCTCACCTCCTCCTGTCCTCAGAGATGCTGCGTGGATGTTTCCTTAGCCGCGACTGACTTCCCTGTGAATGTCTGATGCTAGCTCAGGGCCTTTGGGCATTGATTATGTATAGCGGCAACTCCTGATGGGCTTCTGTTATAGTTTGGTGTGCTTTCTCTGTCATTAAAAGAAATGATTTTCCCAAGCCACGCATTGTGTTTATGGTACCTGTGAACTCGTACCCAGCTGTAGCCTGAGAAAGCCACTCAGTTAAGAAATCGGAAAAGATGACCCCGTAGAAAAAAAATCAAGGGAAATGAAGATGCTAGATACAAGATAGGTGCTCGTGTCGCTGAACACCTTCCACTCTGCCAACTAGAACTTAGCTAACCAAGCTCTAGTCCCCTGGGACTGCAGACACCTCTGGGTGCTACCCTTCCTTCCCATTAGGCAGAGGAATATAGGTGCCACTTGGAAGTACTTTTGCCTCCTGCAGTGAACATGTCCACAGAGAGTGGAGTTCTGAGTGTCACTTGTGTGCCTTGATGAAGATTTGGGAGGGGAGGAATGGGAAGTGGAGAAAAACAGGTTATCTCATCTTGGCATGCCCCACCCCCAAGGGCCAGCATGAAATGATGTTTGTGGATGGAGGTAGCATTCTGGGATTGGGGTGAGGGTCAAAGTTCACCCTTGCGAGGTCAAACCAAGTCTCCAGCTGATCCCTTCTGGCTCCTGACCCAGCCCAGGTCTGATGGAGATGAGGACCCCTGCTGTACCCACTGAGACCTCTGGGGAGCCAGGGAGAGGCCCAGGCAGTCCCCTGGAGCCCTGGGACATTGAGACCCAGTACACAGCAGACGTCACAAGCCCTCTGGCAAGGGCTGGTCACCCCTGCTTAGCACTCAAAGTCGATTTCTTCTTTAGGAAGCAACCCAAGTAACTGAGTGCCAGGGACCAGAACTCTGAGTCAGGCCAGGAGAACAGAAAGTCAGTTTATTTTTAACTGTGCATCACCCTCTGTGTAGCATCAGCGTGAAGAAGGCATTTAATGTGTTCCTTTTCGAAGCTAAAGTGTCCACAGCATTTTCCTTCCACTTGTCCGACAGGGGGCTTTGCCACTCAGTTCTTGGCCACTGTACAGGGGCCCCTTAGTATCTGGGGGTGGGGGTCGGGGGGCGGGGGAGCCTCCCCACCGGCCACACAGCTCTGTGCACCCCTTCTGTTTGCAGTGAGAAATCAGATGACTCCTGTGCCTGCAGCCATGAGTATCAATACAAACAGCTCTACTTGGCTTCTGCTGACCACTCCCTCTCAGCTTGCAATGGTTCTTATATACACCAGGTTTGAGTGCCACCCATTCTCCCTGAAGGATTCTTCACCCAAATCGCACCAAGATGAAGGTGTGAGCTCCCAACACAAGAAGGTAGAAGCTGGAAGAAAGTGTGGTCAGGCCACAGGTAAGGATTGGAGGAGATCTGTGAGCCTCTCCACCCCTGAGATTTCCTGGGAAGCCTCAGGCAAAAAGTATTTAACTCCAGCTGGGTGATGCTTCACTCAGGGTTGTCTCATGTAGGCTGTTAACACACAGCGCTTACTAACCTCAGGCTGTGTGCTCTGGGCATGGATATAGGGTAAGGATCCTAGGTAAGTCTTTGAGAAAAAAAAATCTGTTTCAATCATCCTGGGGTCCCAACTCACCTCCCCCCGCCCCTCGCCTTACATACACCAGCCTCAGTCCGAGCTGAGTGGTCAGAGATGTATTCACATCCTCCCACTCCTGACTGCTTTTCCCACCAGCCCCAGGTGGACACCCTCCCCAACAGGGGGAGCGTTTCCTGGGCTTGTTGGCCTCAGGGCTCAAGTCAGGGAGGAATTTCCCATCTTCTCCACAGCGCCAGGCTCCAATGCAGGTCTGAAACCTTCACTGTCTCAGCTGATTCAGCCCCTGATTCACTTTGAACTGGTGGACAAGTTACTGCACCAGTTCTCATTTTCCTCTTTTTTAAACTGCCTTTAAAAAAAATAGCTAGTTAACAGGGTTGTTGGGAGGATATTAGAGAAGGTGTTTTGACAGGGCCTCCACTTGCGGTAGCAGAGAAAAAGTGTTCTGAACTTCTGAGACTGAGCAGAGAGAAGAGGAAACTGATAACTCACTCAAGGAAGATTGACCTGTTTGCCATTTATTTCCTGGAACTTTCTGCTGCAGGGTTCCCCCATGGTGGTTTATGATTCTCTAGGGTTTTGCTGCTTTTCCAGGGGGTGTGAGGAAACTGCACCAAAACAATCGTGTTGCAAGTCTTGTTCCTAGGACAGTACGCTATGCAGTGTCGGGGAGCAAGAAATGTTTACCTTAATGAAACCAGGTTCAGCTAGATTTTCTTTCATGCCTGCACACTAGGTTGCCTCGGTCGTGTCCAAGTCTTTGCGACCCTATGGACCTGGGTTTTGTTTTTCTTTTTTTTGGTGGTGATATCTAGCAGTTTGTTTCCTTTAGGAATTTCATGCTCGTGCTCAGTTGCGACCCCGTGGACTGTAGCCCACCAAGCTCCTCTGTCCATGAGATTCTCCAGGCAAGAATACTGCAGTGGGTTGCCATTCCCAGGCAGCACAGTGGTAAAGAGTCCACCTGACAGTGCAGGAGTCACAGGGCACGTGGGTTCGGTCCCTGTGTCGGGAAGATCCTCTGGAGCAGGAAATGGCAACCCGCTCCAGTATTCTTGCCTAGGAAATCCCAAGGACAGAGGAGCCTGGCGGGCTACAGTCCATGCTGTCCCAAAGTATCTGACATGACTGATCACGAGCATGAAATTCCTAAAGGAAACAAACTGCTAGATATCACTGCCTGCCCCACCCCACCCCAAAAAAACCCCCAAGATCTCTGTCCACATCAAGTCAGCAACTAAGCCCATGTCCTTTGCTGCCACTTGAGTGTAGGGACACTCATCCCCAATCCGTCCACCAGGAAACCTCCCCAGTGAGACTTCAGGCCACTCCTGTTCCTCCCAGCTGGCCAGTGCCTTGAATAAAGCAGCACGTGCCTTTCGACAGGGCTGTTACAGAAGCTGGTAGGATGCCTATTTTTTCAACCTCTTTAAAAATAACCCAGCACATTTTAAACTTCCTGCTTCATAGGAAAAAAAAAAAAAATAGAACTCAAACTCAGCAATCACATTGCACATTAGTTCCCATTCCTGATGAGGCAGTCAGATAACAGAGCCCTGCAAAAGGACACGTCTCTAAGTTTAGCTCTGAATATGAAAAGACTATCTGCCTGCGTGAATAGGCAATTAAAAGAGAGGCCCTGATGTCGCTGATACGTTCTTTGGATGTTGCTTTTCGGAGTTAACCTTTGGATGAATTCTGAATTTTAATGCCATTGCAAATCTCTGGTACTCAGCTGCAAAGACAGGAGGCAGGTGGTATGACACAGGGGCTCCAGGCTGGCCACCAGATCTCACCTCTGGGCCCATTGCTGCCGTCAGCTGCTTGGGTGAGCTTGGCAGGGCCTCTTCTCCATTCTGGACCTGTTTCCTCAACTCAAAATGAGAGTCTTTCTGAGCTGATGTTCTGCTGGGACATGTTACACACACTCCTCTTACTACATTTACATATTATATAGATAGATATCTGAGAATGGTGGTGATGCTGTTTAAGTGTGATAGAACATTCTGGACTGCATGCAGGAGGACTTAGGAAAAGGGACCTCAGAGTATGATGATGATGTCTTCAATTAAAACAGGCAGGAAAGTAAAGAAGGGCCTTGCAACAAGGCTCCCAGGATTCTCAGGTGACTCAGTGGTAAAGAATCCACCTGCCAAGCAGGAGACCCAAGTTCGATCGGTGGGTTGGCAAGACCCCCTGGAGAAGGAAATGGCAACCCACTCCAGTATGGTTGCCTGGAGAATCCCATGGACAGGGAGCCTGGCGGACTACAGTCCACGAGGTCTCAAAGAGTCAGACACAACTTAGCAACTGAACACAAGCACAAACAAGGCCCCCAGCATACGTTACTATAAGGACGCGCCTCACAGACCATGGTCTCATGACTGCCATCTCCTTTTGCTTTCTTTCCTTTTTGTTTTTCAATATAGATTCACAGGAAGCTGCAAGGATAGTCCAGAGAGGTTCTGTGGGCTCTTTGCCCAGTTTCTCCCAACGGGAACATCTCCAGGACCTCCAGTATAGTATCAGACCTGGAAACGGCCATGGGCACAATGTTGATGGCCCTAAGCCATGTTATGATGGGTCACATGTGTTTAACCACCACCACAATCATTACTCCATCCGCACAGAGATTCCTCCTCGTGCCGCCCCTTTACTATCACTCCTACCCCCTTCCTCCACACACAACATCCCTGACCCCTGGCAACCACTGATCTGTTTTCCTCGGTGGTGTTGTCATCTTGAGAATGTTATATAAGTGGAACCATACAGTAAGTGGCTTTCTTCACTCAGCACAATGCCCTCGAGATCCATCCAAGAATGAATCTTGCGTGTGTCAGGGGTTTGTTCCTTTTGTGTTACTCAGTAGGATTCCCCAGTGTCCCATCTCCTTTTTACCAAAAGCACAAGCATGTCAGGAAGTACGGCAGGGAGACAGCTTGGCTCTGGCAGCTGCCTCTCTGGTCAGAGCTCCCAGACAATGGTGTCTCCTGAGAGCTGGACACGACTGCCCCACCCCGCAGCACTGAGGGGAGACTGTCCCATGGTGTTAGTCCTACAGTTCAGTGTGGAATCACTGAGAGCCACTGCTCTCACCTAGGCTCACTTGGGTCTTTCAGCTCTGCAGGAAGGTCCTTCTAAGATTGACTGACTTTTCCCAAACATCTCACTGACGGTATTGGAAAAGGTTTCTCACATTCACTTTGTATATACATCACGAGGGATCTCGCTGAAACGCAGGTTCTGATTTAGTGGGGCTAGGTTGAGCTTGAGATTCAGCATCTTGAACAAGCATCCAGGTGATGCCGATGCTGCTGGCCCAGGGACCACACTTTGAGTAGCAAAGGTGTAGAGTATGGAGATTCATCTCCAACATTTCCTGCTGCCAGACCAACCTGGGGCGTTTGTTCTATCACCTGGCCTTTCTGGAATTTCAACCTTGCAGATTATTATGAGCCTGTCTTTCTGACCCAGACCATGAAGACATTTACTACATCTGGGGAAATCATTTCGAATTCTATTTTTCTAGGTGGTTTCAGAATTATCCCTAAGGAATTATTTGCACAGAACTCCATACTACCCTCTCTTTTTCCTGATCTGCGTTGGGTCCAAATCAAATGTATTTGTCTCACAGGTGTTTACTGATGTTGTAAGATGCATAAGGGACTCTCCTCGCTGCCATCAAACACCCACCCTCTCCCCTGCTTTTCTTTTCCCTTTTTCCTTCAGGGCAGGCAGTAGAAAAGGAGAAAATTCTTGTTTATTTTAAGGTTGTTTTATGAGGCCTCTTTCTGCACTCACGGAGACCCCCTGGGAGTGGTTAGGGACCCAGGAGGATCAAGAAGGGAACAATCAAAGGCAGCTGTCCCTTCTATGGTTCACTTGAAAACACTTTGATAGTGAAGAGGGAAGAGGGAAGCATCTGGCAGAGACGGCTGCCGGGTGACCTTGAGACTCCACAGCATGTGCTGCAGGGGAGGGAGGGGGCAGGATTTCATCCATAATTCCTCCTCTTTCCTTGTCAAGGGAATGACTGCACTTTTTCAGCACTTCAAAGGCATCACTCTCATACATTAAATATCGTGGCTGGGGGTGGGGGGAAAGCTCAGACACCATTTTCCGTTGAACAAGTAATAAGGAACTGCATGAAGTCTGTTTTCCTAGAAATTCCCTGGATCAAGGAATGAGTCCCTGCCCCAGAAGTGTGAGGGTTTCAGTTGACCGTTAAATTTAATGTGAGCCAGGTGTGTGGCATGGTCATTTAGGAGAGTTAATCTGGGTCCAGGCTTCGTCAGTAGAAGCAGGACGGCTGGGATGCGGCCGTGATGGTTCTCTGTGCTCTGGAGGGATCCCCGCTGGAGCTGTGCTTCCAGTGAGGGATGGATGAATCAGGGTTCCCAGCAGCAAGCGACTCCAGCTAATTTAAGACAAAAAAGGAATTTATTCAAAGATATTATTTTTTCCCAAACTTATTTATTTTTAATTGAAGGAAAATTGCTTCACAATACTGTATTGGCCTCGGCATGAATTAGCCACAGGTGCACATGTGACCTCTCTCTCCTCAACCTCCCTCCCGCCTTCCACCCCCTCTCACTCCTCTAGGTTGTTACAGAGCCCAGCTTTGAGTTCCTTGAGTCATGCAGCAAATTCCCATTGGTTATCTACTTTACACATGGTAGTGAATATGTTCCCATAGATGGTTCATGCAATTGTTGAGAGGGTTAGAGAAACCATGTCAAAGACGAGGCTTTTAGGAATAACTCACAAACCGTGACACAGGAAGGTCCTGACGGCCGCTGCTGTCAGGGCTGCCAGCAGGTGCTGCGAAGGCAGGAGTTACCAATGGCAGGTCTGCGGTCACCAGGGCCTTGATTTCCGTAACTCTTACACCCACAAGCACCTGTACCATCCCTGCACCAGGAACTCAGCCTCCCTGGGATGCTCAGTGCTTCTGCCTCCATCCGCACGAACAGTGTCTCGCCTCAGTGAAGCCCACTGCCGGAACCTGAGACATGGGACTGTGTCCTCGGTCCAGGGGGGGCTGGGAATCTCAGTTCTTACTGCTGCTTTAGGGAGACAGGACCTGCACCGTGCATCTCTACAAATAGAGAGAGATGCTGGGCAGCCATGAAATGGCACATGTCCCCTGCACTTAATGAAAGCCTCAGAGAAACTGCAGCCTCATCAGAAGGAAATGATCAGACAGCGTCAGAGCAGCCAAAGAAATGGGGCTGCTTCTCTCCACAGACGAGAAGACTTGGGTGACCATCATGGTTATCTTCCGAGGGAGAGATTTCATACATGAGAGGAATTAGCCCCATTCAGTACGGCCACAGGGATTAGAGTTGTTCCAGTGACAGACTCTTCAAGCATTTCACCTAAGCACAAAAAAGAAATTTTAAAAGTCAGAACAAAGCCTTCTCAAGAGAAATGACTTCTCTCATGAGGCAGTGAATTCCCCATCACCAGAAGCATTCAAGAAAATCCTGGTCCACCACTTGCTAGAGATTCAAGCAGTAAACAGGAGTGGGGTAGAATTTAAAGGTTTCTTACAAGTCAGGGGTTTTGTCCTAATTAGTTCTTTCCTTCTGATAATAATCATCAATTTGGCCTTAGAAAAGAAATCAATGTTCATAGATCTTACATAGAATTTGATCTCCCGGCCTTTGCTTTTTGCCAGGGCTTCGTTTTATTAAAATCTGCCACCTTATTTATCCTCATACAGTTGGTGAACTGGCAGATCTATTCATTAGTCTTACTTATCGAACACAGAAGGAAGAGAAATGTTCTACCAAACCTCACCCGCTGGAAAGAGAGAAAGGCGCTAGAAGCAGTTCAGTCGCTGAAAAATGGGACTTCTTTTTATAAAGGGAAAAGAATAGATTTCAATAAAGCAATCAAGTTAGGGAGGGCCATTTTTTAAAGTAGAAAGATATCCAGGTGTGTGAAATCATGTGCGTTAACGCCACAACTCTTATGCATTTTTAAAGGCAGACTCAGAGAAAAACCATGAGTGGTGCATTAGTTCGGCCATGAGTCTTGGTGAGTGAGTTCCCCTGCCAGCCTCAGTCTTCTCACCTACAGAGTGGGAACATCAGGGGAATTCCCTGGTAGTCTGGTGGTTAGGACTCAATGCTTTCACTGCTGTGCGCCTAGGTTCAGTCTCTGGTTGGGGAGCTAAGATCCTGCAAGCTGCATGGCATGGCCAAAAAAAATTAAAATTAAGAAAAGGAAGAATGGGACTGTCACTGCATTGATGAAGCCAGAGGTGGAGAGGCACTTTTGCAGCAGGGTGGGGAGTGGGGAAGAAGCTTCTGTCAAAATGCAGAATGCAGTGTTCACCAAGGGCTGGGCAAGCAGGGAGAACAGGAGGTAAACTGGGGTTTGTCTACCCTGGCGCTGGCTGCCTCCGGTCTCATCACCCTCTGATCAGTTCAATCCAGCTCCCGTGCAGGCTCGGGTCCCCACAGGCCAGCAGTGGCTCTGTCCGTCATCCATCCCTGGGCAGCCTGACAGCTCCCCCCTTACTACACTGTTGAGTTTGAGGAGTCACCCACCAGATTCCAGTTGGACACCCTCTTGACAGCCTCACTCCCCGGAGCCCCCGGAGACTCCTGCTCTGAGCTCTCAGGTAAGGAACCTTACTCTGTGAGTGTCAGTCGCTGTCACAGTTCATCCCAGTGGAGGTGGAAGTGGTACCCAAGTTTGGCACCTCTGCTTACTGCATCAGAGACGCTTCTATGTGACCGAAATATCATTTTCAGTGCATGGGAGAGTGGCCTTTTCCCATTCCTTTATATTTCATGTTCTTCTCTTATATCTTTGCTGAAATTGGCATGACAGGATGGTGTTGGTTTTAGAGAATAGTTTCTTGACAGGTAAACCACCACCACAGCAAATCATTTACATTCCTACCATGGAAAGACGTTCTGCATGTATATAAACATGAAAACAGGTAAAATCCAGCATTGCTCTGACTTGGACATTATAGTAAGATCAAACCCTTATTCAGCTTTCATCATGTGGCAGATACTATACCAAGCACTTTATACGCACTATCTCAGTCTGCCGGGGTCCAGCCCTGGTGGATCCAGGGTGATTCGAAGGTGGGGATGGAATCGGTGTCCTTGGAAATAACTTATTTAATTACAGATAGAGAGGGATTAGAAAATTAGCAGAGAAAAAGAGGCTGAGTAACTTGGTTTACATGGGATATCAATAAAATTCTAAGACAAGGAATTTGCACCATCTACATTGGGCCACCAGCGCCACTTGAATATCAGAAGGTGCCCCTCCTTGGCTCCTTCTCACATGGGCTTGAAAGCCAGGACAAGTAAGTAGACATGGCGAGCACCCACGCTCCAGATGGGAATTCAGCCAGAAAAACGGGGAGCAAGAAAGAACGACATGGGGGAATCAGTCTTTCTGGAAACTGATCCCATTTCTTTATTTTTGGGTTTGCTTATATACCTTTTGTTACACATAGGGATGAATACAGAGTCACGCAGGGGTCAGCAGTCCTGACCTTTATCAAAATCAGGTGCTTTAAAAAAAGATCTTAGGGGTTTTACATCATCTTCTGGCCATGAGGCCTGCTGACATTTTATGACCCTTTCTTTCTGATAACCAACAAACTTACTTTTTCCAAGGGTGTATTTTCTTAAACCAGGCACCACCCTCCAAATAAAGTTGCATTCCTATAGGGTGAGGGTGTAGTGAGTTACGATCAAGAAAGGAATTTATTTAACCCAAGGTTAACATGATTAATCTTAAAGGTTAATACTTATTTCTCCTATATGTTAGTTATATTCATTATAAGGGCAGGGAATATGGAGATTTAGCAGCAAACATCAGCCCAACAAATGAAAATCCTTTCACCAATGTTCCCCTTAAGATCTATTTAGTCTTAAGATAGTGATAAAGTTACATTTTTACATAGCAAAGACACAGTGATTTATAACAAATTACAGTGATCTATTATAAAAGAGAAAATTCATTAACTCAAAAAGTCTAGTATTGCTAACATCAAAAACTACTGTATTTCCTTTTCTATATTCCAAATACATTGATTAATATATTCCCTAAGGTACCTAAGGATATGGAGGCCTGGCAGCAATCATTGACTCAACAATGAGAAAAGCCCTATGCTAATTAAGACTCTCAAAATACTCCAAAACTCTGTGCTGTTTATGGTTGAGAGGTAGTAAACAATCATGTTCCTAGTGGCAGGAGTATGGATAATACTGTCACACAAGCTAGTTTGCCAGCAGAGAGGTTTGACCTGAGACACCCTTGTCACACCCAGGGCAGGGAATTAGCAGCAATTATTGGCACAACAAATGAAAAACCATTCACCAATATAATTCCTAACCAACCCACTATACTAATAATTTCTAACTTCCGGAAGAACCTGTACAGGGGGGCTAGATAACCTTCAGAGGAGTTAGTAAGTTGAAACACTCTTGTCATGCCCAGGAATTTTTATTGACTTGGAGCTGCACGTTTACTCCTTCTCCGAGAGAACCGGTGGGGACAGCCCCCCATAAAGTCAGAGGTGTAGGCGAGAGCATGAAACAGTAAAGTAGATAGACTCTGGTCTGGGGGGTAGATGTTCGGGAACAGGGGTTTTCCTGAGGCTTGATCACACCTTTGTGTATGCCAAGCCTCCTTCCTCATGACCTTTGCCATGGGCGGAGTTCCTCACGCTGGCCCCCGGCATCAGTCCTCACCATGAACCCTACCTGATAAGGATCTGGGTTTCCATCTTACACATGGGAAAACTGAGGCGCAGAGAGCAAAGCTGAAAGGCAAGTGCAGGGAACTCCTTGGTGGTCCAGTGTCTGGGGTGTCGCACTCCCAATGCAGGGGCTTAGGTTTGATCCCTGATTAGGGAACTAGATCCTATATGCCACAGCTAAAACCCAGTGCAGCCAAATAAATAAACAAACATTCTAAAAATGCATAAATAAAAGGTAAGTGCAGAGCTGGGCTGTGGACCAGGGCTGATCTGACTTCTAAGTGAGCCCACACCTCTTCATTTATTGCCTCCTGTAAACAGAGGTGGGGAAAACATGATGCTTCTCTCCTCCCCAGTGCTCTAAAAATGACCATTTAGATAACTATTCAGAAGAGGAAGCAAAGGCCTTATGGGCTAAGACAGAGGTTAATCATGTATATCTATAATGAGCTATTAGTCCAAGGTCAGCTGCTTCGGGATGTAGTTTTGTTGTGAGTTTTGTTTGGTGGAGAAAGGAGTGTTGAGTGCTGTCAGGGTTTTGGTCAGATCAGCCAATATTTCATGGGTATTGATTTCACTGGGGATGGAGAGGAGTATGATGGGTCCCTCAAGGTGCTCCCTGACACACAGGTACAGCCTGGGCACCAGGTTACTGCCTGGCTGATTCCATGCAAAGTGAGGTGGTGAGAGGTGGGCAGACAGCCTCCAGGGACCCACTACCCCAGGATCAACCCCATGCCTCTTTGGCAGATGGGTCACCAGCTGTGATCATGCTTTGCTGGGCAGTGGGTCAAACAGGAGACGTGATTGGCCCATTTATGCCTCTGAGCCCGCCCCTTTCCCAATTTAGAAACAGGACTTGGGTCCCAATGACCTAACTCTCCAGCCTTGTGGATAAATAGAAAAAGCATCAGAGGGAAAGTTTCCTGAAGGCTGACTTCACCCCCAAAGAGTTACTCAGTGATGGACATCACTTCCCTGGGACACAGCTACGAAGCATCTCCTGGCTTCCAAGACTCTGTTACCACAGGACGTGGGGAGCAGAATGTGGTTGTGTTAACACAGAATTGGATTTATTCCTCTTTCCCTGCACAGGGAACAATCTAAATTTGGGAGTTTGGGGTTTGAGTCTCTTGTTAAAGCTGAGAAAGGCTTCAAAGACTCAACTGCTTCTTAATGGTTTTTCGGTTGTTTCGGATTTTTTTTTTTAATATTTATTTAGCTGTGCTGGGTGGGTCTTAGTTGCAGCACTTGAGATCTTCAACCCTCATTGTAGTGTATGGATCTAGTTCCCAGACCAGGGATTGAACCCAGGCCTCCTGAACTGGGAGCTTGGAGTTTTAGCCACTCGACCACCAGGGAAGTCCCTAGAGCTTTCTAAACAAGGAAAGGCTCACAGAGCCTGAGGCTGAAGGCCTCCTTTATTCCCTCCACGGCCCAGTGCTGCACAGCAACCAGACTCCTTATCTGACTTCCACCTGGAGGACAAGAGACTTGTTTACTTCCAATTGCTAAGACCGCCTTGACCATGAATTTTGCTTTTAGCTGCAACCTTTCAGAAGCACCTCAAGAATAAACAACCAGAAGCTCCTCACACTTCCACAGGCACCCGAGGTTTTTCATGGCTGTTCTTTGTTTTGTTTTTGTAATAGGCCAGCTGGAACCAAGGAGAAGGAAATGGTGACCCACTCCAGTATTCTTGCCTAGAGAGTCCTGTGGACAGAGGAGCCTGGTGGGCTGCTGTCCATTGGGTCACACAGAGTCAGACACAACTGAAGCGACTTTGCACGCATGCATGCATTGGAGAAGGAAATGGCAACCCACTCCAGTGTTCTTGCCTGGAGAATCCCAGGGACAGAGGAGCCTGATGGGCTGCCATCTATGGGGTCGCACAGAGTTGGACACGACTGAAGCGACTTAGCAGCAGCAGCAGCAGCTGGAACTGAAACATCATTCTGTTTGTCCCATTTCCTACTGTACACACAGTATCTTCATCTTCAAAACATCTGTGTTTGGGGGAACAGGAGCAGACTGAGAAAGCCCAGCATGTGCTTTTTTTTAAGTGAAATAGGGAAATAAGTAAATAACTGTGATGTCCAGGCAGCAGAAAGTCAGGATATTGGAAACCATCAAATCAGTGGTTCAGGGTTGAACTGCAGGGAAGGGTCCTCAGTGGCAACCTGGGGTTAGACAGACTGGCCTTTGTGACTTAGTGTATGGGGGTCACTTCACTACTTGATCAATTGTGTTGATGGAGGGTCCTGGATGCAGGCAGGATGTGGCATGAGCTGAGGTTGTGTACCATTGGGTGGGAACTCAGTCACTTCAGTCTTGTCTGACTCTTTGTAACCCCATGGACTGCAGCCCTTGGGGCTCCTCTGTCTATGGGATTCTCCAGGCAAGAATACTACAGTTGGGTAGCCATTCCCTCCTCCAGGGGATCTTCCCCACCCAGGGACTGACCTTGTATCCCTTCTGTCTCCTGCATTGGCAAGCAAGTTCTTTACCATTAGCACCACCTGGGAAGCCCATGGTTGGGTAAAATCCTTTAATTGTCCAGTGAGGGAGGTACAGTCTTGCTCCTTCTCCTTCGACTGCTGCTTCTGCTTGGAATGAGGAAAAGAGCACAGGAGAGAAGTGGACACCACTCTCTCCACCCAGCCCCACACTCCACTCACTCTGGCAACTGTGGGCAAGTCAGAGGGCTCTCTGCTTGACCCCTGCTTCTCTGTCTGTGCAAGGGTGGGTAGCTTTCTCTAGAAGACGTGCTCGACTTGACTCCCTTGCTTCTCTGAGTGGGCTTCTCAGACAGTAGCATCAGCCTCACTGGGAGTCTGCAGGAAATGCAGAATCTCACCACCACCCCAGGCCTACAGCCCGGGACTCTGCATTTTAACTGGAGGCCCAGGCGACTGCTGAGTATGCTGGGGTCTGAGGTGCTGCTCTGTCCTCCCAAGCCGTTGTGACCGCATCAGGCATCTCGCAAAAGACACCCCAAAACATGCCTGAAAGGACCATCTATAGATATCAAGACTTGGGGGGCAGACCAGGGCAGGACGTGGGAGAAGACCTTTCATGTTTTCTTTGTTCAGCTGTTATAAGTCGTTCTAAGACCTCCGTGTTCTCAGAGACATTTTCTCAGAGTAATTTGTGAATCCTTTGCTGCCAGTCACTTCACCCTGAGCAGAGGTGTGAGATGTTTTTCAAGCCCGCTGCGAATGTCTGGTAAATGGCTTTTTTTCCCTGCTGTGTCTCACCAGGGGACACTGTGAAGAAAGCTTTGAAACAGCACATATATTCTTAAATATAAGCAGTCACCCTTCCCAGTCACCTGTTTCTGATGACAACTTAGGAATTAGTTTCTTTAGCAAGCATTAGATATAAGTCACTCCATTCTGGGGAGAAATGACACAGAAAGCTAAGGGCTTTTCTTAAAACCACATACGCATGCATCAGATTGGCCAAAAGCAGCTTGTTTTCCAAGTGGGACAGAGAGGCCACTCAATGGGCAGGAGCAGAGAAAGGGATTAAGGGAAAGAAGTGTGAATGGCTTGAAAGAGGATGTTTCAAGGGTACATGGGCAGAGGGAGTAGGGCTGACTGTCTGAAACATCTTCCTTAAAAGTGTCCTTTGAGAGCATAAAAATTAGAGCAGGAAACTGGTGTTTACAGACTGACTCAAACTCCTAGGATTTCAGCCTTTAGATTATGTCTCTATATACCTATTAATGAAACATGATCTTTTTGCTTTTTGCAAAATTGCTTTTTTGCAAAAAGCAAGTCTTTTCATCCAAAGGAGATCAAGGCCCTGCCTAAACGGCAGCGTGAAGAAGGAGTTTTGGTCAATGATCCAGATAAGCCAAGGCCAACCTCCCACCTCAACTGCCTCTGTACACAAACCGTCATCACAGGCTTCTCCAAAACTATCTGACCCAGGCACCAGCCACGCATGTGACTGGGACTTGGTTTAGCAAACCGCCTGCCTGTGACACCCTCCACTTACTCTATGATGGCGGTTCTCAGCAAGGGGAGGGGGCTGTGAGCTTCCCCCCGGGGATTTGGCAAGGTCTGGAGATATTTTTGGTGTCACAGCCGAGGGAAGGGGTGCAGCTGGCATCTAGTGGCAGAGCTGGCATGCTGCTAAACATCCTACGAGGCACAGGACAGGCTCCACGGCAGAATTATCTAACCCTAAATGTCATCAGTGTTGAGGTTGAGAAGCTCTGTTCTGGGAAGATGGGTTTGCATTCCCATTCGCTGCTCAGCACGGCAGTGTTGAAGGAATCTGGGTCAGAACTTCCTCCCATAGTTTCCTGGGTCACAGGCAAGTCTGCATGAACAGACTCTAGCGCTGAGCCAAGATAGCTCCAGACTCTACCACCAGGTCAGCCACCTCAGCTATGTCACCACAGGGCCTCGTGGGAGGGCAGAGCCCCCTCATTTACATGTTAGTCTCCAAGGGGATTTCTGAGGTTTAGCTTTTTCCAATCCTGGTATCTTGGCATAGATGGAGGCCTCTGGGAGGTCAAGAGAAATCCAGGTCATATCCATTTTGGAAGCTCCAAGTATGAAAGTAAAGAAAGGCAGAAATGAGATTACAAAAATACCAATTAATTTTAAATACTTGCATATAAGGAATTAATATTTCTACCCCTGAATAATAGAATGTAATATACTGTGCTCTTCACAATATAACTACAATATTTATAAAATTCATATGTTATTTCAGAGTGCCCTGCAAACAAGATTGTCCTGTAATAGGACACAACCTTATAGGTGCACAGTGAAAGTCTTTTCTTCAGTCTTGTCGGTCTGTAGCTCTAAATATACTTGACTTGGAAAAATATTAAAGATCTAAATGTACAGCTCTTTGAGGCTATGTCATTAGCAGCAAAAGTTCAAAGACAGAAAATAATAGTTAAAACATATAGAAGCTTACCTATGTATGTATGTATCTGTGTAACTATATATTTATGGTCAATGCATATAAATACTGGATGGCCTAGGTAGTATTCTGAGTTAAGTCAATAATAAATGAATATCCTATGTTGTTTTCAATTCCATTTTACAGATGGGAAAACTGAAATGGAGTGAAATCAAGTGATTTGCCAAAGGTCACATACTTTACGAACTTTAGGTATGTTCGTAGAATCAGGTATGTAACTAAACTCAGGATTCAGGCTGAGGGAGGTGGACTCTGGAGGCCACACCCTTAAGTCTTGTGATACACAGCCTCTCCAAAGGAAAGACACGGGCGCAAGAAGACGTGCAGAACCATTGAATGGCTTTAGAAAGCATCAGTGTGATTGATGCTAGCAGTACAGGTGCTGGAGTCAGACAGATCTGAATTCAAATCCTGATTCTGATCCTTGTTAGCCATGTGGCCATGGGCTTCGTACTTCATTTAAAGCTGGTTTCCTCTGCTGGAACATGGGCAAGGTGGTCCCCATGTGTCCAGCGAACCTGTGTTGGGATCTGAGAATTAGCACAGGGGTATAACAGGGTACACAGCTGTGTGATGGTAAAACTGAAGCTCAGAGACAGCAAGTTGGTTGCCCAAGGTCACACAGCAGACTAGTGACAGACCTCTGGACACCTGGTCCAGCATTCTTGACACATTAGCAATTCTCAGTTATTTCACATAGCCGGTCTTCTCCATCCCCAAATAGTGTTGTTCTGAAGATTCCCATTTCAGGGCTGCAGAAAGGCTCTGCTTACCTGCAAGTCTGGGCTGTCATACATGGTGGTTCATGCCAAACTGGGTGAAGTTGTTGTTCAGTTGCTAAGTTGTGTCCAACTCCATCACTATCTCCCAGAGTTTGCTCAAATTCATGTCCATTGAGTCAGTGATGTTATCTAACCATCTCACCCTCTATCACCCCCTTCTCCTCTTGCCCTCAATCTTTCCCAGCATCAGGGTCTTTTCCAGTGGGAAATTAGAGATCGCAATTAGAGATGATTCAGTTCAAGAACAAGTCCAGGCAAAGAATGCTCAAGCTCCAGGCACGATCCTAGGGTGGCCACTAGGTGGAGCTACACTTCCACATTCAGGGGGCTCTCAAACTCTCCAGAGAAGTGATTGAGGAGTCTCACGCGTTCACTCACTCAGTAAATATTGACTCAGTACCTACTCTGTGCTAGGGAGGGTGATACAGCAGTGAACACTGCACTGACAAACCCTGTAATTAGAATCCGATAACTCTGTTTGAATGTCTCGTAACCAGGCAACAACTACATCGTTCTACTCACTCCATCCTTAAGAGGGCTCCAGAGATGGCATGCTTCCACTTCTTATTCAGATTTTCACTGGACTTGTCTTCTCCTCCAAGCTCTGGGAGTCCTAAGATGGGTCACCCTCTGGTGAACAAGTCAAACACAGGCGTTCAACTTGACGTGTGTGATGACTGATGTTTGCCAGAGGCTGGCCAGAGGAGCCCAGAACTTGCCTTTAAATGTCTCCAGGACCCTTTAGAGTTGAGTCCTTTCTCTGTTGGCATCCTGAAGCGGAAGATCAAAACCTCTGCCCCACCCACCCTCTCTCTGCTTCTTGTGAGCAACTGGATCCGTTTCCCAATCCTTGTTCCCGTGACAATGGAAATAGGGTCCTGTCTCCGCAGAAACCTCTCGTAATGCCACCAGGTGGGACTTCAGATGGGAGGGGGGGGATGTGACTGATTCTTTCACCTGAGGTTTTGGTGGCGCTTCCGTCTTCCCAAGGCGTACGTTCCTGCCTTCCCTTCCAGAAGGGGCTGTGCGGGTGTGAAGGGAGCCACGTAAGAGTGAAGTTGGAAGACTCAGGCCCTGACCCCATATCTTAAATCAGTCTCAGTCTTCTCGTCTGTGGTAAATTAAACACAGCCACCAATTCTTCACAGACCCTCCCATCAGGAGATGGTGGCTTTTCCTGCTTCGCCCATCCCTCCTCAGCCGTGCTCTAATCCAAATGGCATCAGCTCCCCCTAGGTTAGCCATACGGTAGCCTCCTGATGGTTTCCCCACATTCACTTGGCCCCCAGCACACGTTCTACACATCAGAGACCAGATGACATGAAAACATTAAGTTACATGTGCCCTTTGTCTGTCGCATGCCCCATGACGGCCCCCAGCCTCCCTTACCACCAGCTGCCAAGACGGTCACCATCTAGCTGCCCCCACCTCTCCACCTGTCTCCTCCCGTGCACTCTGCTCCAGCCTCACGTCTGGGATTGGAACCTCAGGACCGCACAGCTGGTCACCTGGAGAGAAATTTGAGCAGAAATCCAAGGTAGAACTGGAGTTAGCAAGCTTATGGGATTGAAGTTTCAACTTAAGACAGTGAGGTCTTACCCAGGACCTTCTTGGACCTGGGGAAAGGGTTTTCTTTCCTAAGAGGTAAAGATGGTGGTGGCATCCAGAACGGAGGGTTTGGGAAAATGCAGTTTTGGTACAGGCTAAGTGGTCAGAAACCTCAGCTGTCCCTCAGCATCTGGACGGGGAACCAGGTGAGTGAGTCAGCATCAGGCCGCCACAACCACATTCACTGGCACTTCTCAGTTTCCCCTTGACCTTGCACCTCTGGTCCTCCGTTAAGGTGTCAGCTCCTCTTGGGGGGAGGACTATGGTATATTCATCTTTGTAGCTCCCTGTCTCTCAGACAGAGCTCTGCACAAAGACGTCAGAGAAAATGGGTTTTAAAAAATAATAATTCTAAGCTATTTGTTTATTTATCCAGCTGCATCAGGTGTTAGTTGCCACACATGGGATCTTCATTCTTTGTTGCAGCATGTGGGATCTTTAGTTGCAACATGTGGACTCTTGGTTACAGCCTGTGGGATCTAGTTCCTTCACCAGGGATCAAAATGGGGCCCCCTGTTTTGGGAGAATAGAGTCTTAGCCACGGGACCACCATGGAAATCTCAGAGAAAACATTTTATAAATGTCCTGAGCATCAGTTCTTCCTGCCAGCCCACTGCTAGAAGCAGTGTCTCAGTTTCTCTTCTAAAGAACTCTCCTTTTCCCCACTCTCACCCACATGCTCCATGTAAGAGCTGACTCCCTCCCTGGCTCCAGAGCTGGACACATACTCAGCTCCAACCAAACAAAACATCACCTTCTCCTGACTACAGTGACTGGTTTAGGAGTAGGCAAGTGACCATTTCAGAACCAAGGAGACAAATGAGACAGAGAAGCAGAGTTTATAAAGGCAAGGGCTTTTCTGTTAGGACAGCAAGTAGTACAAGCTGGAAACTGCTGAAGGCCTGGAATTAGCTAAATGCATTGGAAAATAGAGACAGAAAATAGGAGAGAGGTCATGGGTTAAGCCCCTGGATCCAGCTTGAGTCTGAAGCCATTGCTTCTTTGAGTCGTCAGGGCATGTTAATTCCATTTCTTGCCCAAGTCAATTAGAGTTTGGTTATCTGTCACCTGCATCTGGAAGAGTTCTGACAGATGAATGAATGAATGAAAAAGTCTACCAGAAAACTTGAGGCATAGAGGAAAGGATTCTGTGCTAAAAGTCAGGATGGTATGTTGCTGTTTACTAACTATGTAACTCAAGGCAAGTTGCCTGATGTCTGTGGACTTTAGAACTCTGATAATCATTCACTTGGGACTTCACCGGTGGCTCAATGGTAAAGAATCTGCCTGCAGTGCAGGATACCCGGGTTCAACCCCTGGGTTGGGAAGATCCCCTGAAGGAGGAAATGGCAACCCACTCCAGTATTCTTGCCTGGAGAATCCCCATGGACAGAGGAGCCTGGCAGGCTTTAGTCCACGGGGTCCAAAGAGTCGGACATGACTGACGCAACTGAGCAAGCCAGCAAATCATTCACTGATTCAACAAATATTAACAGCATTTATTATGCCAGACACCAAGCTAGGTATTGACTGGCTCTACTGTAGTAACAAAGCCCTGATGGTTCTTATTTTCATGAAAATGAAAAGTTCAGTTCTGGGAAAAATAAAATTGATTGCATCATGGCAAAATCAAGTTTTCAGTAGAAGTCTCTAGCACTTAGTAACTGGTAGCTATTATTATCCTTCCACTCCTTGTCAGCTAACTAATATTGTCGGGTTAGCTATAGCAGGGACAAGAAATAGGGCCTAGTGTAACGGATGTGGGGGTACCACGCACTTCACTTCCTTCTCTGGCTTGGGACCAATCAGAAATCATGTTTATGAGCCTGATTATACCCAGCACTGAGCTAAAAGGTGTAATGACAGCCTTGCATGGGCTTGGGTCCAATCTTCTGGGACCTTTAGCTCTAAGAATAGCCAACATGCTACCAAGTACATTTTTTTCTGGCCTCTGGCAAAGAGGCTTTTCTGAGTTAAATATGCTCATCAGTGTTCCCAAGAATCAAGCTTAGAAATAGAACTACTTAAGCATGATCTCTTTCAGTTCTTGTTATAAGGAACTAATAATGCCAACTGCAGTTGGATTTTCAATCCTAAAGGGAATTCACAGCTTGGGTTGAAGTGGCAGAATGTCAGATCTAAACCCAGTAAAAGAGTGTAAGTTCAGCAGACCCAAGGTAGCTAGAGCCATACTCTACCTTCTATTCTTATTTCCTCATTTAACAAATACTTATAAAATACCCACTCTGAACCAGCACCATCATGGAGCAGCAGCTGTCTCATGATAGGGCAGCGCCAGAGTGAATGAATCCAGAGGCAACTACTCAAATACGAGCCCACTCCTGCATACCAGGTGTGTACACCTAAGCCCAGCCAGATGTTAATAAGTCAGTCTTTACTAATAAATCAGCTCATGTGCTCTGGTCTAAATATAGCCCAGGTTCTTGCCTGTTCCCATAATTATTTTCAAATGACCTCAAAGCTTAGTGGTTGGGTACTGAATGCCACTGAACTGTACACTTTAAAATGGTTAAAATGATAAATTTTATAGTATATTTAACCACAATAAAGAATTATGGAAGGATTAAAAAAAACTTAAGGGTTTGAAACAACCATTTAACTATGCTCACAGATTCAGGAGAGAGGGGTCAGAATTGGGGGCAAGGCACAGTGGGGAGGGCTCATCTCTACGCCACAGGGTCTGGATCTCAGGTGGAAAAACTCAAAGGCTGAGAGGAGGGGTTAGTGTCTGTGTGCTGGAACCATCTGAAGGCTCTTTCATTTATATGTCTGGCTTGACTCAAAATCTAGGACTGTCTACTGGGGCACCCACATGTGGCCTCTCTGTGTGGTTTGGCTTCCTCACAACATAGTGGCCTCAGGGTACTCAGACTTTTTATATGGCAGCTCAGAACTCCAAACGTAAGTGTCTCATGGGGGGAGAAAAGGCAGAACTTGCATCCTATTTATGACCTAACTTTGGAACTTCCGTCATGCTGTATATTGGTCCAAGCAGTCATAAGCCTATCCAAACTCAAGGGTGGGGTGGATAGAGTTAGAGCCCAGGTTTTGTTGGGGGAGCATCAAGAACACAGAGTGGAAAAACACATCTGAAGGAAGATATTGTTGCAGTCATTTCTGAAAAAATACAGCCTGTCATACCACCTTTAAAAATGGGCCAAAAGCAGGGCACTTCCCGGGTGATCCAGCAGCTAGGACTCTGTGCTCCCAATGCAGGAAGCCTGGGTTCAATCCCTGGTCAGGGAACTTGATCCCACATTCTGCAACTAAGTGTTCGAATACAACTAAAGATCCCACATGTCACAACTAGGAGCAGGCACAGCCAAATAAGTAAATAAATATAAATAACAGGTGTTTTTTTTTAATAAAATGGACCAAAAGCAAAGAAGCTACAGAGGAATCGGTTTAGAGAAACAGTCCTGGAAGAGATGAACACATACTCAGCCTACCCTAGGGATTCTCATTTCACACCTGAGAGGGTCCCTCCCCGGGCTGGGCGAGTTCCAAGGGGGTCCAGCTGAGTGTACGGAGTTGCTGGTGTCTAGTTGTAGTTCTGCCAGTCCCTGAGTGTGATCTCATGGTAGTAAGGCTTTTCATTGCTGAATTTCCTCACCTTTAAAATAGAGGGGGAGTTCCCTGTTGGCCTAGGGGTTAGGATTCTGGGCTTTCACTCCTGCAGCCAGGGTTCAATCCCTGGTCAGGGAACTGAGATGCTGCAAGGCACATGGTGCAGCCAAAATATTGGAAAAAATTAAATGGAGGTAATTTTTCATCATATTTCATCATTATTGTTGCAAAACCAACCAAACTATTGTATGTGAGGAAAATGTGTTGCAAACTGCCCACAAATTGACCCCATATGTGGACAGCCCATTTTGACAATAAAACTGGGGCAGAGCATATGCTGCCAGTTTTCTTTGCCACCACTCTCTCCATAGCAACCACCCTCCTGTTTTGCTTGCCAGTCTCAGATGTAAGGAAGAGAGATGAAAACTCAGAGACGGCAAGTGACAAGACAGGGTCACACAGCCAAGAAATTCAGCTCTTGAAAATATCTAACTACCTGGTGACCTGCCCTGCCAGTTTTTCCCAGCACAAAGAGCCTTGTTTCTGCTCCCCACCCTGAACTAGTTTCACAGTGTATTGAAGGTCAGCAGCTACAGAAGCCCATCATGATTTAATTCTTGTAGAGGTAGACGGCAAGTGTCCATAGTGTGTGAAAGTGTTAGTTGGTCAGTCATATCCGACTCTCTGCAACCGCATGGACTGTAGCCCACCAGGCTCCTCTGTCCATGGGATTCTCCAGGCAAGAATACTGGAGTGGATTGCCATTTCCTCCTCCAGGGGATCTTTCCAACCCAGGGATCAGACCCAGGTCTCTCGCCTTGCAGGCAGATTCTTTACTATCTGAGCCACCAGGGAAGCAAGTGCCCATGATAAGTGCCAATTTGTAGTTGACAGTATCCTAGCTACTTGCTACCTGTGTGGCCTTGGGAAAGATAATATTCCCCCTAAGATCTCCCACAAAGTGTTAAGAAGTTACCAAGTTTACATAAGGCACTTAAAATGGTGCCTCCTGTATATATCAAGCACTTTGTGTTTGCTGCTGCTACAACCACTACCTTGTACTTAGTATATAAGTAACATGCAAGAATGTAATGAAATGTAATGGCTGAACTATCTCCTTGAAATGATAATTCATTTAGGAGAATTCCCTGGTCATCCAGTGTAAGGCTGGGGCTTTCACTGCTCTGCCGAGCTTGGGGAACCAAGATCCCACAAGCCCTACCGCCCAGCCAGAGAAGGAAAAAAAAGTTCATTTTGGAGAAAGCTTTACCAAAACTCTTACCATTGTCAGCTCTAAGAATATGGAGGCAAAATAAAGGTTGGTGTAAATTCGGCTCTGACCTTTACCGTTCCAATTTCATTTATTTATTCATTACTCCCACGAAGCCCGCAGACATCGTCACGGATGTCTTGTAAAACCCATCCACACGACCGTACACAGCAGTCTAGCCCTGGTGGACTCCTAACCCTCCTAACCCCGCTGCCTCGGATAGCAAATCTTTCCCCACCCCTTTCCCGTTCGCCGCTTTCGAATGACGTCAGAAGCGGGCGCCGACCCCTAAGGAACAGGTGGCCGCCGGCGCCTGCGCTCTGCCCCAAGCTGCGGCTGGGAGCCCTTCACCGAGCGTGCTGGCCGAAGGGCGGTGGGGGTTTCCAGACCCACCGAGGCCAAGTCTGTAGCGTGAGGCCTCGAGCTGAGACCATGAACCGCAGCCGCCAGGTGACCTGCGTGGCCTGGGTCCGCTGCGGCGTGGCCAAAGAGACGCCAGACAAGGTGAGGCCCGGTCGCTCCTAGGTATAGGGGGAGCGGCCTCTCTGCAGCATCCTGGGTCAGCGTCGCCTGGGAACCTGGACCGGGAACGCGCGGCCCCGGCGCCGCTGGCGGGACTGACGGGGGGTGGGGCCGGCTGTGGCCTGTTTGTCGTGGTAGGGCCGTGGTTCCGAGGGTCTGGGACTCCTGGCCCAAGCGCCTCCTCGCCGTCCCTTCCCCCCGAGCCCGACCCACCCCACCCTCGGCGATTCGCACGCATGTGGACCTCGTGGGCTGGAAGGAGGCGGGATGGTGCTTGCTGACAACGTCCAGCGAGACCTCTTGACGACGCCACATAGTTTGCCGTCACCCTAGTGCGTTTTCAGGCAAATCGGGAAAAGAGGGCACGTATGTGAAACTCCACTTTCCCCTCCTCCGCTCGGCGTTTAGAGGAATAAACTGGATGAAAACCGTGGTGTAGAAAAACTGGTGTGGAGACTACGGTTTCGTGAGCTCGAGAATTGAATTAGGAATTCTCGCAGTAGTGCAAATGAAATGTTGATGAGGCCATGGGGGGCGGCGGGTAGAGGTAAACGGTGACAGGTTATGAAGGGGAAAAGCCTACCGGAGAGACTGAGTCTGTAGCCGAGATTACCTACGTTATTCAACAGATATTTAACGAAGTGCTTTCTCTGTTCCCAGCATTGTTCAGGGTCCTGGGATAGGCATGAACAAAACAGGAAAATCCCTGCCTTTATGGAGTTGACATGTGCATATATAATACTTTGTCAGTGATAAATGTTAATGAAAAAAACGGGCGGGGTAGTGTTTGTTTCAGGTTATTGAGCCAGTTCCACCAGGACATAGACTGTTTAATTCTCCAGTTTCGCCAGCATTTGGCACATGGTAGGCATTCATTGCGGCGCTAATGGTAAAAACCCACCTGCCATTGCAGGAGACATAAGAGAGGCGGGTTCTATCCCTGGATGGGGAAGATCCCCCTGGAGGGCATGGCAACCCACTCCAGTATTCTTGCCTAGAGAATCCCATGGACAGAGGAGCCTGGCAGAGGACAGTCCATCCGATTGCAGAGTTGGACATGACTGAACATGCATATAGAATAGGGACAGGAAATAATATATTAAAAATTATTGAAGAAAGCAAGAGTTGTTAAAAGGGCACCAGAGACTTGCAAATACTTGAGGACACTGATTTCCAAACATGTCCACACATTGAAACCACCTGGGGAGCTTCAAAAACTACCAGCTTCCAAGTATTGTGATTTATTTAGTTTGGCGTATAGTCTGAGATTTAAGAGTCCTTCAGGTGATTCTAATGTGAGACAGATTTGGGAACTGTTGCTTAAGAGTTTGTAGGAAGAAGAAATTGGATTTATTCTGCAAAGTCCCAGAGAGAAAAATTCAAACCAGTAAGAGAAATTAGAAAAATAAGTATCTCCTAATTAAAATTTTAAGAATCTTTAGTTTCTGGAGTTATCCAATAGAATTTCTATATTATTAAAGGCATTTTGGTACAGACTGGGTGATTGATTGGTTCATCATCTATCAAGAATGGATGGCACACAGTAATCAGGAGCTTACAGTTTGGCACTAAAGAGGATGACCAGTTTTGAGCAGGATGTCCAAGTGGAGAGTCTTACAGACAGTGAGAAAAATGGAGCTGCAATGTACGGGGACAGAGAAAGGAAGAGTTTGGAGCAGTCCATTCAGAGAGAACGAGCTTTGCAAGGTGGTGACAGCCCAGGGAGTGAGTACTTGGCAGTGACACCAGGGGACAGAGCAGGGCACGAAGGCAAGAGTGGTTTGTTCAGGAATATCCATGGGGCACTGGGGAGAAATGGCCAACGAGCAGAGGTAATCAGGAGAAAATGAGATGAGCTGTCATAGAAGGCAGTTTATACAAGTCCATCTTTTTTTAAAAAAAGTCTGGAGAGAACATGATGTTTTTTACCAGGGTGAGAAGGGATCTTAATTTATAAGGACATGTCAGAAGTCCATTTACGTTAAATTTAGAGACTTTGGATTGATATTTGACTTTGGATGTCTCTTGCCTAATATCTTTTATTATTATTTTTTTTTTTACTTGAAAATATTGTATTGGTTTTGCCATACATTAACATGAATCCACCACGGATGTACACATGTTCCCAATCCTGTACCCCCCTCCCAACTCCCTCCCCATATCATCTCTCTGGGTCATCCCAGTGCATCAGCCCCAAGCATCCTGTATCCTGCATCGAACTTAAAACCATGTTTTAGATTAGTTTGCAGTCTTTTTAATTCAGAGACTTTAAAATGGCTTCCTTAAATATATCATAATGAAATGTTTGCTCTCTTATAGGTAGAACTTAGTAAAGAAGAAGTGAAACGTCTCATTGCTGAAGCAAAGGAAAAATTACAGTAAGTATGGGGATGTTGATTCCTGTAGTCAAGTCTAGATGAGCTGTAAATCCTAAATGATGATAACAGGGTGTTCTTATTATTGAACGGTGTCTTTTGGCTGATCTTTTTCTTTTTTCTCTGGCGTAGAGAAGAAGGTGGCAGTGATGAAGAGGGAACGGGCGATCCTTCAGAGGATGGCATGCAGAGTGCCCGTACCCAGGCCCGACCACGGGAGCCCCTGGAGGATGGCGACCCAGAAGATGACAGGACGCTGGATGATGATGAACTGGCCGAGTACAACTTAGATAAATATGACGAGGAAGGCGACCCAGGTTAGAATTTAGTCACTTATACTAGTTTTTAGTCCAAACTCAGTGCATTAGATCATGTTACTTGTTACAGGGTTCCAAAGCTTTACCCTGAAATCCCGTTGTCGTTATATCAGTCAGATAATCTGGGTCAAGGCTCAAGGCAGACAGCATGTTTCCTAAACTGGTTTAAAAAAATCAGTTCAACCTGCTTATCTAAAACCTAAAATACAAAACAAAAAAAATTAGTATTGTATATTTTAGTGCAAGTAGTGGTTAATCTGTAATTCGTTTTTCTTTATCTGCAATAATGAGAGAGAAATTATTACCTCCATTTTACAGGAAAAAATACAGGCTTACAGAGATGAAATAACTACCAGTGTCACACAGCTGGTGAATAATGGAGCTGGATACTTTTTTCCCACTGGACTCTGGGTTGCTTCCCTCCTGATAGGACAGAGCACCACTGAAGTACAGAGAAGGAAGAGCGAATCGGCCCAGAGAAAAGCCATGCAGACACTGCTTCCTAGTATGCTCCATCCCCTGCCGAGTATGGGCTCTGTCGGCCTTTGTCCCATAGACATTCCCGTCTGTTACCTGTCAGATGTTCAGGACCTAAGAGCCCTGCCCCCTTAAAGTAGCTTTTCCCGGAAATTAGCGTATCTTCCTTCTCCTGAGTTTTATGTTACTCGGGGACTACTCTGTCACCTTTGTAGACATGCCATGAAAGAATGTCACTTTGAGGTAAATTTGGTGTAAAGGGTAGTATCTCCTCTTTCAGATTCACTGGGCAAGTTGGCCTGTCAGCAATTACGAGATATCTTGCAATAAAGAAACCCACTTAACTTTATGAGGCTCATCAGTTTACAATTTTCTTTGACCAGGCAACACTTAATGTGTTGATACCAGTGTTTTAGGGACCTGTTTATTTCTAGGTCTATGAGGCCACTTCTCTGTAGCACTTTTGAATAATGATTACAAGCTGCAAGCTAGAGGATCTGAGTTGAGTTCTGATATTTTCTAAAAGGGAGTTTCTTGGTTTGAGTTGATTCTTGTATTGGAAGAGTATATATTTCAAGACTATTAGATGTGCATTCCAGGGCCAAAAGTAAATGGCTTTTAAAGTCCTATTTATTATTATTTACTATTTCCTTTCCCAATTATAAATGATTCAGAGTTAGTTATGAAATAGACAGTAGTATCTAAGTTTAAAGATGGGATGTGTGTGTATTTTACTCGTTCAGTTGTGTCCAGCTCTTTGCAACCCCATGGACTGTAGCCTGCTTGACTCCTCTGTGCATGGAATTCTTCAGGGAAGAATACTGGAGTGGGTAGCCATTTCTGTCTCCAGGGGATCTTCCTGACCCAGGGATCAAACCCAGGTCTCCTGCATTGCAGGCAGATTCTTTACTGTCTGAGCCACCAGAGAAGCCCATGTCTTAGGAAGAATGCTTTAGTCGAAAGGACTGGCTTATTCATTTCATTGTATGAATTCTTATAGATGCTGAAACTCTTGGTGAATCTCTCTTGGGTCTTACAGTCTATGGGAGTAATGATCAAGATCCTTACGTCACTCTGAAAGATACGGTAAATACCTATGTGGTTTTTCTAATTAGCCTCCTTAAGTGTTTGAAAAACCTTCCCAAATAGCTGATTCTAATCAATGACTTTCTGTCTCCACTTAGGAGCAATATGAACGTGAAGATTTCTTGATTAAGCCCAGTGACAATCTCATAGTTTGTGGTAGAGCTGAACAGGACCAATGCAATTTAGAGGTGCATGGTAAGTGGAATACATCTCTTACTAAAAAGGTTCTGTATTTAAGTGATATTAAAATAAACATTGTAGTAATTACTGTGGATTTCTAGGCACCAAGTCCGGTTGTATCTCATTTTAGTTGATTCTATTCATCTGTCTTAAAATTTTGAAGCTTAAAGAGATTATTAGGTTAATACCTTTTTTTATAGGAAACACAGTTACATAGTATGAAAATTAAATCCCTTGGGCTTAATGTTTATTGGCACCTTCTAGATTACTCATACTCTATTTATTAACTTGGATTTCTTTACAGCCTTTAAGTTTCCCTGTAGGAAGCCTATCATTTAGGCCATTTTTATCCCATGGCCCATTGTGATCTATTTATACAATCAAAAAGGCTTTAAATATCAATTATTTCAATGTGAAGTTATTCTTTTAATTATCTTTGAACTTTTTACATATTTTAAACGTAAACCACGTTGGTGGAATTTTTTAAAGACCAATTCCATTTTCAAAAAATTAGAACTATTACAGTTAGTCATCACTGATTTTTATACATTCTCATTTGAAAGTTTACTCTAGTCATTCCTTTTAATCTTGTGTGTTATCACACAGGAGCTGAGAAGTTGAAGTAAAGTAATTGTATTCCTGTTTCATTCTAAGTTAAGTCATTAATGATATGTTTTATTTGGATTTGGTGTGAATCTCCAAGTTATGTGATGTCTCTCTGGTCAGGAATAATTTGAAAATTTCTCTCTAAATCTGGATAATAAAAAGACATGGTCAAAAGATTGTTTTAAGGCTTCATCATCATCTTTCTTTAAAATGTAAGCTGAGTACATTGACCATGGTTGAGATTCTTACAGGACCACAAGCTGTTAATTTTGAACACACATTCTCATCATAAAGTGATGTGATAGAACATTACATGGAATCTGCTAGTGCCAAGATCTACCCCAAATACCATGGTCTGAAGAATTTTTTTTTTTTAATCCTTAGCTCATCTTAAATTGCTTCTTTCTAGTAAAAAGCATATTAGGGGAGAATTTCTGGTTATGTAGGCTCTATGTTTATCAGTGTTTCATTATATAATTTTAAGATTTCTTTTAATAATAAATATTAATAATTTAATAATAAATTATGATTTTAATAATAAATATTAAAGAAGCAATTTTTGATAAGCATTTAAATTTCTGAAACTAAGAGTTATTTCTCTCCAGTACTGATTTGTTCTGACTTATGACCAACTAGAGATTTAAAAGATAAAATAGGATGAAGCACTTCTAATGGAGGCCTTGTGAGCTTTTTCTGTGGTTGGTGGTCCAGAAGATCGGACGTTTTAGCCAGGGAACATGCAGATGGAGCATTCAGCCTGATGAAAATTCTCTGTCAGTGTTTCTGTTCCCCTTTGGGGCTCCCCAGGTACTAGGAATATATTAGACATGAAAACCTTTTGCCTGGCAGTACATACTTTGGAATTTCTTTAATGTCATCACTTTAAGTGTATTTAAATTTATGACTTTAAGCAAGTGACTGCCATAGGTTTAAAAGGGAGTCTCTCTTCTTTTGAGTGGGATATGATTTCTTATTTTGATATAATAAAATCTCTTTTCCCAATCTTTTCAGTTTATAATCAAGAAGAAGATTCTTTTTATGTCCACCATGATATCCTGTTGTCTGCATACCCTTTGAGTGTGGAATGGCTAAATTTTGATCCTAGCCCAGATGACTCAACTGGTAATTAGAAAACTTAAAAGATTGCTCAGTGGTTCTACTCCTGTGTTTTTCCCAGCTACACACGTCATCTATTTTGTGGTTGATGTTTTATGAAGTTAGTTTTCAGACCACAGCCATTTAATTGTTTGGGGGACTTTCAATGGGCTCACTAGGCAGAAGGACAGGGCCTGATGAGGGCTCAGAACTGTGAGGAGGTCTCCTGAAAACCCAGTATAAATTGGCATGCTGTGTCCAGTGTCATCAGGTAGAGTTTAGTGCACGGCCCTGTTCAGAAAACATCAAGTAGAACCAGAATGAAGAGAGAATTGGGCTCTAAGCTTAGTCGCTTTGGCCATAGCTGCACACTGTTCATTGCCCCATCACACTTACGGTATAAACTGTTAATACACCTCACGTCTTGTTTGCAAAGCTTGTTCACATTATGGTCTAGTCAAATCCTCATCCTCACCACAGCCATGAAGGTAAGAAGGGTCTGTCATTATATCAGTGAAGACCCTGGGACCAGGAGGAGCCCTTGTTACTCACACTGTGATCTGAGGACCAGCAGCACAGCATTGCCGCCACCTGGGAGCCGGTTACAAATGCAGTTTTAAGGCCCCACCCAGGACTTCTTGAAACAATCTGCATTTTAACAACATCCAGGTGATGTACAGGCACATGAGAGTTTGAGAGAACTTGCTCTAAGCCATGACTCAGTCAGTCTGCAGTGTAATGTATTCCATTATAAGTTATTTTTTAAATCACAAGTGTATCATTTCCTCCTGTAGGAAATTACATTGCTGTGGGAAACATGACCCCTGTTATTGAGGTGTGGGACCTGGATATAGTGGACTCTCTAGAGCCAGTCTTCACACTTGGAAGTAAGCTGTCAAAAAAGAAGAAAAAGAAAGGGAAGAAGGTAAACAAGCTAATAGATATTTAAACTCTAATGATAAATAGCAATAGCTTTGGGGGTGGTGGGAACTGGAGCTGAGAACGAACACTGTTTCAGTTAGATGGTTTTGGTGGAATAAGATAAGGTAGTTACAAAGCTACTGTAGTTTCTAGTTTCAAAAAGCCTATCCAAGGGAAAATTGATTTCTGATTATATAAAACCTACACTGGCATGCATTAGAGAAGGAAATGGCAACTCACTCCAGTGTTCTTGCCTGGAGAATCCCAGGGACGGGGGAGCCTGGTAGGCTGCCGACTATGGGGTCGCACAGAGTTGGACACGACCGAAGCTTCTTAGCAGCAGCAGCAGCACACTGGCACATTATTCATCCTTACACAAGACGTTACTTTTTTTTTTTTTTTTTAACTTTATTTTACTTTACAATACTGCATTGGTTTTGGCATACATTGGCATGAATCTGCCACAGGTGTACATGAGCTCCCAAACAGGAACCCCCCTCCCACCTCCCACCCCACATCATCCCTCCAGATCATCCCCATGCACCAACCCCAAGCATCCTGCATAGAACATAGACTGGCGATTCGTTTCTTACATGATAGTATACATGTTTCAATGCCATTCTCCCAAATCATCCCACCCTCTCCCTCTCCCTCAGAGTCCAAAAGTCCGCTCTACACATCTGTGTCTCTTTTGCTGTCTTGCATACAGGGTCATCCTTCTAAATTCCATATATATGTGTTAGTATACTGTATTGGTGTTTTTCTTTCTGGCTTACTTCACTCTGTATAATCGGCTCCAGTTTCATCCATCTCATTAGAACTGATTCAAATGAATTCTTTTTAATAGCTGAGTAATACTCCATTGTGTATATGTACCACAGCTTTCTTATCCATTCATCTGCTGATGGACATCTAGGTTGTTTCCATGTCCTGGCTATTATAAACAGTGCTGCAATGAACATTGGGGTACATGTGTCTCTCAATTCTGGTTTCGTCGGTGTGTATGCCCAGCAGTGGGATTGCTGGGTCATAAGGCAGTTCTATTTGCAATTTTTCAAGGAATCTCCACACTGTTCTCCATAGTGGCTGTACTAGTTTGCATTCCCACCAACAGTGTAAGAGGGTTCCCTTTTCTCCACACCCTCTCCAGCATTTATTGCTTGCAGACTTTTGGATTGCAGCCTTTGATCCTTCTTTATGTATAGTAGCTATTCACACTAATATGCTATTTTTTAACTTTTAAAATGTTTCTCTTTATCCTTGAGTATGTTGAATTCTAAATATCTTTGTATTCCCATAGCTTCTAAAATTGTTACATTTTGGTGAGCGAGAGAGATGGGTTGGGGGTTGATTTATAGAATTATAACAGATTAAGAACTACTATAGTTTCTTCCCTGTAAAGAACATTTATCATATCTCTGAAGTAAGAGGGAGACAAGGTGTTTCTTTCCCTAGATTTTGGAGCAAGTTTACCTAAGATCAGAATAATCTTAAGGTTTTAAAGAATCTTTCAAATTAAGAAACCAATTTTATTGGGGGTATGCTTTAATACCAAAAGTAATTAAACAATTATTACAGAATTCCTCAGCAGATGGGCATACAGATGCTGTCCTTGACCTTTCTTGGAATAAGCTGGTCAGGTAAGAAGAAATACTATTTGAAGGCTTGCTAAAGACTGTAACCACTGTGGTTTTGCCTCACGTCTTCATTTAGTCTCTCTACATTGGGTTTCACATCTCTGTGTCCTTGTTTTCTTTTCTTTCCCTGCAGTATACATTGCTGGAAGGCAGGAATGCTGCTGTCTGTGTCCTTGCAACCCCCACCTCACCTGCTGTCTCTTCACTCAGCAGATGCTCATTACATGGCTGGGGACCAAGTGCCCTTCTTCCAGCACCGCTGGGAAAAACAGCATGTACTGCGGTTGCAGTGCCAGTGGTGTAGAATTGTTACTGCATGGAAGACATTTTTCTCACTTCATTTAGTTTTGACAACATCTTGTCCACATGTTATTTTTTTGTAAAATATCATTTTAACCATGTTTTGGAGAAGGCAGTGGCACCCCGCTCCAGTACTCTTGCCTGGAGAACCCCATGGATGGAGGAGCCTGGTAGGCTGCAGTCCATGAGGTCACTAGGAGTCGGACACGACTGAGTGACTTCACTTTCACTTTTCACTTTAGTGTACAGTTTTTCTGTACATCTCACACATTGTTGTGCAACCGTTACCACTATTCAACTCCAGAAGTTTTTTTGCTTCCAAAACTGAAACTATATGCTCAATAAACAGGAACTCCGCATTTCCTGCCCACCCATGCCTTAGTAACCACCATTCTACTTTCTATCTCTCTGAGTCGACTCCTCCGGGCACCTCTTATAAGTGAAATCATATAGTATTTGTCTTCTTGTGACTGGCTTATTTCACTTAGAAAAGGGTCATCCATGTTGCAGCATATAGCAGGATCTCCTTCCTTTTTAAGACCAAACGGTACTCCATTGTACATATATGCCATATTTTGTTTATCCATCTGTTATGGGCTGTTTCCACTTCTTGGGCTCTTGTGAATAATGCTGGTGTTATTCACATGCATATAATAACATAAGTTTACATATATCTGTTGAAGTCCCTCCTTTGAGTTCTTTTGAATATACAGCTAAAATTAAAATCGCTGGAGCTAATGGTATGTCTATGTTTAACTTCTTGAAAAGCCACCATACTGATTTCTACAGCAGTTGCACCGTTTACCTTCCAACCAGCAGTACACGAGCGTTCCAGTTTCTCCACATCCTTTTGAACACTTGATACTTGCTGTTTTCATTATTGTTGTCTTTGTAGTAGCCATCCTGACTGGTGTGAAGTGGTATCTCATTGTAGCTTTGAGTTGCATTTCCCTAATGACTAGTGATGTCAATCATCTTTTCAAGTACTTGTTGGCCATTTGTATACCTTCTTTGGGGAAATGTCCAAATCCTTCTGTCCATTTTTTAGTTGTTTGGTTTTGCTGTTATAAATGAATGAAATATGGTTTCCTTGGTGGCTCAGACAGTAAGGAATCTGCCTGCAATGCAGGAGACCCAGGTTTGAACACTAAGTTGGGAGGATCCCCTTTGCTGTTAAGTTGTAGGAGTTCTTTATATATTCTGAAAATTAATCTCTTATGACATTTGTGACTCGCCAATATTTTCGCCCATTCAGTGGATTGACTTTAACTCTGCTGAAGAGCCCTTCAAAGCGCAGAGGTTCCATTTTGACGCCGTGCAGCTCATTCTCACTTTTGCTGCCTGTGCTATTAGTGTAACTGCAAAGAAACCGTTGGCAAGTCCACTGTCACGAAGATTTTCCCCTTAAAGTCTTAGTTTCAGCTCTCAGGTTTAAGTCTTTGACATATTTTGAGTTAATTTTTGTATACTCTGTAAGAGTTCAACTTAATTCTTTTGGATGTCATCCATGTATTTTTTTATACTTATTACCTCAAAAGGGCCATTTTCCTAATAGTACAGTTGGTTTGAGGGGCTACTGAGGCAAGGAAGGTAAATACAAATTACTTAGAGGGAAGAACAAACTTGAATACCCAAGACAGCTTTTTAAAAGCATTTCTGTTACACTGGACACTTCATAATTTGAGCATTCTAAGGAAGATCCCAGAGTGCTAGCTTACTGAAGGATATCCTGTCTTCTCATTTGTATTCGGACCTCTACAGAGTTACAATTGTTTGGGGAAATGGACTTGAGAATGTTGTTTAGGTTAGTATTTCCCAAACTTAGCTGCAAATCAGAACCTCTGGGTAACCTGTCAGTATATTGAAAATCTTGGTTTCTTTTGTTAAATTTACTCCTATGTGTTTTATTTTTTGGTAGGGTTATAAGCGGAATTCTTCCATGTAATGGTCTTGATATTTAAAAGATCACCCGATTTGTTTCCTCCCTTTCTCAGAAATGTGCTGGCCAGTGCATCAGCTGATAACACTGTTATTCTGTGGGATATGTCCTTGGGGAAGCCAGCAGCTAGCCTTGCCGTACACACAGACAAGGTATGGTGATTTTGTGGATAAAGGCGATTCTAAAAAAGCTGGGACATGTATTAAGTACCACAAATAATCCCAAACATTTATATATGACTTTTTGTGAATTACAAAGTGCTTTGACATGCTAGCCCACTGGATCTTCAGAGAGCCTTTTGCAATAGTTATAACTATTATCCTCTTGAGCTTTGCAAAAATAGGTGCAGAAAGGTAAAGTGACTAGGAACATTAGTGCTTTGCAACATTTTTACAGAGGCTCCTAGAAAGGGTGAAGGGTTTCAGTCATGTAATGGGGTTAAAGAATTGTAACAGATGATACTGCAGAACCCAGGAATCTAATGTGCTAATGCATGTTGTGAAACTTTCAGAACGTGTGACCACTCCCCTATTTCTTCTGACTATACTTTACCATCTGAGGGACATATGTATTCTGCCTAGCGCAATGTGGGGAATGCTGCATTGGGTCTTTTAAGTATCAGCCTTTATTTAGAAGTATGTTTTGTCCTTTTAATTATGTAATACATTTATGCTTCTTCATATAATACATTTCAAAGGAAAGAATTTGTAGGAACACTGCTAAGTTGATTCCCATCACGTATTAGGCAGTTTTACCAAAACCAAACAAACATTTATCTATTAATTTATGTTTCTTCCTCTTAGGTCCAGACTCTCCAGTTTCATCCATTTGAAGCACAGACTCTGATTTCTGGGTCATATGATAAGTAAGAAAGCATTTTAGGAATTAATTGTTGTCTTTTTTTTTTTTTTCCCCCCCCTCTTGAACTAATTCAGGAAGTATCACTGAGTGTTCAGATAGAATTTATTACTGTGGCTTTTATGTGTTTAAATCTTAAGTAGTACTCATTTGTCCTTTCAGCTTGATCCTCTCAGTCTGCAAGGGAATATGGTTCTGTTGTAATTCCCAACTACTCCTTCAATTTTTAGAGGGTGTGTGAGTTGAACATTGCTCTGAAGCAAGCCATCCCAAAATTCAGTGTCTTAAGCGATGAATATTTGCTTCTTGACCTCTGCAAGGTTGAGCTAATCGAGGGTAGATTCAACTGATAGCCCTACTAATCTCGACTTGTTTAGGCCAGAGACTCTCCTGTTTTACAGCCTTTTAAAACTAGCAGGCTAGTCCACAGATGTTGCCACAGCACGGTCAGGAGTACAAGCAGGGACGCCAAGGCCTCTTAGACATGGGCTCCAACCTACTACATATCTGGCTTCCTGTAAGCCGAAACAGACATCACATGGAGTAGAAAACGAACTCTGCCTTTAGGGGAGGAACTCCTAGATTACTGAGAGAGGGCATGGATGTGGGGAGAGATGAAGAACTGGGACCGCTGCAGTCCATCACAGGGGGTTTCCAAATCATGTGTGTGCTCTTTAGAGATTGGAGATGGGAGAGGTAGCTAGTAAAACCAGAAACTAAGTTGCAGTCTTTTATTTTATATCCGTATCCTTTCGTAGTTGGGATTCATGCAAAACTACACAATACTATTCATCTGTTCCCCCAACACAGTAACCTGCTTGTAGAGAGTAAATGTGGCTGAGACGTGTTACCTGGCTTCCCTGATAGCTCAGTTGGTAAAGAATCCGCCCGCAATGCAGGAGACCCCGGTTTGATTCCTAGGTCGGGAAGATCCACTGGAAAAGGGATAAGCTACCCACTCCAGTATTCTTGGGCTTCCTTTGTGGCTCAGCTGGTAAAGAATCTGCCTACAATGCGAGAGCCTGGGGTTCGACCCCTGAGTTGGGAAGATCCCATGGAGAAGGGAAAGGCTACCTAGTTCAGTATTCTGGCCTAGAGAATTCCATGGACAGTATAGGCTATGGGGTCGCGAAGAGTTGGACACGACTGAGGAACTTTCACTTCACTTCATTCATCTGTTCCCCCAACACAGTAACCTGCTTGTAAAAAGTAAATGTGGCTAAGACTGGCTCTGAGCAGTATTGGAGAATGACAAATTAGAAATTGTCCTGTTCTTTGGGAAATAGGGATGATTCATCTTGGAAGTAGAGGATTCAATCTGGGGGAGATCAAGGCCACTGTGACATCTGGAGCCACCAGTGTCTTCAAGTGAAGGACCAGAGTTCACCAATTAGTAAAAATTGATTCATCTGTTCTTTTAGAACCTTAAAATAGGCTGTAAATAACTGGATCTTGATTTCATGGTGGTGGTTACTGAACTCCTAACTTTGCCTGAACACGCCCAGGTCCGTGGCTCTGTATGACTGCCGGAGTCCGGAGGAGAGCCACCGAATGTGGCGTTTCAGTGGGCAGATCGAGAGAGTGACTTGGAATCACTTTTCACCTTGTCATTTTTTGGTAAGAATATGCATATTACTGTTAATAGATTATTAATCACTTATTTTCTCTACTTCCATTGTAGAAAAGCTTTTTCTATATCAACAGTGTGAAGTATTTGCATTTGGGGTTTATTTTTTTTTAAAAAAGATCTCTTTAACAAGAGAACAGTGAATTCACCACACAAAAAAAATGGTAAACATGTAAATAATTTTGCTACTTTCCAACTGTTCCAAAGCATGCCACATTTTTTAGTTGTAATAATTAGTTGATCATTGTAAAATTATTTGTAACACTGAGCATGACAAATACTGAGCAGGCACACATATTTTCTAGGTTATTTGCTAACATGGTTATCAGTACTAAAATCACAGAAATTCATTTTGTTTCCAATGATTAAATCAGTTCAAGAAAATTTCCCTTTATTTAAATATTACTACTTAAATGGAGCTCCAGTGATGCTAATGCTAGCATGTTTAATTAATATAGCACTTAATATACCTTCTCTGGTGGTCCAGACAGTAAAGAATTTGCCTGCAGTGTAGGAAACCCAGGTTCGATCCCTGAGTTGGGAAGATCCCATGGAGAAGGAAATGGCAACCCACTCCAGCATTCTTGCCTGGAGAATTCCATGGACAGAGAAGCCTGGTGGGCTGTAGTCCATAGGGTCACAAAGAGTCAGAAACGACTGAGTGACTTAACACTTACTTACTAATGTACCACTATTTCCCAGATGGGAAGAAAGTTTATGATCATTTTATGAATACCCATAATATTTGCAGGAGAACAGTTTTCCATGTTGCATTCAAAGATACCACTGATATTTCAGTTCATGGAAAAAGAAAATCCTAGCTTTTATCCAGAAGAGAAGGTATCATGTATTTCCTAATTTTCCTAAAGCAAATATCTAGTGCTTTGTAAATGAGGGACAGAATTCTTTGAAAAAAAAAAAGCTTTGTTTGAATATGTGAAGTTTCATCAAGGTTCCTGCAGTTGTGATTCTGGGGGCATATCATCTCAACCCTATGCAGAGGCGCATGCAGTTCCCAGCCTGAGCCACCTCAAGCCAGATTCCACTTTGCACTTCTCTCAAGTGAAGTCCCAGTTATATCTGAAAGCTGGCTCTCAGCAGGCAAGCGCACACATTTCCTAGGCAATGTGCTGCCACATGGTTATCAGTCCTAAAATTACAAATATTTAAGGAAATGGAAAGTAATCAAGATAAAATGGTGTACCTCCTTCCGTCAAGTCTCAAAAGATGAAATGCCCCTCCCTTTCCTTTTTCATGCCCATCATAGCCCCACCTATAAAACTGCATCAGCTGTCTCTTTTTTTGCCACTCTTTCCTGACTCTTGCCCTTGGCCTGTATACAGGCTCAAGTCTCTGTCTCCCATCAGTGACCAGGTCTGCCTCTTAATCCCTTCGAAGTTCTCTCTTCCTTTCTTGAAAGTGGAACTGTAATCTGCCTTTCAGTCCTTTTCTGATTAAATCTCTTTGCCAAAATACTGACAGCGTTGTTACTTTATTTAGAAGCCCTGCTTCCTGGGGTTGTTATTTTCTCCTCCCCCTTTGATTCTGGCTTCTGTGAGCTCTTCAGCCTTTACCTTAAGTGATGTGCTCTCCAGGTCTCTGTCCTTACACGGTGCTCTAAATTCTGCACTCACAGAGCAAATCCCTTCTCTTCTCATGGATGTAACTTCTACCTCTGTGCCACCATATTTCTGACCCCAGTCTGTATCAGCTACCATTGCTTCATACTCATATCCAACTGCCTAATAGACATGTCAGCTAAACTAGTCCTTGTAAGAGCCAACTCAGCTTACCACAAGTGAATTCTTTATGTCCATGTTAATTTTTAATAAGTGTCTCAGGTATGTAAGATCCATAGATGATTTTCACAAGGATTTATACTATTTACCCATTGCTAAATTTTATTTTCACGTAACATTGCTGTGCTCTCTTACTCTTTCCAGGCCAGTACAGATGACGGCTTTGTATATAATTTGGATGCACGTTCAGATAAGCCAATTTTTACACTTAACGCACACAATGATGAAATTTCTGGTGAGCAAGAATATGGTTTCTTTCATTTCTATTAACCTATGATGAAGTAAATTTATTTCAAAGTGAAAGTCCCTGAACAAGTCTTATCTTTCTTTAGGTCTTGATCTAAGCAGTCAAATCAAGGGCTGTCTTGTGACTGCATCAGCAGACAAGTACGTGAAGATCTGGGACATTTTAGGAGACAGGCCAAGTCTGGTTCACTCTCGGGATATGAAAATGGTAAGAATACTCGTGGGCATCTTGGTTCTTTCTGTTTCTGATCTATTGTTTTTCTCCAGGAACCCCTGCACAAAAGAATACGGATTTGCTGGGAAGTTAATTTGGGGCTTAGTCAAATTCTGGGTTTTCTAATTTAGGGCAGTTTGGGGAGACATCAATGACTGTCTGATTCCTTTTCCAACTTTCATGATTAACAATTGCTTGTGGAAAACCAAGAAGAGGAGGTGGTCTTCTAGGACAGAAGTGGAATGGCTACAGTTTTTTTTTTACAATTTTACATTGGAGTATGGTTGATGAACAATATTGTTTCAGGTGTCAGCAAAGTGATTCAGTTATACTTACACATGTATCGATTCTTTTTCAAGTTATTTTCCCATTAAGATTGTTACATAATATTAAGCTGACTTCCCTGTGCATTACAGTAGGTCCTTGTTGGTTATCCATTTTAAATGCAGCAGTGTGCTCGTCACTTCCTAACTCCCACCCCCACCCCCATTCCCTGCTGGTAACTGTATGCTCCAGTTTTTTAACCTTAAAATCAAGCCCATCTCTGAAAATCATGAACCTTTTGTGTACCACAGCTGTTGAGGTCAGTTTATCACCTACATCTTTGTATAACTATTTAGTCGTTCTTACTATACTGAAATTACTACATAGTAGCAAAAGTTTTAGAAATGATTAGAATTCAATAATTCATCGAATATTTATTGAGCATATAGTGTATACCAGGCATTATAAAAATTCAACTGTAGACATAGAACACTATACAGCTGTTTAAAACTGTATACATGAATATTTGTACTTTAAAATGTGGGTAGGCAGTTGTGTAGAGCATTTTTTCCAAGTATTTATCTTAATTGGAGGATAATTACTTTACAATATCGTGATGGTTTTTGCCATATATCAATATGAATTGGCCATAGGTATACATGCCCCCCCATCCTGAACTTCCCTCCCCACCCTACAGAGCAGTTTTTATAGTATTATCCGATGCATAAATACTTAAGTGTTGAATGCACATATGTAAATCTAGAAGACCCTATCCCAGAACATGAACAGCTGATTATTTCAGAGTTATTTTTATACTTCTTGTTTATATTTTCTATGATGCATGTAGGCTTCCCTCATAGCTCAGTTGGGAAAGAATCTGCTTGCAATGCAGGAGACCCCAGTTCAATTCCTGGGTCAGGAAGATCCCCTGGAGAAGAGATAGGCTAGCCACTCCAGTATTCTTGGGCTTCCCTTGTGGCTCAGCTGGTAAAAAAATCTGCCTGCAAGGCAGGAGACCTGGGTTCAATCCCTGAGTTGGGAAGATCCCTGGAGAAGGGAAAGGCTATGATGCATGTGTTATCTAGTAATACAGTTAAAAAACATAAACTTTTAAATGATTGTACTATAGCATTATAACTTAAAAAGGAGAATTAGTTTCTGGGAGTATTAAGCAGATTAGATATACTAGGAAATCCCTATTAGATGATAATAGCGATGTGAGCCTGAGTGGTCAAAACTGCACCCATTCTCACAGAGATAATCCCGCCAACTTGACTGTGAAGTACCTTACAGGAGCCCGGAAGGAGATTCTGGTGGGTTGGTTTTCAGTGACATTCAATCGTAGGGTCTTGTAGACAGCAGTAGGGAATGGACAGGAGTAGGGAATCGGGATTAGCGCTTTCTGGGAAGATTGAAACCACTGACTTTGTATTCTCTTCTCAGGGAGTTCTCTTCTGTTCTTCCTGTTGCCCTGATTTGCCATTTATTTATGCTTTTGGAGGTCAGAAGGAAGGGCTTCGGGTCTGGGATATAAGCACAGTCTCTTCAGGTAAGAATCTTAATTTCCTGCTTTTTCTGGATAAGTTCTGTAAGAGCTAACACAGAATGTGTGGCTTGAATACATCAAGGAAGATAGCAAAGGTAGATCCAGTGTTCATCCTCCAGTACAGTTAGCTTAGGAAACAGACAAGATCAAATTGTAATTTGGAAATGTTCATATTCACAATAAGTTTGTCTTCATACTTTAATTTTAAAATATCTATGACAAAATTTGAATTTTAAAAGTGAAAGATTTTATGGGAAAGCTGGAAGGGTATATAGCATGATCTCCCCTCCCACATTCCCAAAATCCAGCTTTCCTGAAGGGGCCAGGTTCCCTTCTATTACTTTGATGTAATTTGGAATGCTGTAGCCCCACTCTGATTCCTGAATCTTCAATTCCCTGAAGAAAACAAGTGCTAAATCCAAAACAGTTCTATTGTGGCCATGATTCAGAGAAAGATGAAGGCAAGAAATCATCAGAAGTAAGTATAATAAGGCAAGGACAGAGTCACTGTCATGAGGGATTGGACGTTTGTTATCAAGGTGGATTCAGTAAATCTGGGACAAGGCAAAGAAAGTAAAGTACAAAAAAAAGTAGACCAGTATAAAACAGTTAACCTCATTCAGAACATTATTTTAGACTTTGAGTTGGTTACTTTCCAATTTATAAAGTGCTAAACATGTTTTTCAAAACGAAGTCTCCCACCACAGGGTAGAGAACCTCATTGTTCATTTCTGCATTTTAGTCTCTTTTTTTTTATGTTTTAGGTTCTCAATTTTCTGATCTGGTAGTTGCTTAACCATTTATTTTATGTTTTAGTAAATGAAGCATTTGGAAGACGAGAGAGGCTTGTTCTCGGCAATGCAAGAACTTCGTCTATTAGTGGCCCCTTTGGGAACAGAAGCTCAGAAACACCAATGGAGTCTTAATGAAGATCGTACGGTTTCCTGTTTTATTTAGCCCCCGTTTTCAAAAGCTGGCCTAAAGATACTCCCTGTGTAGCTGCAGCCATCAAAATGACTGAACCAAAACTGCCTGACATTCCTCCTTGCAGCTACGGTGGCAGCACAAACAGGGCTGGTCTTTGTGCTTAGCTTTCAAGTGTGTGGTATACAGGGCTCCACTTGCATTCTTGAAAGGAATAATAAAAAGGTTTTTAGAAATTCATTCCTTAAATGTGCCATCTGTCACAGGTAGTCTAGGCTGTAAAATAAGTAGTACTTCATGGAATTTTAAAAGGAGAAAATCCTGTCCTTGGGAAGGTGGTGATTAGGCCAAGAATCCAGAGTTAGACCATGAACAGAGGGAGGTCCATGGGGGACTACACTTTTCCTGACCAACTGCTCTCCGGTCAATGCTCAGGATTTAGAAGTCTTAGTGCTGCTCATCCATAAGTGGCATGGCTTTTCTGTCCACAGCATGGTATTCAGGGTTACCAAACAAAAGAGAGAAAGGGTTCAGTCCACAAGTGGATATAACATTTGTGAATAAAGCAAGTGGTAAGAGACTCACTGGACCAAATGGACTCAGATAATACATAGGATTATTCCACCCAGAATAATCCACCCAGAAGCAACAGAGCACACAGATCATACGACGTTACACCACACAAACAAGTTTCAATAAATTTAAAATCTTGTAAAACATTTAAATCAGTTACAAGAAAAAAATTGGAAAATTTTACAAATGTGGAGATTAAACAACCAATGTGTCAGAAATCGAGCAATGAAAATGAAAATACAACATAATTTATGGGCTACAGCAAGAGTAGTTAAGGAAAGTTCCTAGCAATAAGTGGCTACAATCAAGAAAAAAGATTTCAAACAACCTCACTTTACATCTCAAGGAACTAGAAATAAAAAGTCCAAACTTAGTAAAAGGAAGGGAAAAGGTCAGCATGGGAAACGGAATAGAGACCAAAAAGACAATAGGAAAAATAGAAAAGAATGAAACCAAGAGCTGTTTTCTTGGAAAGGTAAAACTGACCAACCCTTAGCTTGAATCAGTAAGGAGAAAAGAGATAAGGACTTAGAACTGAAAGGGAAAATGTTACATACCTTGATACCCCAGAAATACACAGGATAATAAGAGACTCTTGTGAGCAACTGTATACCAACAAATACCAAGACTGAATCATGAAGAAACAGAAAATCTGAACATACCAATTACTAGGAAGAATGCTGAATCACTAATCAAAAACCTCCCACCGAAGTCCAGGACCAAGTGGCTTCACTGGTGAATTATGTATACTAAACAAGTTAAATTTTAAACCAATCCTCAAACTTCCATAAAATACAAGAGACAGGAATACTTCCAAACTCATTTTAGAAGGCCAGCATTACCCTGATACCAAAACCAGGTAAGGATGCCACAAGAAAATTAAGGCTAATATTAATATCCCTTATGAATACAGACACAAAAAATCTACAAAGTATTAGCAAACTGAATCCAACAACACATTAAAAGGATCATACTCCGTGGTTAAGATTTATTTCAGGGATGCAGGAGTGGTTCAACATCCGCAAACCAACCAATGACACCCCATCAATTAATACGAGACCACATTAACAAAGTCATAGGATCATTGCAATAGATGTACAAAAACAAACAAACAAACACATACCTGACAATTCAACATCTATTTATGATAAAAACAAAGTGGGTACAAAGGGAATGTACCTCAACATAAAGGCCATATGTGACAAGCCCACAGCTAACATTCAATGGTGGAAAGTTGAAAGCTTTTCCTTGACGATCCGGAAGAAGACAAGGATGCCCTCAACTTACCACTTTTATTCACTGCAGTATGGGAACCCTTAGCCAGAGCAGGAAAAATAAAAAGCATCCAAATCAGAAAGTGGTAAAATTATCACTGTTTACAGATGACATGTATAGAAAACCCTAAAGACACTAAAAAAAACTTATAACTAATACATTCAGAAAAGTTGCAGGATACAAAATCAATACACAGAAGTCTGTTGCAGTTCTATACACCAGTAACAAACTATCAGAAAAAGAAATTAAGGCAATCCCATTCACAATTGCATTAAAAAAATAAACTACCTAAGAATAAATTCAACCAAGGAGGTAAAAAAATCTATACATTTAAAACTAAGACACTGAGGAAAGAAACCAAAGACACAAATAAGTGGAAAGATATTCAGTGCTCATGGGTTAGATGAATACTACTGAAATGCATAAACTAACCAGAGCAGTCCACATCTTCAGTGCAACCCTTATTAAAATTCAAATGGCATTTTTCATGAAAATTGAATAAATAATCCTAAAATTTGTGGGGAACCAGAAAAGATCCTAAACAGTCAAATCTTGAGAAAGAAAAAAGCTAAAGGCACATGCTTCTTGATTTCAAACTATATTACAAAGCTATAGTAATCAAAATACTGGCATAAAAATATACATAGCCCAATGGAATAGAATAGACAGCCCAGAAATAAACCCACATGTGGTTAATTTACAAAAAGCAAGAACATACAGTGGGAAAGGGCAATCTCTTCAATAAAAGTTGTTGGGAAACTGGACCACTGTCTTACTGGACTACTGGACTATACACAAAAATTAAAATTAACTCAAAGACCTGACCAGCAGACCTGAGACCATAAAACTCAGTTCAGTCACTCAGTCATGTCCGACTCTTTGTGACCCCATGGACTGCAGCACACCAGGCTTCCCTGTCCGTCACCAGCTACTGGAGCTTGCTCAAACTCCTGTCCATCGAGTTGGTGATGCCACCAAACCAACTCATCCTCTGTTATCCCCTTCTCCTCCCACCTTCAACTTTTCCCAGCATCTGGGTCTTTTCAAATGATTCAGTTCTTCCCATCAGGTGGCCAATTGGAGCTTCAGCTTCAGTCCTTCCAATGAATATTCAGGACTGATTTCCTTTAGGATGGACTGGTTGGATCTCCCTGCAGTCTAAGGGACTCTCAAGAGTCTTCTCCAGCACCACAGTTCAAAGCATCCATTCTTCGGCGCTGAAGTAAGTGTTTATAATACAACTCTCATATCCATACATGACTACTGGAAACATATGCACTAATTTGCTTGACATTGGTTAAAAAAGCAAGAGGAACAAAAGTAAAATAAATATGTTGAACTACATCAAACTAAAAAGCACCTATGCAGCAAATGAAACCAAACAATGAAAAGGCACTCTACAGAATGGGAGAAAATATTTGCAATTATGTATTTGATAAGGAGTTAAGATCCAGAATATATCAAAAACTTGTATACAACTCGAGCAAAAACAATCCAGTTTAAAAATGGACAGAGGATCTGAATAGATAGTTTTCCAAAGACATACAGAAGCCACAGGTACATGAAAAGAAACTCAACATTACTAATCATCCAGTAAGTGCAAATCAAAGCTACAATCGTATACCACCTCAGACCTGTTGGAATGACTATTAATCAAAACAAATAATTAGTTTTGGCAAAGAATCTGGGGGAAAAGGAGTGTAAATGGACACAACTACTACAGAAAATGGATGGAGGTGCAGCTACTCAGAAAATTAAAAATGGCGCTAATGTATGATCCAGGAATTCTACATCTATGTATTCAATTGAAGAAGATGAAAACACTTAACTCGAACAGATACATGTAACACTGATGTTCACTGCAGTGATGCTTACAATAGCCAAGACACAGAAACAAGTTATGGATGAAAGAATCAGTAAAATGTATAACACAAACACACACACACAAAAATAGTCATAAAAAAAGAAGGAAATCCTGCCATTCGTGACATCAATGTACCTTGAGGGCATTATGTTAAGTGAAGTAAGTCAGAGAAAGACAAATATTGAACCGTATGATTTCACTTCTATGTGGAATCTAAAAAAAAATCAAAACACTACCACTCAAGCTCATCGCTACAGATTAGAAACTGGTTGTTGCCAGAGATGGGGGGAGTGGGTGAAATGGGTAAAGTGGATCAAAAGGTATAAATTTCCAGTTATAAAATTAAGTTCTGGGGATGTAATAGACAGCTTGGTGACAAGTTAATAACACTGTTACATATTTGACAGTTGCAAGAGTAAATTTTTAAAGTTCTCATCATAAAAATTGTATTGAATAATGTTAACTAGGACTTACTGTGGTGATAATTTCACAATATATGCAAAATTAATCATGTTGTACATCTGAAACTAATGTTATGTCAATAAAAAAAAGGGAAAGAATGTAAACCAGTAAGGATGTGCACCCTCAAGGCAATGCCAAAGAATGCTCAAACTACGGCACAATTGCACTCATCTCACACGCTAGTAAAGTAATGCTCGAAATTCTCCAAGCCAGGTTTCAACAATACGTGAACCGTGAACTTCCAGATGTTCAAGCTGGTTTTAGAAAAGGCAGAGGAACCAGAGATCAAATTGCCAACATCCACTGGACCATGGAAAAAGCAAGAGTTCCAGAAAAACATGTATTTCTGCTTTATTGACTATGCCAAAGCCTTTGACTGTGTGGATCACAATAAACTGTGGAAAATTCTGAGAGATATGGGAATACCAGACCACCTGACCTGCCTCTTGAGAAATCTGTATACAGGTCAAGAAGCAACACTTAGAACTGGACATGGAACAACAGACTGGTTCCAAATAGGAAAAGGAGTACGTCAAGGCTGTATATTGTCACCCTGCTTATTTAACTTCTATGCAGAGTACATCATGAGAAACGCTGGGCTGGAAGAAGCACAAGCTGGAATCAAGATTGCCAGGAGAAATACCAATAACCTCAGATATGCAGATGACACCACCCTTATGGCAGAAAGTGAAGAGGAACTAAAAAGCCTCTTGATGAAAGTGAAAGAGGAGAGTGAAAAAGTTGGCTTAAAGCTCAACATTCAGAAAATGAAGATCATGGCATCTGGTCCTATCACTTCATGGGAAATAGATGGGGAAACAGTGGAAACAGTGTCAGACTTTATTTTGGGGGGCTCCAAAATCACTGCAGATGGTGACTGCAGCCATGAAATTGAAAGACGCTTACTCCTTGGAAGAAAAGTTATGACCAACCTAGATAGCATATTCAAAAGCAGAGACATTACTTTGCCAACAAAGGTCCGTCTAGTTAAGGCTATGGTTTTTCCAGTGGTCATGTATGGATGTGAGAGTTGGACTGTGAAGAAGGCTGAGCGCCGAAGAATTGATGCTTTTGAACTGTGGTGTTGGAGAAGACTCTTGAGAGTCCCTTGGACTGCAAGGAGATCCAACCAGTCCGTTCTGAAGGAGATCAGCCCTGGGATTTCTTTGGAAGGAATGATGCTAAAGCTGAAACTCCAGTACTTTGGCCACATCATGCGAAGAGTTGACTCATTGGAAAAGACTCTGATGCTGGGAGGGATTGTGGGCAGGAGGAGAAGGGGACGCCAGAGGATGAGATGGCTGGATGGCATCACTGACTCGATGGAAGTGAGTTTGAGTGAAGTCTGGGAGTTGGTGATGGACAGGGAGGCCTGGCATGCTGCAATTCATGGGGTCGCAAAGAGTCAGACACAACTGAGCGACTGAACTGAAGCAAAAGACAAAATGTATCTTAACTGCCTCTGTCAGTAAGTAGACAAAGTGTATTACTTCACCCAAACTTTCTATTTCTCCTAAAAGAATTTCCTCTCCTCCAGTATGAGTTAAATATAACAAAAAAACAATGATACAACTATATTAAAAGTGAATACTCAGAGTGCCCTAGAACTCTGTGGCAGGTTAACTGGGAGTACTCTCTGAAGCAAAATCTGTAATAAACAGGGAACAGAATTATGTGGTGGTAAAGTGAACCTGATAGGAACTTTCCACAGATGTCCCATCCAAATCTCTGTAATGCTGAAATGACCCTCCATGGAAGTCCTAAACTGTCACTGAGCCTTTACCTGTATACCAGCCAGTCATTTGGTTTAGGTGGCCAGAGGAATGAGCGGTCTCCCTGAGCAAGGCAGCTGCCATAGGCTGACAGCCATCTCCAGAGAAAGGTTCAGTTGTGAGCAGTCACAGGCCAGCACCTCTGGAAAGAGGTTCATGAAAAGGATTCTAGGGGGTCCAGCCCAACATCCACTACACAGTCCAACATCTATTTGCACAAATGCTGGACTAAGAAATACAGATCATAGGAAATTCCAAGGAACATCCCAAGGAACTATAGCACAAACAGCCAGGAGAAAACAAACTGAGAAAATTGTACCAGAATTTGGGGACTATTTTTTGCTCCTTAGGAACATGTGGATTATAGAAATGTAGCAAAGGGCCTGAGAAGCTGAGCATTTTTTTTTTTTACACTGAAGTGCTAGTAGGAAACAATCGGTATTGAGAGGCGTCAAGTAGGTCCTACTTGAATAACCTCCCAGGCTTTGGGTTGGCCTAGCAGTAATGACTAGCCAGAAACTGCACCTCTCACCGACAGACTGAAGGCAAGTTTTGAACCATCTGAGTTAATGTAATCCAGGATTGCTAATACCCTTACCTGCCTACCAAAACCACAAGTCCTCTCTGGGGGACGATAGCATCATATTGGGCCATACATTTTTATTATTATATGATATGTCATGAAATCAGGGCATAAAAATAACCAGGTATATTAAGAAACAAAACATAATTGAAAACAGAAAACAAAAAGAAAGATAATAGACACACAAGAGTTCCAAACAAAGGGATTATCAGAAACAGATCTTGGGGCATCCCTGGTGAAGAATCTGCCTGCCAATGCAGGAGACACAGGTCCAATCCCTGGTCTGGGAGGATCCCACATGCCGGAGAGCAGTTAGGCCTGTGCACCCAGGAGCCACAACTGTTGAGCCCACGTGCCACAACGACTGCAGCCCTGTCCCCTAGAGCCCCTGGTCCTCAACAAGAAAGGCCATCACAATGAGACACCCACACACTGAAATGAAGAGTAGCCCAAGGCTCTCTGCAACCAGAGGAAAGCCCAGCACTGCCAGAAACAAATAAATAAAATGACACATATTAAAAAAAAAAAAGGAAGCAGATTTTGCAATAACTATCTTTAACATGGTCAAAGAAACGTAAAAATGGACAATTTGGGGCAAGAACTAGTAATTCTATTAAAGATGTAAAGTTTATAACTGAAAGACTTAATAATAGACATGACAAACTCCATAAATGGCCTTAACAAGATTAGATATAACTCAAAACAGTTTCTCTGGAAGAGAAAGAGTGAATAGGACAGAAGCAATGCATGCAGTATTACTGGCTAGTAAGTTTCCATGACTACTTAGCCATCAAATGACTAAACAAATGGCAGATCTGAAGGCACCAGTAGCCCCACTACAGAATATACCAAAGAAAACCCTATTTAAGTACATGATGGTAAACTGCTGAAAACTGTAGCAAAGGCTAAGACACAACCACAGAGAGGCAGAGAGAATTTATCTTTTTTTTTTTTTGGAGAATTTAAAGGAGCAACAATTCAACACACAATGAATTCTTAACAAAATAACGGAAGCTGGAAGATCATAGAAGTATATATTTAAGGTACTGAAAGAAAACAACAGCCAAATTTCAGTTCTATATCTAGCAAAATTATTCTTCAAGAACAAAAGTGAAAGTTACATTCAGATGAAAAACAGAACTTCCTGTCAGGAGACCTATACTAAAATAAATCAGTTCAGTTTCAGTCGCTCAGTTGTGTCCAACTCTGCGACCCCGTGAATCGCAGCACGCCAGGCCTCCCTGTCCATCACCAACCCCCGAACTTCACTCAGACTCACGTCCATCGAGTCAGTGATGCCATCCAGCCATCTCATCCTCTGGTGTCCCCTTCTCCTCCTGCCCACAATCCCTCCCAGCATCAGACTCTTTTCCAATGAGTCAACTCTTTGCATGAGGTGGCCAAAGTATTGGAGTTTCAGCTTTAGCATCACTCCTTCCAAAGAAATCCCAGGGCTGATCTCCTTGCAGTCCAAGGGACTCTCAAGAGTCTTCACCACCACCACAGTTCAAAAGCATCAATTCTTCGGCACTCAGCTTTCTTCACAGTCCAACTCTCACATCCATACATGACTACTGGAAAAATCATAGCCTTGACTAGATGGACTTTTGTTGGCAAAGTAATGTCTCTGCTTTTGAATATGCTATCTAGGTCGGTCATAACCTTCCTTCCAAGAGTAATCGTCTTTCAATTTCATGGCTGCAGTCACCATCTGCAGTGATTTTGGAGTCCCCAAAAAATAAAGTCTGACACTGTTTCCACTGTTTCTCCATCTATTTCCCATGAAGTGATGGGACCAGATGCCATGATCTTCATTTTCTGAATGTTGAGCTTTAAGCCAACTTTTCCACTCTCCTCTTTCACTTTCATCAAGAGGCTCTTTACTTCCTCTTCATAAGGGTGGGGTCATCTGCATATCTGAGGTTACTGATATTTTTCCCAGCAATCTTGATTCCAGCTTGTGCTTCTTCCAGCCCAGCGTTTCTCATGATGTACCCTGCATATAAGTTAAATAGGCAGTGTAACAATATACAGCCTTGACAGACTCCTTTTCCTATCTGGAACCAGTCTGTTGTTCCACGTCCAGTTCTAACTGTTGCTTCTTGACCTGCGTACAGATTTCTCAAGAGGCAGGTCAGGTGGTCTGGTATTCCCATCTCTTTCAGAATTTTCTGAATGCAGAGTTCCAAAGAATACCAAGCAGAGATAAGAAAGCCTTCCTCAGTGATCAATGCAAAGAAATAGAGGAAAGCAACAGAATGGGAAAGACTAGAGATCTCTTCAAGAAAATTAGAGATACCAGCAAACATTTCACGCAAAGATGGGCTCAATAAAGGACAAAAATGGTATGCACCTAACAGAAAAGGAAGATATTAAGAAGAGGTGGCAGGAATACACAGAAGAACTGTACAAAAAAGATCTTTCACAACTAAGATAATCACGATGGTGTGATCACTCACCTAAAGCCAGACATCCTGGAATGTGAAGTCACGTGGGCCTTAGGAAGCAACACTACAAACAAAGCTAGTGGAGGTGATGGCATTCCAGTTGAGCTATTTCAAATCCTGAAAGATGATGCTGTGAAAGTGTTGCACTCAATATGCCAGCAAATTTGGAAAACTCAGCAGTGGCCACAGGACTGGAAAAGGACAGTTTTCATTCCAATCCCAAAGAAAGGCAATGCCAAAGAATGCTCAAACTACTGCACAATCGCACTCATCTCACACACTAGTAATGTTTAAAATTCTCCAAGCCAAGCTTCAGCAATACGTGAACTGTGAACTTCCAGATGTTCAAGCTGTTTTTAGAAAAGGCAGAGGAACCAGAGATCAAATTGCCAACATCCACTGGATCATGGAAAAAGCAAGAGATTTCCAGAAAAACATCTATTTCTGCTTTATTGACTATGCCAAAGCCTTTGACTGTGTGAATCACAATAAACTAGAATAAATGGAAGAGGCAAATATTAAAATAGACAAAAGATAATTCTATGACAAAGAGAAATCTAAAGAATCAAAGTGCCAAGAAAGTACTGGTCAGCAGTTTTATTAAAATTTTTGATATGGAATAATCAAGGCATAAAAATAATCAAGTAAAGAAACAATAAAACATAACTGAAAACTGAAAAAAACAGACACTAGAAAATGCTGAAAAGAAGTCAGTAGCCAAGCTTGAATTGTATTCTATTTCTTGAAGCAAAAAAATATCCTTCAGGAACCACGGAGTTTTCTGATCACTAAAAGCTAAAATGGGGGTTGACAAGTGTTTTAAAAAATAGCCAGATAGTAAACATTCTAGCTAGTTGCATCTGCCACAACACTTAACAGTTGTCGCACAAAAGTAGCGACAGAGAACACATAAATTGACATTAAAAAGTAGAGAAAAGGCAGACTGTTCAATCATTTTCAAATACTGAATGCCTATTCTGTACCTAGTACCATACAAACGTGGAAATTCAATGTGAATAAGAAAACTGTCTTAATGGAATAATTATAATTACTGATTAAGTCCTCCTATTAAAAGTGAATTTTAGCAAGCAGTAAAAATTAGCTTATGAGACCCAAACTTAACCTGATAAAATAAAAGCTATCAGTTCATGAACCATTAATATTTCTTGTGTAATTCATGAACATGACTGGTCACTTCAGTGTGAATCCTGCTAAAAGACACTTGCTCCTTGGAAGGAAAACTATGACAAACCTACACAGCATATTAAAAAACAGAGACATCACTTTGTTGACAAAGGTCCGTATAGTCAAAGCTATGGTCTTTCCACTAGTCATGTGAGAGTTGGATCATAAAGAAGGTTGAGCACTGAAGAACTGATACTTTTGAGTGCTGGACTCTTCAGAGTCCCTTGGACAACAAAGAGATCAAACCAGTCAATCCCAAAGGAAATCAACCCTCAGTCTTCATAAGGACTTATGCTGCAGCTTCAACACTTTGGCCACCTGATACACAGAGCCGACTGATCGGAAAAGACCCTGATGCTGGGAAAGATTGAGGGCAGGAGGAGAAGGGGCAGCAGAGGATGAGATGGTTGGATGGCATCACCCACTCAATGGACATGAGTTTGAGCAAACTCCAGGAGATAGTGAAGGACAATGGAGCGAAACGTGTCACACTCCATGGGGTTACAAAGAGTCAGACACGACTGAGCAACTGAACAACACCTGCAGAATGTCATTCCAAATTAGATACTGGTGTTAAGGTACAGCAATTTGAGTTTACCGAAATCTCTCTAGAAAGGACTGCAGACTGAAGGATGGAGTAACTATTTTAGTTTTGACTTGGCTTTATGACCATCCCCAGACTAGGGACAGCTGGAGGCTGACTTGGCATTTAAACTCAATAGTTAATTCTCTCAAATGTTTTATTCTCCTAAAGAATAGCTACCCCCAAAATGCATCTTTCCTGGATATCTCAGGAAAAGTTGGGTATAAAAAGTAAAGACATTTCACTATTTTATATAGACATATGGCTCTGCCTAAACACGTGTATAATAATATGCATAAGGATTCCTAACACATATAATAAACACTTTAAATGGTAAAATAGGACTGACATTCCTATTTCCAGCTTGAAAGTACTAGGTGTGATGAATGCTAAGCAGGGAGGTACATTCAAAGTCAATATAATGGGCATCTGAAGCTATTCCTTAGAGTAGATCTGGATACCAGGGATCAAAGAATGGGTCTAGGGGACATGGGTGTACCTATGGTTGATTCTTATTTATGTATGACAGAAAACCACAAAATTCTGTAAAGCAATTATCCTTCAGTTAAAAAAAATAAAAGTGGCAAAAAAAGAACAGGTCTAGGCTTGCAGCTGCCGCCAAAAGCCAGCACAGGCCACGGTGACTGAGCAGACAGGCAGCAGTTCAGTCGGTCAGTCAGGTCCAACTCTTCACAACAACATGGACTGCAACACCATGGCCTCCCTGTCCGTCACCAACTCCCGGAGTTTACTCAAACTCATGTCCATTGAGTCAGTGATGCCATCCAACCATCTCATCCTCCATCGTCCACTTCTCCTCCCGCCTTCCATCTTTCCCAGCATCTTTTCAAATGAGTCAGCTCTTCACATCAGGTGGCCAAGTATTGGGAGTTTCAGCTTCAGCATCAGTCCTTCCAATGAATATTCAGGACTGATTTCCTTTAGGACGGACTGGTTGGATCTCCTTGCAGTCCAAGAGACTCTTGAGACAGGTGATAGAAAGAGCAATATTGCATAGGAACCTGGAATGTTAGGTCCTTGAATCAAGGCACACTGGAAGTGGTCAAACAGATGGCAAGAGTGAACACTGACATTTTAGGAATCAGCAAACTAAAGTGGACTGGAATGGGTGAATTTAAATCAGATGACCATTATATCTACTACTGTGGGCAAGAATCCCTTAGAAGAAATGGAGTAGCCATCACAGTCAACACGAGTCCAAAATGCAGTACTTGGATGCAATCTCAAAAACGACAGAAAAGATCTGTTTGTTTCTAAGGAAAACCATTCAATATCACAGTAATTCAAGTCCATGCCCCAACCAGTAATGCTGAAGCTGAAGTTGTATGGTTCTATGAAGACCTACAAGATCTTCTAGAACTAACACCCAAACAAGATGTCCTTTTCATTATAGGGGACTGGAATGCAAACATAGAAGTCAACAAATACCTACAGTAACAGGCAAATTTGGTCTTGGAGTACAGAATGAAGTAGGGGAAAGGCTAATAGAGTTTTGCCAAGAGAAAGCACTGGTCATAGCAAACACCCTCTCTTCCAACAACACAAGAGAAGACTTTACACATGGACATCACCAGATGGTCAATACCTAAATCAGATTGATTATATTCTTTGCAGCCAAAGATGGAAAAGCTCTATACAGTCAGCAAAAACAAGACCAGGAGCTGACTATAACTCAGATCATGAACTCCTTATTGCCAAATTCAGACTTAAATTGAAGAAAGCCATTTTACCTAGGCCATTCAGGTATGACCTAAATCAAATCCCTTATGATTTTACAGTAGAAGTAACATTCAAGAGATTAGACAGGCAACAGAGGTGGTCAAACCCAAGGGATTGTGGAACATGGGGATTCAGATACAAGTCAGGAATGTAAAGAGATGCAGCCACTTTCAGTTCAGTAGCTCAGTCGTGTCCGACTCTTTGCGACCCCATGAATTGCAGCACGCCAGGCCTCCCTGTCCATCACCAACCCCCGGACTTCACTCAGACTCACTTCCATCGAGTCAGTCATGCCATCCAGCCATCTCATCCTCTGGCGTCCCCTTCTACTCCTGCCCCCAATCCCTCCCAGCATCAGAGTCTTTTCCAATGACTCAACTCTTCGCATGATGTGGCCAAAGTACTGGAGTTTCAGCTTTAGCATCATTCCTTCCAAGGAAATCCCAGGGCTGATCTCCTTTAGAATGGACTGGTTGGATCTCCTTGCAGTCCAAGGGACTCTCAAGAGTCTTCTCCAACACCACAGTTCAAAAGCATCAATTCTTCGGTGCTCAGCCTTCTTCACAGTCCAACTCTCACATCCATACATGACCACAGGAAAACAGTATGAAAAGGCAGCCACTTTAGAAAACAGTAACACATACATCTACCATGCAAAAATGTAAATCCACTCTATATACACAAGAGAAACATAAACATGTCCACACAAAGACTTGTATACAAACGTTCAGCAGCATTATGCATAATAGCCATAAAGTGGAAATAAGCCAAATATCTATGAACTGGTGAATAGACAAGATGTGCTATATCCATACAATGGAATTCTATTCTGTGATAAGCAAGAATGAACTCCTGACACATACTGAAACATACATGAGCCTTTAAAACACACTAAATGAAATAAGACAGACACAAGAGCTCACAGACTGTATGATTCCATTTATATTATTTATCAGAAAAAGGAAATCTGTATAGACAGTAGATTAATGATTTCCTGGGATGAGGGGTGAGAATGGGAGTGACTGCAATGGGCACAATGGCTTTCTGGAGTGATGAACACATTTTAAAATAAGATTGTGACAATGGTTGCCCATCTCTGAACACTGTGCTGTGCCTGTATGTGAAGTCACGTCTGACTCTTTGCAACTCTTTGGACTATAATCTTCCAGGCTCTTCTGTCCTTGAGGTATTCTCCAGGCAAGAATACTGGAGTGGATTGCCATTTCCTCCTCCAGGGGATCTTCCCAACCTAGGGGATCGAACCCAATCTCCTGCACTGCAGGTGGATTCTTTGCCTACTGAGCCATTTTAAATGAATGAATTTTATGGTAAGTAAATTACCCTCAGCAAAAGTTTTTTTTTTCTTTTTTTTTTTGCTGCACCATGCACCTTGCAAGATCTCAGTTCTCCAACCAGGAATTGAAGTCAGGTCTTAGCAGTGAAAGCACCAAATCCTAACCACTGAACCACCAGAGAATCCCTAAAGCCATTTTTAAAGATGAAATAAAGACATTTTAAGACAAAGTATCTTGAAACTGAGAAAATACATTATCTTTAGACCTACATTAAACTTGAGTGAAAAATGACCTCAGAACATGGAAATGCAAGAAAGAATGATGATCAATACAGGTAAATTTCAGGAAGTATTACTTTATAAAACAACAACAAAAAATTTATGTAGGACTTAAGATGTCTGTAAAATTAAAATGCCTGACAATAACATAAAAGGCTGGAAGTTGATAAAGCCACGAGTAATACTGATCATAAAATACACACACACAAGTTATCAACACCAGGAACAAAAAAGGGGAAATTGTTACAGATCCTAGAGACATTAATAAGATGGGAACTTTATATGATGACATTTAAACATGTATAATAAGATGTAAAAGTTCCTAGAAATACATAACTAATGAGAAGTGATAAAAATAAAAAATCAGAATACTGAAGCACTTAACATTCGTATCTAACTGACTGACACATAAGCTAAGTGAGGGAACCACGGAGTTGTCCCTGACTGCCCTGAAAGAATTTCTTCCTTCTTGTAGCTATAAGGCTGACACATGATAAACCAGAAGCAGAGTTTGATCCTGTAGATTACTGTCTACAACACAGGTTGAATTCAGAGCTTCAGCAGATTTCTTGAGTGAAAACCATAATACTGGTGGGGATGGAGTAAACCCTGAAAAATGGAACAGTGAGATTTAAGAGAATTGTAGTAACTCCAGTCACTCCTAATGCCCAAAGATTTCCCCTTGTCAACAGAAGCAGCTTCTCCCCTAATGAGAATGGTTTTGACTCTCTTGAATATCCTTAGTGACCACACCAAAATAAAATTCCAATTCCTTTCCTTTACCACTCCTAGGGCCTCCTACTGCCTCTAACCTATGACTAAACCAAACCCTCAAATTCTCTATAATTTCAAAATTTGGAAAAGAAAGATTACGTAGTAACAGAATTACAAGGTTTTCCTAATGATTGAGGAATGTGTCCAAAGGACGCTAAACTGGGAAGAAACAGTTTTGATGAAGCTGAATATGTTTTTTGGGGCACATTTCAATGTAAGTGGTCACTGGTGATGATCTAACTCATGTTTCAGCCAGGGTACGAGGTACAGTTTTGTACCCCATAGTCTAACAGTAGCTGGATCCTCAATGCCTTGAAACCCAGCCAGGTCAGACAACTAATGCAAGACGTTATTTCCTTGAGGATCTACTTTCTGTACTATTTCTGAATACCAATTATGTGATCAGCTTTCTTATTTTCAGAAAATAGAATCCTCTCGAGCTAAGCAAAAGGAATTCACTAAGCAGTATGTGCTGTGCTTAGTCGCTCAGTCGTGTCCAACTCTTTGCGACCCTATGGACTGCAGCCCGCCAGGCTCCTCTGTCGGTGGGGATTCTCCAGGCAAGAGTACCAGAGTGGGTTGCCATGCCCTCCTCCAGGGGATCTTCCCAGCCCAGGAATTGAACCCAGGTCTCCCGCATTGCAGGTGGATTCTTCACCATCTGAGCCACCAGGGAAGCAGTACAGATAGCTCTTAGAATCACTGCAAAGGTCTGAAATGGAGTATAAGCTGAAATCTGACTCATAATCCCTTACCATAGAAGTGAGTTTGCAAGGTATGGAGCTGCTTCTACAATCAAGAAGCTACCTGTCACACCAGAAAGCCTCCATCCACAGAGCCACCAGCGCCAAAACCAGGTCACTCTTGTTAAGATCCAAGCCTACATAATAAATAGATGCCTCAGGCCCTCCCTGCTTCTGCTCCCCCGTAACTCAGTTCTGAAACAGAAGTCTCATACAAGGGCATCTGATCAGAGGAACTTAGGTTTTGTTTGGAATCTTAGCTCTAAACGAGTCTGGGAAGCAGTCATTGTTTTTCACAGCAGCACTGTATTGCTCAATATGAATGCACCATCATTTAAACATTTTCTTTCTGGAGGACACTTAGGTTTCTTGTCTTTGCTGTTAAAAACACTGATGCATCCCTTCATCCTAACCACACACCTAAGAAAGGACTAGGATCCTGAATATATTTTTTCACATGTGTACAAAATACTGGAGCCTGGATTTCCTGGTCACAAGCCATTGTTTTTATCTCCCTCCCCTACCCCCTTAAAGTCTAAAATGTTCCTTTCCCAAAGAAAACAAATATATACTGAATGAATGGATCATCCTGTTATTCTTTTGCCTCAAAGTATTATTTGCATTTGTGAATTTCAGATGCAAAATAGCCTTACTCGCTTTTTTTGCTACAGCCTGTCTGGGTCAGGCATCTTGAAAAAGTCCCTGACAGAATATTATGTTATCACGCATGCTCTAGACTAATTCACTTTTCATAGCTGAGTGCCTAATGTCTCTAACCAATTAAATGCAATGGTCCATAATGGCATCCTCTGCTTATAAAAGTGCATTTCACAACCCCAGCACAAATACACAACTAGCACAGGTAGCAGTGTGGTGCACCCTGAAATGAGCTGTCAGAATGGCAACATGTGGATTCCCATGGAAGAGATCCCTGCAGGAGAAATACATACATTTTAAAATGTGCTTTTTAAAAGTGCTCCCAGGCAGCAAAGCAATGAATATGAAATGTGGAAAATCTTAATTTTCTCTGAATTTCATTTTCAATAACCATAAAATGAGGGTAAATCTACTTGTATAATACAGGGTTGCAAAGAGTCAAACACGACCGAGCAACTGAACTGATGAGGACTAAACAAATGCAAAACTAAAATATACTCCTGCTGTTACAGAGGATATCCACAAATAAATGCGTCACAAATGTCCTGTAACATGTTAGCCAAGAAGGGCTGGAAGCTGTCTACTGACCAGTGATAGCTCAGTCAAGAAGCAGACTTTCCCAAAGTTAGTACTTTATCCCATAGCGATCTTCTCTCCTCATTCTGGCCATCAACAGATATGGACGTTTGTCCCACCCTAAGCCCAACTCCAGTCTATGGCTCAGGACAACACAGAGAGGGGGGCAGGAAGAGGGGGGTTCTACAGCAGAGGAGAATGCAAAGACCAAAGCATGCTTTCCACAAGCTCCCTAATTCTGGTATATAAATATGCTCTGTCTAAATGGAATAACGCAGATGTTCGTGTGACTGCCTTTAAAGATGTGTAGCCTGCATGCAGGCCATGGTGAGATCCCAATTTTAGGCAGGCCACTACCAAAGAATCAATAAAGGTTGGTGGGCTAGGCACAGACCCCACTCACCAGCCATGTAACTTTGGCTGCTCTTTGGCTTGTGGGATCTCAGTTCCTTCACCGGGGACTGAACAGCAGTGGAAGCCACAAGTGCTAGCTGACCTCCGGATCACCTGGGAATTCCCCATCTATGCCTCCTTTATACTAGGGATCCTCACAAGCCTACTGTGCCGATTAAAGGTGTTATTTAAGAACACATTTAGGATAATGTGAACTGCCACAAGTGAACACTATCATTGTAATTAAAAACAGTGGGGAAAAAACCACACACACACCAGCTACTGATCTGGTAAACTACTCATTCTAAAACGTTTAGCCTTGTTATCTCAAACGTATTGCTTCAGTCTTATTTTTACTACACCACAGATCCAGGCTGTCACCCACTTTTCCTTACTGTTCTTTTCTTAGTATGACACTGTTCACTCCTGCCCCTAGATCTTATGACCTCTCGTACCTGGAACATTTGCCACCCCTGGCTCACCTTAGGTGCAGGTGTCTGCACCAGTCTCTTGCATGGTCTCCAACAGGACTCCCTTGGACAGCTTCAGGATCACCTGCCGAGCCCAAGAGGCTCATTAGTAGCCTGGGGCTACCCTGACGCCTGACTGTTCTCATTTCCTCAGGTGATCTAGTGAAGCATCCACATCTCTGCAAATCTTTTGAGTTTCCGGACAAAGGCCTAAGTTCTGGTCATTTTCCTGTTCTCCAATGTCTTTAATCTGGGCCAGAACTTAATATTTTGGTTTTGTTTGCCAATAGATGGTTTTGAAAAGAAAGTTGTCCTTGTTAGAGGACTACATAGGCCTGGGGGCTGCAAGACTGTCAAGTGTGTATATGCAAGAGAAACAAGGAATAACAAAGGAACAATTCTATCGCTTCAGGAACACACCATTGCAGACTGCCACTGCCACGATGTAGCTCATGACTTGTCAAACTGTGGTGAAACTGCAATTACTCCCCAGGCAGCTGCTCCTCCATAAGCAATCTTCCTAACGATGACGTGTTCAGTTGGACAGTATTTCCTTTGCCAGGGCTGCCACAACAAAGTACTAAGACTGGGGGGCCCAAACGAGCGAAATTCTTCTCACAGTTGTGGAGGCCAGAAGTCGGAGGTCCAGATGCCAGCAGAGCTATTTCTTCCGAGACATTTCTCCTCGGCTTGCAGACACAGATCTTCTCCCTGAGTCTTCCCTCCACGCCTGTCTGTGTAAATTTCCTCTTCTATAAGGAGACCAAGTCACACTGGATAAAGGTGTGCCCTGAGGACCTCATTTTAATTTAATCACTCTTTTGAAGACCTCATCTCCAAATATACTCACATTCTGAGGTCCTGGGGTTAGAACAAACACAAACTTTGAAGGAACACAATTCTGCCCACAACAGAAATCATTTATGTTCCTGAAGATATGTTTCCGAGTGTTGGACTTACGACGCAGCTTGGTGATCAGGTAATATACATTTACATACTTGATAAGAGGATGATAGCTCTAGCGACATTTATGTTCCTCAAGGCACAGTTAAAAGGGTGCTTCCTGGGAAGTGTGTATATAGGTCAGTAATTTCTAGACTTTGGTCTTGAAAACTCAATTCATGCCAGTTTTACTTGTCTTACTAAAATCCAGCACTTCTTGGGTTATAAACAGCCATATTTTAAGGACAGAGATCTATGCTGGTAAATCTAAAACTAAGGGATACCAGCCAGTGTTTTATGGTAAACACTGTGCCAGCCCTTTGCATGAATTAACATCAAACAATGCTATGAAATGCAAACTATTATGAGTAGTCTCCACTTACAGATAAGTAAACAGAGGCATAGGGAGGTTACATAACTTGACCACGCTTCCAGACCATCATGTAGCAAAACCCAGATGAGAAAACAATCAGCCAGGCTCCAGAGCCCATCCTTATAATACCCTGCCTCTACATGAGACCATTCACCGAACAGCAGCTGGATCCCAACAGCAAGAGATGAAGCCACATGTGACGGACAGAAAAGGCTCAGAGTAAAATCTTGTCAAAGGGGCAGCTATTTATTTCCTCATCTTGTGAGAAAGACTTAGAACGTGCCATTTAAGTCTAAGAGGTAAAAAAATAAAAAAAAAAGGGAAGACAGTCATTAGCAAGAAATAACATCGTCATTCTCACTTAAAACTATTTTTCAGAAATCCTCTCCTGTTTTTGTTTGCTTTGACCTATCTTTGGCTTCTCTGGTTGCCCAGACGGTAAAGAATCCACCTGCAATGGAGACCTAGGTTCAGTTCCTGGCTCCAGAAGATCCCCTGGAGGAGGGAATGGATACCAACTCCAGTATTCTTGCCTGAAGAGGTCCATGGACAGAGGAACCTAGCAAGCTACCATCAATGGGGTCACAAAGAGTCAGACATGACTGAACAACTAACACTTTTAACTATCTTGGGAAGCATTCCAATCAGCATCTGGAGATGATGAAGTTTAACTCAGCAGGAGTCAGAGTTAAAGAGAGAAAGGGCACTTGGAGCTCCGGCACCAGTGGCTTCCCGGGGACAGGAGTGGCTGCCGCTAGGACGCCCTTCCCAGCTTGAGAAGCTGAACGTGGCGTTGCCTCAGCCCCACCAGAGCTCCCGAACGGCGGCTCATGACTTCATGTTGACAGCCACCTCTAATCAACACCACCTGACCCACTCCCTCAGCTGCAGATCTGTACTTCTCCATGGAGGCAGCAAAGAAGAGGCACCACCTTACGAAGGAAGAGGGCAGGGACAAGAGCTGGAGACGCAGGAAGCACGACTTGTCTAAGCACTGTACTGCACAAGCATTCTAAAATTTAATTTCAAAGCTAAGGTACTTAGGAAATACTTTCTCCAACTTCTGACCTTAGAAAAACTCAAGCTGGACCTCATTTTCCTGTAAAAGCTTCAATCCTCTCCTTCCACAAAATGAGATTACAAGAGGTATTGTGTTTTTTAAAAAGTTTTTATTTTAATCCTTCCTAGAGGAATATAGATTTGAATGAAATACATTCATTCCATAAATACATTAGCAGCAAAACCTTCTCACCAGAGTCCTCTCCACCCCAGCCCAGAGGTTGTGCCTTAGAGCAGGAGAGCATGTTCCATCAACCGTCAAATCCAGGATGTGTTTGCTTCTTGCTGAAAGTAGGCTATACATGAGGAAAACCAGATGACAGATCAGATGGGTAGGTGAATTAAGTTGGAACCCTGAAAATACATCCACGTGGTGACCATTTGACCTTCTGCACTTTCCAAATCCTTTGGAATCCACAGTGTTTTAACTGATGAGGTCCTTCACCACAGACAACTGGGAGCGCCTAACCTTGCAAATGCACAAACATGTCTTCTCATTCTGAGTTGGCAACATTTTAATGGTGTCTTGATCCTTTTTTCAGAGAATAAGCCAGAGAGAAAGGATCATTCTCTCCTTCTTTCCATGGGCCAAGGTACCTCTCCGTCAGTTGGTCCACATGTCCTTGCTATCAGGAGACAACGCAGCAGGCATTACTTGGCTTGTTAGACCTCCAGATACTCTTTGTCCGGGTGCTGGAGGCTTCACTGGAGACAGAAACGTGTCGAAACCTTCAAAGATCTCTAAGGAACAGTGATCAGGTCTCTCAGCCCAGCTTCCATCAGAGCACATGACAGAAGCACTCTGGACAGTGGCCCGGGCACCTCTCCTTTTCTCTCCACCAGTGCCTGCTGCCTGGCTGCTCCTTCCTCACCTGCTCTCTAGGTACCTGTGAAATTCCGGGAAGCAAGATCTACCCTAAACTCCCCAGCAGCCAGGAGAGATGAAGGAAGTGGTGCTTTAGATCTGTGAGCCGCGGTCAGAGTAACAAGCTTACACTGTTACGTTCCAATCCATTCTGGGATGAGTTTAAGTCACAAGTCTGCATAAAACATAACACCAGAACCACAATCAGGATGACTGTGACACAGGGACCAAGTCAATGGTTGCTTACCAAATCAATGAGCTGGGAGAAAAACAAAATAATGAAAGAATTTAAAATAAATCTGATTTGTTGGGCAGAGGGCAGCTCTGACTCAGGTATAAATGTTATCACCCAGATTATCATGTAAATAAAGAATAGATCTCAAAAGCTGACACCTGCCTCCCCATACACCACTTAAAAAGAGGTCACGTGCTCTATTCTCAATCTTTTAAAAGTGTTTTCATTAGGATACTCTCCTATAAGTGCTTTATCCATTCCCATTTAGTCTGTTTTGACTGTTGGCTGGAAGGAATCAAACTATTTTATATAAAAACCACTGTAGTGGATAACTGGTTATATGTTTTTCCCTTTTGCATTTTCCATCCGGAATAGTCAGCTTCTTTCTCTTCTATTTATGTGCAGAGAGAGAGTCATCTGCTGAATACACAGCACTGCCGATGCGACAGTCCTCTGTCCCCACCGAGTCCGCCAGCTCTTCCTCCTCCGAGTCATCTTCCTCCTCCTCCTCCTGTGCGGATGAGCTGGAGGTGGGCCCTTTGCAGGTTTTTAGGTGTCGGGTGAGATGATATTTGGTTAGATAAGCCTTTGTACATTTTTCACAGACATAATCCCGTTTTCCTTCATGTGAATTGAGATGTTTCTTTAAGTGATTTGTCCTCAAGAACAGCTTGTCACACTTGGGACACTTGATCTGGCGTTCTCTAAGAGGATCACAAGGAAAAAACAAAATAAAACATTTGATTTGGGGTTACAACTGAGGCACACACTTACTCTTCACAACCTCAAGACCTTTGTCTGAGAAACTCTACCCAACTAGAATCAAACTTCTCTATAGGAGATGCATCATATAGAACAGTCATAAGACATGTGTGCAGTTTAAACAGCACAGACTGATTCTGCCTGTTTTAGAATTCTAGGTAAACGGGATTGTACTGAATGTATCTCTTTTGTGTTTTTGCTTCTTTTTGAAACCCTATCACGTTGCTTCCATGGAAGCAACTTACAGGAGGCTACTTACAAATATACCACAGCTTGGTTGTGGCACTGGCTCTGTTGTTAATGGGTACTCTGGTGGTTTTGTTTTTTACCACCACAGGCAAGACTGCTATGTGAACATTTCTACACTGGTATGTGGGTCTGTTCCTCTAGGGCATATACTCAGGAGAGGCACAGGTGGATCCAAGGATATGTACACCTTCAATTTTACCACGATGATGCTAAGCTGTTTTCCAATGCTGTTGCATCAATATACAGGTCCATCCACAGCCATTTCAGAGCTCCTGTTGCCCAAAACATTCTTACTAACCAGAAGACTCAAATTTGAAAATGTTTGCCAACTGACCAACATAATGGTATCTAACTATAGTGTTAACAGTAGCCCCTACAAGTATCCAATTCAAGATGTCAGCAGCATCAAGGCTGGAGTAATAACCCTGGCCCAGACATCTTAGAGCTGACAAGAAACCTGGGGATCATACAGAGTACGAATTTTTTAACTTTTTTTTGAGCATCTGAATCCTGTGTCTTAATGAAAATCCAACATGTTAACAGATAAAATGGGGCACTCAACCCTGACTGAACCTTAGACCCATCTGGCGAGCTTTTTAAAAATACCAAGGCCAGGGCTCTGCCCTGATCAGCTAAATCAGAATCCCTGGAGGTGGGGCCTTGGCACCAATCACTGTTTCTCACATTTCCCAAGTGACTATCATGAGCAGTGTTAGGGGCTGAATACCTAAGCTGGTATGCTGATGCTTCCGCTCATAATGGAGGTGGGGACCTACGGTTTAGATGAGGTTATGAGGATGGGACCCCCATGACGGGGTTATGTCCTCAGAAGAAGAGAAAGAGATCAGAGCTTGTTCACTCACTCCTCCACCTGAGCACATAACAAGAAGGCAGCCAGGAGGAAGACCCTCATCAGAACCCAACCATGCTGGCACCCTGGTCTCAACTTTCAGATTCCAGAAGTTTAAGAATATAAATTTCTTTTGTTTAAGCCACCACTCAGTCTACGGTATTTTGATGTGGCAGCTCAAGCTAATATAGGCAGCTAGATTAAATGACCCCAGCAACTTGCTCTTTCAGTTCCAACTATGTAAAACTATACATAAAATTTGATAATTAGTGTATCTAATTTCCAAAATTTCATACTAATAATGAACCCACTTAATGAAAACTTTGTTTTAAAAGGTCATTCTGAGAGTCGTGAATGTAGATCCAGACTCCTTTGGTATTTTAGTGTTTCAGGTTGCACTGTGATTACAAATCAGATAAAAGAGCAGATATGAAAACAAAATATTTATCTAAAACCCATGATAAGAATAAAGGTTCCATTTTTGATGTATTTCTAAGTAAAATTCAAGCTAATGTGCTCTCCCTCTTCTAACACTTGCTGACAGCAAAGGACTGCAGAACCTGCTCTTCTATGTGTCACTGGAACTGACACAAGCTGGACAATTAATTACAGCTGGATTCATGCAATAAATTCCTAACGGGCGGTCCAATATTTGGCCTTCTCCTCCTTCCACCCCCTTGTCCTGCTGCCAGAGTGGTCTCTATAAAACAGACATCTCACCATGACATTCTTTCCCTTAAAATCTTTAAATGCTTGTGCAAGAATGTGAATACATTTAACATCACTGAACTACACACTTAAAAAGGGTTAAGACAGAAAAATTTATGTGTTATATGCCATAATGAAAATACACACATGCACACACGCGCACAAAGCAGAGTAGCTCCTGGTACATGGGGAGGAAAAATGCCCCTATGACTCTCCATTACTCCCAGAATGAAATTTAATTTTGAACTGGATAAAAGGTTCTTTATTGTTTGGCTGCTGCCTCCCTCTATTGCTCTCACATACATGGGATGCTCTCACTATAGAGAACCACTCTTATTTCACAGTGCTTTTAACATTCATGTTTCTACATACCCCATTTCGTCTGTCTAGAAGACTATTCCCTGAATAATATACCTTAATACTTAGCTCCAACTACCAGGAGGCTTTCTCAGGATACTCGCAGACTGGGTGAGGTAGCCCTCTTCTATAGTCTTTCAGGATCCTACACTTACTCTAACATCTGCAACACAGCATGGCAATTACTTACTCTTCTGTTTCTTTTAATGGCCTCTGAGCTTTTTAAATCCAAGGACCATTCTCATCTTTGTATTTTCACCACTTAGCAAATTGCTGGACTTCAAGAAGGTACTTAAAAAATTCATTAATCAAATGAAATTATGTTTCAAAAATATAAAAGAAAAAAAGAAATAAAGAGACTAGAAGTGAAAATGAGAAAACAAAGCAAGCACGTAAACTCTTTCAGGATAAACCAGAACGTTAGCTTTGTGACCTATGTGGTCGGAACACAGTCTGAGTTGTCAGAGAACACAGGCTGTGTGGAACACAGGAGACAGCTACAGGTGCCACGGCGGGAGACAGACGTGAGCCGGCACACACAAGCCCCCGTTCATTGCCCGAGCAGCGGTCAGCTACAGGTCACTCACTGTGTGTGGATGAGCACGTGCTGCTTGAGGTCCTGCCTCCGCATGAACAACTTGTCACAGTAGTCACACTTGAGGTTCTTCTCCCCAGTGTGGATGACCATGTGGGATTCCAGGTGAGCCTTCTGGGTGAAAGACTTGTCACACAAAGTACACCTGTAGTTCTTCTGACCTGCATATTAACCCGAATGGTCACACTGTGAATCAGAGTGCCAAGAACACACTCAGCATGAAGAGACACATTGTACAGGTATGTGGCAGGTGGGAATAAAACAGAATTGACTGGTAACTAGAACCTCACATTCTAGGACTGTCAACCTACAGCCACTCAGAACCACTGATTTATATGCTGCAACTAAAGCTAGTGAAGCTAACAAACCTGACCTATGACTGCTTACCTACACACACACTCTTTACTGTTTACAGCTAACACATGATACAAGTTCTGGGGGAAAAAAAATCACTTATAACCCTAGTGCCTAACTTAATTCAATCATTAAAAAAAAAAACTCAAGAATTCTAGTACTTGTCCATAAGCAAACATATTTTTACAACCTAAATTTTAGTTTTCTTTTTTAAATAAAATACATGTCTTCATAAACCAGGGATGAAATAAAGTCTTTTTAAGAATGCAGAAAAAAAGTTACTCTAAGTCAGGGGTTAGAAACTTTTTCTTATAAGCCATTCCTAATCTTAAGGTCTGTGGGCCACACACACTCTGCTGGAACTACTCAGTCTTAATGCAAAAGCATAAGGAAGAATTTTACCTTCAAAGCTTTGGAGAAAATGACCCAACTAAGAAAACCAAACTAAACCCATTATTGTTATAGTGCATATGATAAAAACTTACGTCTAAGAGAAAGGGTTTGGTGTGCATGGAGTTTAGAAAATAGAAACTCAATAAATTCTGGTGGTGTTCAACAAACAATATTCAAAGGACAGAAACTGGCTCTGGCTAGTGACAGGGGTGACCTCTAATAGTACGCTCTAGCTGTTTCTGAAGAATTACCTTCAGGTCCAAACACACAGATGAACTCCCTGATTATTAACTGCATTTTCCCAGTCACCTTCAAACTATGACTAGGCCACCTGGAAGATGGAGCAACTTAGTAATATTCTCTGAGGAGGCAGTTATTCCACACAATTCATGACCCAATGAAGTCCTCCTGTCAGCCAGCCGATTCTCTAACATCTGATCTCAACCCTATTTGCAAGACTTGTCTTGCTGCCACGCCCTTAGCAATTTCTAATTTTTCAAAATCCCACTTCATGGTCAAGGACAGCTTACCTGTGTGTATCTTGAGGTGGGTCCGCAGGTTGCTGGGATCACTGAAAGCCTTGCTACAAAAATCGCACTTGTGGGGCTTCATACCCATATGACCCATAAAGTGGACGTGAAGTTTGGAAGGAGAGATAAAAGCCTGGGGGCACATGGAGCACTTCCACTTCCTCTCTTTGCTATGGCTCGGCCCGTGGCTGCTGCTGTGGCCATGGCTAGGAAGATGGTTATGGATGTGGCTGCTCAGGTGGGCTTTGAACTCAGTATAGGAACTGCACTCCTTGCCACAGTTACAGAGATGCACATCTGGGTGTTCAGGAACTCCTTAAAAATAAAATTACTCAATGTACTTACTTCAATTTTAAAACTCAAATTTTAAAACTTAGTGGTTGTTGCTTCTAATTTTCCCTTCTATCAAAATTTCCAGCTTGCCCACTACCTGTATAATTAAACAAATCTTGTTCAATGCTCTAGTCCTAGCAACTCAAATAGTGTGTCAGGCACACAGGGAAAACCTGGTAAATACTAAACTATAAGGCATCTTCCTAGGCAAAAACTGAAGATTTTGTTACACACAAAATCTTAATGTGTGTGCATGGCAGAAGTTTTACTACAGTGGAAAAGGACAGAGAATGCTTCTGACACAGACATCAGAAAGGGGACGGAGTGTCATCACTTGTCATTATGACACAGTGCAAAGAAAGAGACTATGAAGGTTAAATCAACTCACAGCATTGTCCTTTATGAACTTAAAACTGTAATGGTTCGAAAAGAAACTCAGGAACTTCAAATTCCCCAAATCAAAGTCCTAACACAAAGGTCATGCTGCCTGGCTGGTATGGCTGCCTGGTTCTTCAGCATATGAAGAACTTCACAGATCTTAACACTTCTATCGTAAGGTTAATATTCTGCTTTTACATACACAAAGGTATGTGATTTGCTTCTGCTTACACATAAAGCATTACCAAAACTATACTACTGATCCTTGGTATTTTTACTGTGTTAGATTCATGACAAACAAGTCTTATATATAAACTTACCAATCTGCTGAGCATAATCCCGACTGTAATAAAAAAGCAGTTCATTTTCAGGAGGGATATCTTGGGAGGTACAGAAGTAGATTTTTCCATCATGGGGATAAGCCACCAAATTCTGTTCTTCCCGATTCCTAGGTTAGCACATTTAACAAATCAAGCATATTCATTTTATCTTATTATTTATTTACTTAAAAATTTGGGGGGGGGGCCACACTGCAACACTTGTGGAATCTCAGTTCCCCATCCAGGGAACGCCCAGCAAGCATATTAATTTTGAAATATATACTAAACACATCATATCCCTATAGTGAAATCTTATATGAAAACTTAGATGTACTATTTCTCTGGGTCATTTCTAATTACCTATACTACCTGTTAGGGTTAACTTGTTTATCACCTCATTGCTCTTTATAGTCAGAAACATTCTAGTCTACTGCTAGAAGAAAAGTAAGTAAAATGAAGCCTTAAAACACTATGACAAAGAAATAGACAGAATTAACACAGCAGCCTAAGGGGTTGATTGCGTGTGTGCATGCTAAGTCACTTCAGTTGTGTCCAACTCTGTGCGGCCCTACAGACAGTAGCCCTCCAGGCTCCTCTGTCCATGGGGATTCTCCAGGCAAGAATACTGGAGGGGGTTATCATGCCCTCCTCCAGGGGATCTTTCTGATCCAGGGATCAAACCGGCATCTCTTATGTCACCTGTACTGCCAGGTGAGTTCTTTACCACTAGCACCACCTGGGAAGCCCAAGGGGTTGACCAATAGCCAATATAAAGAAAAGGAACCTACTTGCAAATTCAATATAACTGTATCATTTTTTATTGCACTGGTAAATTGAACAAACTGCTCATAAAACAGGGATAATTTCTTATATTTTAATTTATAATCACCATTAGTCAACAACTACTGGGGTGAAGAAAATGAAAAGCCTTAGGCTTTAAGCTATGTTCAGATATCACCGTCACTGGATTCTTCAATTCATTCCTATTTTATTCAAAGTTTCCTACTGAAAAATATCCGAATCATAACTATTTCTTGCATCTCACCTGGCTTTGCGCACAAACATCATCCAATTACATTCATTTTCGTCAGTTGTAATGATGCAGAATTCTAGGACACCATTGTGGTATATCTGCCAACAGAAGGCAAACATATACATCAAATGAACTGACAAGTTCTAGCAATAATCTCATTTACTTTGCAGTAGGTACCAGCTTTCCTAGTCAGTGTGAAAATACATGGTTGTCTTCTCATATGTTTGTCATTTCACCAGTCACCCTATTTCCAACAATAAAGACCACTAGAGGTCTACAGTTAGTGCTCAGTATACAGAATCATGTTGCTCTTGATTAGTCACATTTTGGCTTGACTGGAAAAGACATAAAATACTGTAGTTGTCTTCATTACCCACCACACAAACGGACATTAAGGTCAGAGAACCACCTCTTATTTTTTTCTCCAGTGAACCTAGCATTCCTGTGTTCTCGTCTGGACAACACAACTAAAGTTCCCAATGCCAGCGGCACTTCACCTCTCCAACTATCACAAGACCCATTTCCACCTTAATCCAGTGTCAACAAGCATCATCCCCAATCTACTAAGATTCTATATAAACATGTTATAGGAACAGGTGTGCATATCAGAAACTTAAATTTTCAGCCCCTTTTATTAGAAAACTAGAGAAATAATCTTAGCTTCCAAGTCTAGAATTGTTTCCCAAGCTAAATATTTGAGGAATGCTTTAGCTGATTACAAAATAAGACTTTCAACATATAAACAAAGTCCAAAGCCTGAGCTGCCACAAGTAACAAAAATGAGTAGTCACTGGGTTATTAACAAAATGGAGACTAAAATAGTTTATCTTCTATATTCAATATCTGACATTTTGCTATGTATTATAATTTGGCTACCAAGAACAGAAAGTAGTATTTAATGACTGATGGATGAATGGCACTGTATGAATCTTGGCTAAGTTTGACTTTTACATCACTTTTAACTACTTCATTACTATAAAAGCATCCAAAAGTCACAGAAAATTTTCAGAAACACTGACCTTCCAGATATGATTAACCGCCTTGTCTGTCCATTCTGCTACTTCCATGGAGTGACTCTGCTGGCCAATGAGAGGCCCAAAGCAAGTCCGAACAGGGATGGTTTCTCCAGTCCACACACCTATCAGTGGAAGGACACCAACTACACAATCAATGATTTAAACATCTAATAGGATAGGGAAGACAGTAGCTTAACTCATGCAAAGTATTCTAGCACTCCTGAAAGGTAGGTATGTCTTATGGGTTCTATTCTATAAATAAGGAAAAAGTAATGAACAGATTAGACTGGGCTCAGAAGAAATATGCAGAGTAAGAAGCAGTATCAAATTCCTGAACCAATGTTTATACACAAGGAACCATGTCCGTCCAAGTTGATACCTAAAAAGGACTAGACAACATCACTCTATTATAAAAAAGTAAAGCAATTACTACAAAATAAATCAAACTTCTAAGATCATTTGTGCTTAAAGCACTGCTCTTTATTATCTAAGTGGTTTAATGCTTTCAACTGACTGATGCCTAAGCTACACCTGAAAGAACAATGAGTCTAGTATCGTATTTTCAAAGAATGGCACAAAGATTCAGGTACCACGTTACATTCCAGTATGGATAAGCATACTGTGGCAGTCTATATTTCTTACTCTCTTTTCCTAAGGAGTATTAAGCAATTTATAAACATCTGATAGAAAGTATTTTTGGTGATAAAAAGTTATAAATGGTAAATTTTCCAGGTTTTATAAAAGAAACTAAGTTTCAAGGAGTGATTTGTCATGATAATTGACAGTGGATGATACAGCTGCAAATAAAAGCCAAGTCTTCAAAGATTCGGCCTTTGAGGAGGATTCTCTCCTCTATTCAATCCTGATCCTAAGAAAGGGGAACTTTTCCAATAACGTGTTCAACTTGACTTAGTGCTATCACCACTGGACAAGTATTCCATAAAAGGAGAAATATTCAGCCATAAACTGACTTTTGGATCAAGCAAGTAATCTCTAAATTATACACATCCACTTTTACAACTCTACCCTACAAAGGAAGAAGAGACTCTGATCAAGTTTTATGGTTCCCAGGGTCTTACCAACGTCTGCTCCCACCATTGACTGGCGGAGAACAAGCTGCTTTGGGAGAGAAAGCCTGGCTCTGCTCTCTATTGGAGTGTCAGGAACAAAAGTCACCGGTCCGTGATCCGGGCAGTCTGAGGGATAGGCTCGGTCACAGAGAGTGCACCCTGCAGATGACAAACGTGATACATAAATGGGGCCAGCTCCAGCAGAGAGATCAATCACCACCTGCTTTATTTAAATGTGAATTATCAAAACGTAACCAGTATGACGCAAGGGTCTAGGAGAAATGCTCTGATCAAAGGGCCACTTTATTACACTTACAAGTATACCCACTCATATCCTTCTTCAGCAAGATTTGATTTTTTTTTGAATACAACTGGACAAGTTTCCTATTCAGTGCATAGGAAAAACACTGATCAAAAAAATAACACTGCATTACTTCAAGAATCAAGTGTGTTATTTCTTACATCAAGTGGCTAAGTAATTCCTTCAAATATGATGTTCTGAAGTCGAAAAGATTCAGAGTCTCAAATTCTAAGAGGAAACTGAGCTGAAACGCTATTGGTGATGCAGTGCCAACACAGCACAACAGAGCGAGAGACGCTTACACCACCGCTCGCTCCTGCCTCACTGTTAACAAACTGGCTGACCCCGTTTGGATGACAGGTTCTTAAGACAATATGCAGTCTGCTCTTTAGGACAGCAGGTAGGATCATACTCTTGCAGATGTATTTGCTTAACATTCTTAATTTCTTATTGTTCATATGGTCTTTCTTTTTGTATTGTCAAAAAAAAAAAAGTTGACTTCATACACTGTTCTATGCTTATTGTAACTTCACGTTTACAAGCTCAGGAGTGTCCTCCTTCTCCACAAATCTTTTGCTCTTTTACTTTCCTTTCTCCTTGATAAGGAGTAGTATTCATGACCCTATTTAGTCGATGACTGTTCAAATTTTCCAAATTCATTCACAAAATAGCTGTAATACATAGAACCACAGTCTTCTAGGTGCCTTTATTCCCCTAAACAACCTATTAGAAATTACCACTTAAATGGCGTAAAATATCAGTTAAAGTTTTCATATTTAGCCAAAGTAGCAATAATACATTACTTCTTCAGGTACTACTTGATTTAAAATTCTTTAAAATCAGACTAGAGATCCCCTATACTCTATGAGGACTTAATTCTCTGATGCTCCTAATTATAAACCATGTTAACTCCTCAAACAAAGGAGATTCAGATTTCATAGGGCAAAAAGGGTCATAGGCTTCCTTCAAAAAGAATACCAAAGGTGAATAAGTACACGTAAGATGCTGAACATCATTAGTTATTATGAAAATGCAAATTAAAACAATGAGATGCCATTTCATACCTACTATGATGGTTATGACCAACCTAGATAGCATATTCAAAAGCAGAGACATTACTTTGCCAACAAAGGTCCGTCTAGTCAAGGATATGGTTTTTCCTGTGGTCATGTATGGATGTGAGAGTTGGACTGTGAAGAAAGCTGAGCACTGAAGAATTGATGCTTTTGAACAGTGGTGTTGGAGAAGACTCTTGAGAGTCCCTTGGACTGCAAGGAGATCCAACCAGTCCATTCTAAAGGAGGTCAGTCTTGGGTGTTATTTGGAAGGACTGATGCTAAAGCTGAAACTCCAGTACTTTGGCCACCTCATGCGAAGAGTTGACTCATTGGAAAAGACTCTGATGCTGGGAGGGATTGGGGGCAGGAGGAGAAGAGGACGACAGAGGATGAGATGGCTGGATGGCATCACCGACTCGATGGACGTGAGTTCGAGTGAACTCCAGGAGATGGTGATGGACAGGGAGGCCTGGCGTGGTGCAAATCATGGGGTTGCAAGGAGTTGGGACATGACTAAGTGACTGAACTGAACTGATGATGGCTATAAATATATATTTTTTTTACAAATAAAATTCAATTATTACTAGGAAAAAAAAGGAAATCTTGGCAAAGATGTAGAGAAACTAGAACCTTCATACACTGATGCTGGGAATATAAAATGGTGCAGCCACTTTCGAAAACAGTCTGGTGATTCCTCAAAAAGAGGAATTTCATTCCCTTATATATCCAAGAATTAAAAACATACGTTCATTCAAAAACTTGTACGTGAATGTTCATATAATAGTCAAAAAGGAAAAACAACAAAATGTTCATGAAAAATAAATGGATGAACAAAATGTGGTATATCCATACAATGGAATATTATTCTGATACATGCTATATAACATGGATAAGCCATCACAACATTATGCTAAGGGAAAGAAGCCAGGCACAGCCATATATGTTAGGATTCCATTTATATGACATGTCTAGACTAAGCGAATCCATAGGTAAAGCAGTTTAGTGGTTACCTGAGAATGAGGAGCAGGGGTGAGAGTAACTGCTAACAAGGTTTCTTTATGAAGTAACAAAAATTTTTGAATTAGATAGTAGTGATTGTTGTCACTACAACCTTGTCATTATACTAAAAACCACTGAAGTGTACACTTTTAAAATGTGTATGTGAATTACATTTCTTCTGAAAAACACTCAGAAGCAAGAGGTTCCACTTGCCCACTTGAAAAAGGATCAACAGGAGACTTCCCTGGCAGTCCAGTGGTTAAGACGCCAGGTTTTGACTGCAGGGGGCCCAGGTTTGATCCCTGGTCAGGGAACAAGGATCCCACATGACGCTAGATGTAGCACCCTTCCCGCAAAAGGATAAACAGACTGGCTTAAGCCACCTCTTACCTTCTCCTCAATTAATGACCATACATTAATTACAATCCTAAATTATTTTAAAATTATAAATCTGAGACTTTAAAGGGTTAACATGAAAGGTCTCCCCACTGCTTGGCTTCAGTAGCACCAGAAGCCTCCTCCAACTTTTCTGACCATCCTGTTCAACTTACTTTAGAAGCTCTTTCCCTGCCACTGTACCTTAGCATCCCTAGCCTTGTCATTCCACACACTTAACTAGGACAGGATTTCGCCTCACTTCCATGGCTATGATTAACACCTTAATGCTGAGGATTCCTGAATATTTCCAAATAGATCTCTGAGCTCCAGATTAAAGTTCTCACTCGACATCTCTAGGTATCACTGGACACTGAAATCAACATGTCTAACACTGGACTCACCTACACTCATCAAAAACAAAACAAGGGACTTCCCTGGTGGCCTGGAGGATAGGAATCTGCCTACCAGTGCAGGGGACAAAGGTTTGATCCCTGATCCGGCAAGATTCCACATGCCTCGGAGCAACTAAGTCCATGGGCCCCATGCTCTAGGACCCGTGCTCCACAACAAGAGAAGCCACAGTGAGTAGCCCACACACTGCAACCAAGAGTAGCCTTCACTGGCCACAACTAGAGAATGACCTCACAAAGCAAGGAAGACCAAGCGCAGCCAAAAAAAGAAAAACAAAACCACCCCACCTCCATCATTCATTATCCTAAGGAATGGTCACTATCCACCTAGTTTCCCAGCCAGAAACCAGTAATTTCTCCTTAAACCTTCTCTCCTCCAACTTCACCCAATCAACAAGATCTATTGAGTTTTCTGTTAATATTTTCTACTTTTTCCATCATTCTCTATTCTAGACTGGAATACCATGACCTTGCATTTAAACTGTGGCATCGCCATCTTTACCTCTCTGCCACTAACAAGCCTGCTACCTTCACACCGCGGCAGAACCCCTATCCCAACCCTCCCTCCTCAAAATCCGTCTGCTCTTTGAAGACCCTCTGTGTTCTGGCTCCTACTTCTCTCATCATATGCCCTCTCCCCACCTGTTTTTTTTCCTGAAGCGGGGAGGGTTGTATTTTTTTGGTTGTACTGCACCACATGTAGGATTCTAGCCCCGTGAAATTGGAGAAGGAAATGGCAACCCACTCCAGTGTTCTTGCCTGGAGAATCCCAGGGACGGGGGAGCCTGGAGGGCTGCCATCTCTGGAGTCGCATGGAGTTGGACACGACTGAAGCGACTTAGCAGAACAGGGATCAAACTTGTGCCCCCTGCAGTGGAAGCTCAGAGTCCCAGCCACTGGACCACCAGGGAAGTCCCTCCCCACCCGTGTTATGCTTCGGCAATTCTGAACCACTCATGATTCTTTCAGACTACAGCTGCCAGTTCCCACGGGTGACACTGTTCCTCCTGATTCTCCACTTTGGACATGTCTGCTCTTCAGGTCTGTGTTAACACATGCGTAGTCTTCCCTGCGCTTTCCAGAGTCTGGTGAGACGCTCCCAGCTCAGGCTCCTTTAGCACCATACACTTAATCCCATCCTTGCACTCAGTACACCATAACACAATAGCCTGTTCACTAGCCCGTGCCTCCCTTCGCACTGTAGGTTCCTTCAAGCCTCTTGCAGATTATTTCGTATGCTGCATCTAGTACAGAGGCTGGTGCTTACTAGCACTCAACATTTACTGCATGACTGAAGGGGTAGTGACACCAACAACTCGACTATTTTTATATTGCTTTCGTTACTGCTGCCCCATAAAAAGACTTTTACATGCCAAACTATGGCAATTTATATGCATTCTGAGTGAAAAAACCCCCAAAATTTCACTTGTATTATCATTTTTCCACAGGGATGAAAAATTACACATGATCTAATAAATTTGTCTTATGTAGAAAAAGCGCATGGCAGGTCACACAGAACACCTTTCTAAAATTTACTTATATAATTAACTCTGTGAAATCTTGGCAAATATCTTAAGTATTACTAGGCTAAGCTTATCTGTAAAATACAGAAATGACTGTTTCCTTACTTCAGGAAGATGCTTTAAGAACCAACAGAATGTCTATATATCACTTGGCTTATTTGAGAAAAAGGCACCACGTTAACACACAGGACAATACATAGGCAAATAAAAGTTTCAAAGTCTATTTACTTTCTATACTCCCTTAATTAATACCTGACTTTGCGACTAAACCTATTAAGGATGATGACCCTTTCTATCAATATCTCCAAAAGAAAAAGGCTAAGCACACTCACAAATTGTAAACAAGGTTGCCATATTTTCCTTGTTTGAATTGGAGTCTTCCATTTGCAGTGAAGGTGGTACAAAAGAAAGACTGTCTGAAGAAACATCTACATGACCTGTCCCCATAGCAACCTCCTGGGTGATGGAGGAGACAGCCACAGGTTCTAGGCTTAGGCCAACTTCATGGAGGGAAACAGACTCTAGGGAGGCGAGGTTGTGTGAGGTAGAGAGTGCCACGCTTACAGAGTTGGTGCTCATGGCCACGGTGTGGATGGAGTCACTGAGGGCACTGTCAGACATCCCGTTGACCCGACTTGCAATGTGGTCTGTCTCCATGACCACAGGGAGCTCCAGGCCGTTCCCATGAATGGGTATCACACCACCATGTCCTACAGTTTCTGCTGCAAGGTTGTTGCTCACAGAGTCCACAGACAGAGGTTCATGACTTCTGGAGCCATTTGGGATTTGGGTATGCTCGCCTGCAACACCATCCATCGTCAGCTCTTCTGCCATTCCATCTGTAGAGATTGGGCTGGTGACCCTAGAGACGTTCTCCATGGTGATTGTTGTGTCCAAGGACACCTCATGAGCATCAGTGGGATGAAGACTTTGGGCACCATGTGTGTTCACAGAGCGAGAGTCTATTGAAACAATGCCTGGCTCTAATCCAACATTTCCATTGGACTGATAGGGATCTAGTGCTGAAGGGTTATTGGCAATAGATAATGCTGTATTACCATCAACATTTATGGAGTTAGGGTGAATATACTGAGGAGGTGGTCTGTCAGCTAAATAAGACAAAATGCCTGGGAAAAAGGAAAAGATGAGATATCAGAACATTTCAGTATATTAAGAATTCCAAATGCTAAAAGCTATTTTACTTACAAATGCAACTAAAGTAAAATAAGCTCCTATCTATTTCTTTGGTTTGATATATACTTTATAAATAGCAACATAATACACCATAATTCAGTTTTGTGAAACTCAGAAATCATAAAAATTAATGTTCCTTTGAAGTCACTAGAAATTAATCATTTCTGCCTTTAATAATATATCATGGTTGGAATTCCTGAGTCCCAAGATGCTGAAATTTGCTCTATAAGAGTTGAAAGGTCAAATCATTTAAAAGCAGATATTCCATGTGAAAAATAAAATTTAATTAAATATAACTAAATTTTTATTAAACTATCAAGAAACATTAGGGTCTATTCAAAATAAATCACAATTATACTTGCTTTATTAAAACAGAAAAAATACTTTAATATTCCTGTTAATGAGTATGTGGTGAAATGGTACATGCTCCATCTCCAGTAGAAGCCAAAATTTCTAAAATGTCTTTGCAAAGTATTGAGTATATATAATAAAAAGCTCAAAAATATTCATACCCTCTTGCATAAGAAACTCCACTTACGGTAAACTGCCCTAAATGCATTTTGTAAATAATATACCTAAAGATATTTACAAAACAGTAATAAACAAACTGGTAAAAAGTGTCCATCAATAAATACTGATATAATAAACCATGGAATAAAGTATCAGTAGAATATAATGTGTCATTAAAAAGGATAATTATGAAAACCATGTAGCAGCTGGGGAAAATAACTATGTAAAAAGAGAGGAAAACATTAAGTGAAAAAAAGGGTATATAATTGTATTGCAAGTACTACAGTTTTCATTATGGAAAACAGTAAAAACCCCTATACAAAAATAAAAGGTAGGATGGAAGTACACCATAAAGATGGATGATGGGACTATGAATAATTCCCCTCCCTCTTTATTTGCTAAATTTTCTGAAATGAGTATATAATATTTTAGAATAAAAATTCAGTAAACTTTATAATAAACAATGACACTATAGCAGGACATGTGGTTGGTAGGAAATTACAATTGGAGAATTATAAAAACTGAACCAATTATAAAAACTGAACCTAGAAGAGACAAGGGAAAATTTGTTTATGTGCCATTAAGAAATTAACCTTTGTCAAACTGCTATATTAATAATGCTATCTAAGAGGAGAAGTACATAAATACAATTTTTTCCCCCCACATAAATTAATATTTAACAGTGACAAAGAGAAAAAAGCATCATTCAAGTCTTTGAAAACTGAAGTTAACAGTCTGCTGCTACAAGGACTTCCCAGATAGTCCTGTGGCTAAGACCCCACACTCCCAATGCAGGGGGGCCTGGGTTGGATCCCTGGTCAGGGAACTAATTCCACATGCTGCAGCTAAGATTTTGCACACCGCACCTGAAGATCCCACATGTCCTGACAAAGACTGAAGATCCCAAGTGCCACAACTAAGACCCAGGGCATCTAAATAAATAACTAAAAACAAAAAAGGGTCGGATGTATTATTTCTTGTAAATTTCCAAATAACTGTAACACTTACCAGGTAAAATGGTTCTGAAGTAACTGCTCTCAAGGTGGGGGTAAGGTGGTGGAGGTAGGGTGTAGTTTCTTTCAGGTAACCCACACATCACCCCTCGATCCCCAATACCCATTGGGAGCATCAGAGACAAAGCAGAAGGTAGAGAGCTCAGGGAGGGACCCAGGTTTGGAATCGCCACTGGCAGGCCTACAAAAAAATTGTTTTCCTCAATTAAAAGTAAGTACTTTAAAATTCTGTGATCACTGGCTAAAGGAAGGTTTTTGCAACAGGCAAAAATCTCACCCAGTAGCCCTTTACATCCCCAGATAGACAGTACTGGCAGACATCCACAGACAAGCCCTAAATTTAGTCCACAAGTCAGTTTTAAAATGCCAACTTGATCGTTCAGTTATCTGTATTGCTCTTGGGTACCAAAACATTTAACTACAATTTAAAACCTAATTTAAATACAATTTAAGAAAACAAATTATTTAGACATAAAAAGAATGGGAAGAAAAATAGACCAAATTTCAAAGAAATAAACTTCAGAGTGGTCTCTAAGTAGTGACAGTACAGATTTTTTAAAAATATTTTTTATTATACTTTCCATTTTATATGGTGAGAATGTATCACTTTTAAAAATTTTATAGATATGCTTCTACTTGGGGAAAAAACCTAAAGTTAGATGTAAAACTGTACATGTATATCGTGATATGATCTTTCACATATACGCTACACTTCATGATTTTTAATTTACACACGATATCCAGCTTGGACTACATCTGTCCACACAATGCTGAAGTGACTCTGTGGCTTCCTATCATAATGAACTCACCGACTCGGGCAGTGCAGATTTGCACTATTTTTGCCAGTGGAAGTATTTTTAAACAGGTTTTTCCTCCTTAATAAGAGTGTCTACTAAATGAAATACCTAAGAAATAAACAAATGAGTTAAGAACTAATAAATTTTTAAAAAATTTCTTTTGTGGACACTAAAAGGAATGTGAAGAGACCCTAATTTAGACGAATCTTATTTAACTGCTACCTTTTAGTAAGCAGGTAATTCTCTAGAGAGAACTATTTAAACTTGCAGATTTAAAATACTCTTAAGCATTAAGTCTTATTTTGATAAACAGAGTCCAATACATTACAATGTCAGAGACCCGCAAGAATCACTAGCTTACTGCTGTAAGACTCAAGAGCTTGCTTCTTTTCTATTTCAAGAGAAAGAAAAATTCAACTAGGTAGATAAAAAGGTTTTAAACGTACAGTGATGGGGGAAAGTGAGCTCTCCCTACACTGTTATTCTGTCCGAGTACTGAGGCTCAGGGGGAGTTCCATGTAGGCGCTCCCTCTCTGAGACCTCTTCTTTGACCATAATTCTAGGTCTGGCGCATTCGTGGCTTGTGCCACTTTCAGGTATGATAGAGAACAAAGCTGAATTTCTCATGTGTTCTAGGAAGAGTTAGTACAGTAATTCTTTCCTAATAACCCAGGGACAGAATGTTAAGGGCAAGAATAGATGAATGGGTAATCCTAGATAAAAACGCCAAGTCAACTACAGCTCTAGACAAAAGGGCACTAACTCAAGAACAGTACAACCAGGAAAACCTGTTAACCCTATCCCACCCACTAGAACTTCAGTACTCTACAAAAATTGCTACCACAGGTGAAACTGCCATTGACCTGCTGGGCTACTCCCATCCACTGTGAAAGGGGCTCTGACCCGTTCCATTTAGAAGGGTTAATGCAATGAAGTGTTGGAATTCAGTCCCTCTCTCTTACCACTCACCTGGAGCAGGGATGGGACTGTGAGTGGGTGAGGCAGCCAACCCCAGGTGACTCCCTGAGCCTGGCAAGGCATTGCTCACAGAAGATGAAGTCAGCTGCTCCATCCCCACAGGACTCAAGTTCATTTCATTCATCCTAAGAAAGATCAGACACAACCAGTTATGCAAAAATTGCTTCAGTGACTCTGTTTAAGGTACTGAAGAACCTAAAACGATGGTGCAGAGATGCAATTTGATCAACTACAACTTCATTTCTATGCACACAGCTCTCCGATATTCCTTCACTGAAAGGGAAATCCGGATTCAGAGATGTTAATTTGGCTGTCGTATAGCAGAAACAGGATTTAACTTAGGTGTGCCTTGTTCCAAATATTAAGCATGCTATTTAAAGCAAAGTTTGCAATCCTTAAAGTACACTGGCAACAAGGCGTTTTTGTGTTTTTAATTCACCTGTTTTTCTTTCACAGTATCTAGTTTCTCCAACTGGTTATTACTTGAAACCAGGACTTGTTTTAACTTACTCAAAGAATTATTAACTCTTTTCACCAGAAGTTAAAAGTGATACTAGGTCTGAATTAGACTGCAAACAGTGTGAAGAAGCACCATATCTTCTCCATGGATCAGCATTTTATTAAAACTCTGTATAGATACCTTAGTAATTAATCAATAATCTTAGTAAAATCCTCCGCATAACAAGGTTCATTACGTAAGCTAGATACTTTATAAAAACATTACTTCATATTACCTCACTAATTCTTTAAAATAAGGGAATCGAGGAAATTGAGGCTCAAAGAGGCCTTATCATACACCCCAAATCACAGAGCAATTAAATAGAAGAACACAGATCATGCTGCAAAACACTGTCAAAAAGCTTTTCAATACATCAAACTTTTTAAAATCTACAGGCCATTTTCAGCAAGCTGAAGAATCGGAGGACTGCCTTTTCTATGCAATCCATCTTGCACTGCCATGAGCAGTAACATTAGAGTAACAGGAACACTGAATAAGACCCTACTGGAGGTTATCAGTATTAGTTCCTATGTTGGAATTTAAAGACTGTAAAAAAAAAAAAAAAGAATTTAGAGACTGCCATATCATAAACAATTTCAAGAGGCCAGCCAACAGGTTATCCAAAGAAGGTCACCAGGAACCTCCAATCCTACTGAATATCACAGTGATGCAAGGTCTTATGTGTGTGCCTAAGTACATGGGAGAAGTGAAGAACAGGAAGGGGACAAATGGATCTACACACTCCTTAGCGGTGAAAACAAAATTTAACAGGTTTTTAATCTGAAAAATGGCTACATCAGCTATGAATCAACATGAAAATAATAATAACTAACACTGATTACTCCCTTACTATAGGTGTTAGACACCGGGCTAAGTGTTATCATGTAATGATCTCACCTAATCCTTATAACTGGGCTTCCCTTGGTGGCTCAGTGGTGAGTAATCCACCTAGCAATGTAGGAGACCGGGGTTCTATCCCTGGATCGGGAAGATCCCCTGGAGAAGGAAATGGCAAGCCACTCCAGTCAGTATTCTGTTTGGGAAATCCCATGTACAGAGGAGGCTGGCAGGCTATAGTCCATGGGGTTTCAAAAGAGTTGGACAGGACTGAGGGACTAAAACAGTAACAACAATCCTTATAACTACTGTGGGTAGGTATTATTCTTAATCCATTTTAGAGATGAGGAAACTGAGACTCAGACCAAGAAACTTGACCCAAAATTACATTAACTAGTAAGTGGCAGATTTAACTCCAGATCTGCCTAATTTACAGAAGTCACAGAATTGGCATTTAAATCCAGGTTCACCTAATTTAAGAGAGCCAACCTCTTAACTAAGATAATTACAATAAAAGAACTGGTTTGCCTTTGACAGTCAGTTCCAACACTCAGGATCTGTGTGTTTACACAGTGGAGTATGCTTAATGTCTGACATAAACCTGCTGCTGCTGCTAAGTCACATCAGTCGTGTCCGAATCTGTGCGACCCCATAGACGGCAGCCTACCAGGCTCCTCCGTCCCTGGGATTCTCCAGGCAAGAACACTGGAGTGGGTGGCCCTTTCCTTCTCCAATGCATGAAAGTGAAAAGTGAAAGTGAAGTCACTCAGTCGTGTCTGACTCTTCTCCACCCCATGGACTGTAGCCCACCAGGCTCTTCCATCCATGGGATTCTCCAGGCAAGAGTACTGGAGTAGGGTGCCATCGCCTTCTCCAGACATAAACCTATCCCTGCATTATTCCATATTTACAGACTTCAACCTTACCCCAGGCCAGGTATCTCACAAACCTAAGCTCCCAGACATTAATTAAGTGTACAAAGCTAACTGAGGACAGTACCCTGTACAGAGTAGGCACTCTGATTTGGATGAAGCAATGCAAACTCATTCTTACTACAAAGACAACTAGAATCTCATGAGCAAACGAGGTGCTCCTTATTAAGGATGGCACATTAATAAGTTATTTAATTATGCTATACAAGGAAGATCCCACATGCTGCTGGGCAACTGAACCTATCTGTCTCAACTACTGAGCCCGCACACTTTATAGCCCGTGCTCCGCAGCAAGAGCAGCTCCAGCAATGAGAAGCCCGTGCACCACAACCAGAGTAGCTCCCGCTCACTGCAACTAGAGAAAGCCCGCATGCAGCAACCAAGACCCAGCACAGGAAGGAAGGGGAAGGAAAGGAATGTAGGAATTCCCTGGTGGTCCAAAGGTTGGGGCTCTGTGCTTCTACTGCAGGGGCCATGGGTTTGATTCCTGGTGAGAACCAAGATTCTGCATGCCACAAGGAGAGGCAAAAAAAATTCAAAAAATAAAAATAAAAGAAGTGGCTTGACAGAAAACAACAAAATTCTGTAAAGCAATTATCCTTCAATTAAAAAAATAATTTAAAAAAAGTGCAGAACTCTGTACAGCCTAAAGACACCATAGCTATCATAAATTTGAAAGTTTCTGGGTTTGGAGTGGTTTAAAACAGACTTCTCCTGTAACTTTTTATAGCTACAAACATTAAAACTTTACAATTGGTAGAGCAAGAATGACCTATAAAAAAACGATTACAGTAATTCTTTGAAGTACAATTAAAAGCTTCCCTGGTGGCTTTCAAGGTAAAGAGTCTGCCTGGAATGCGGGAGACCCGAGTTCGATCCCTGGGTCGGGAAGATCCCCTGGAGAGAGAGACGGCAACTGACTCCAGCATTCTTGCCTTGAAAATCCCATGAACGGAGTTGCCTGGCAGGCTACAATCCACGTAGTCGCAAAGAGTTGGACACAACTGAGCAACTTTAACATACATACAATTAAAAGTCTGTAGCTTCAAACTCTATACTGAAAATTCCTGAGTATTAATCTATACACATAATCTCAAGATAAAAATCAAAATGGTGTTTCTAGGCTGACTCTTAGACCTTCTCAAACCAGTTCAAACCAGAGTTAATGTGAGGCTCAGCAGATTTCTGCTTTGTTGTGAGTCACCAAAATGTGATGATCTCAGCAGCCATAAACCAAAGGTAACTAGTATCCCACAGAGAGAAAGCAGATGAAAGGAATTTACAATAGGATCCTCCTAAGACACTCTCATTCCAATGTGCAATTCTATCCTAGCTACTTTTCTTATATGGGATTCTAGGAAGCAACGCTGGGAGAAGGGCCAGAATCAAGATACTGTACTAAGCTCGAAATTCTTCCCTACGTATATTCGTTGTAGAATCATTCCCTTCATCTTCTCTAGTTTACATGACCTATGTATGACCCATGGGGCTTCCCTGGTGGGTCAGACAGTAAAGAATCTATTGCCTCCAATACAGGAGACCTGGTTTCAATCACTGGGTCGGGAAGATCCCCTGGAGAAGGAAATGGCTACCCGCTCCAGTATTCTTGTCTAGAGAATTCCATTGACAGAGGAGCCTGGCGGGCTACAGTCCATGGGGTTGCAAAGAGTCCGACACAACTGAGCACACACACAAATATGAACCATCCGCTGATCTTATTAACTTTTTGTTAGAATGACATGTAAGAACCTAACTGAAATGCAGCCACTTTGCAAATGCAATGGACAATTTTCAGTAATTTGGGTGAATTTTTAAAATCTTCCTTATCCTCAACAGCCTATGAAAGAGCCCTTAAAGAACAGTCAAATGTAACTCTATGGCACATTTCTATGCTGTAGGGTATAGTACTTTCGACATTAACATGAAGGCTTAAGAATTAAGAACTTAATTTCTCTCCATTACCAGCCAAGCCAGATGGTAACCAGCAAAATTCAAGGTGAAACATGGTGATGAGCTAAAAATACACCTCGAAACTCAGATTCAAATATTAACTAAAGGCGCAAATAACTCAAAGGCAAGGATAAAGATGCACAAGCCAACAATCAACGTGTGGCTATTCGGAACAACTACTCACATGCGGCGCAAATCAAGCCTAATCAGAGTATATTCAACCCAATACTGGTTCGACTTCCTGTTCCCTTTCGGACAAATCTATTTGCAAATCTCACCTGTAACCTGCCCAACGGCACCAAAAACAAAGGCATTCTGAAGTCTTATTTGCTACATGTTTTCCAAACACGTCACCAGCGCTCGGCCCACTAAGCTACTCACCTGTGATGCATCTGCTGGGGGCCAAGGGTCAGAGAAAAGTGCACACGGGTGGCGGGGAACCGGCATCAGGGTTTGCGTTCCAAGGTCACGTGCTATCGCATCTTGCTTACAACCGCTGCACAAACGCGGCCACTTGTCCCCGGGGCCGCCCGGGCCCGCCCAACTTCTCCCGAGGGTCGGCGGCCGCGCACCCTGCCGCGAGATGGGGCATGCCAGGGGACACCCGGGGCCTTTCCTTCAGAAGCTTCGGGAGGGGGGCTGCCCGACCTGAGGGAGAGGACAAGGGCGGTCACCCAAACGTGGGGAGGATGCAGCCCCCGTCCTCCGCCGCCGGAGAGCCTGGGCCTGCGGACACCGCCTCCCAAGGGCGGCCAAGTCGCCCGCCCGCCGGCCTGGGGCTCGCAGGCCGCCCTCGCCCCGCCCCGGCCGGGCCCGCGCGCAGCCCACCTGCCGGCCGCGCGGGGGGACGCGCGCGCCTGCCCCGCCGCTTTGTTCCTCATCCGGGCAGAGCTCGCCTCGGGGCCCTCCCCGCCCGCACGACCCCCGCGCCCCGGGGGCCGCTCGCCTAACGTTTCCCGCCCGACCCGACCCGGCCCGGCCCAGCTCGCGGTCTCCGCAGGGCCGCACCCTCCAAGCCGCGTTTCCGGCTCCTCAGCCACTCTCGGCGCCCGCCGCTCCGCCCCTCGTGCGTGCGCCCCTCCCCGCCACGGCCCGCAAGCGGCGCCCGCGCGCTCACTCCTCCTCCCCTGGCCCATCCCCCCACCCCCGCGCTTGCGCGCGGTGGGGACCCTGGCCGGAGGGGGCGGGCCGTGAGAGGCTCGGCCTGGAGCGCCGCGTCTCAGTCCGGCCCGGTCGAATCGATCGCCGAGCAATCGACCCCGTTGCTAAGCAACCAGGCCTGGCCTGAGCCCTGGGAACCGATTCTGAGTCGCAAAAATCCCGCAGACTTTGGGTTTCGGTCTTCATGGCATCCTTCAGTTAGGAAAGCGTCGGTTCACGCAAGCCTACAAGATTTGAAATAAGGGACTTAACCAGCTTTGTTGGCGGTGTTGTCCAGGAGGAATTGGGATTGTATCCAAAATATTTGTCACCACAAGTTACACCTGAAGGTCTCTCAATTTCCCTGCTTGAAGTCATAAAGGGTGGTTTTGGGGATTTTTGTACAGATTACCTTTCCATTCGCTCTTTGCCATTCTTTCCCTACTGCAAGCCAGGCATTATGCTAAACCCTAGGGATACTGAGATAGCTTTAAAGGAAAATGGTCCCAGATTCGCAAGGATTGGATATTGTCTATAACACACTACCTGGTAGCCTCCTTTCACCAGAGGAATAAAAGAGACCCAGGAATTCCTCCTTTCATTCAGAAGACACTTATTGAATTACATCTCAAACGTACATTTCAACAGCTTGCAGTGTAGTGGGAACTGGTGAGCTTTGAAAATTCAGTCTCATGTGAAAACAGAGGCATATACAGTTTTTGTAGGAGAGCCCAGAGAGGAGTCAACTAACATTAATATTTCCCTTCCTTCTCAGAAGTTGAGAGAACTAATCACTGAACATTTGGCAGGTCACATTGGTTCCGCTCTCTTGTTGAGGACAAATAGAAACCTAAATCAAGAGAGTCTTCATATCACAAGAGAGACACACTTTTCCCTAAAATGTCACATCAAACCTGGGGCCTAGGGAATGATGATGTCTTATAAAAGCTAGATAGTTTCATTCTGGCTTTCCATTCAGCCTATTCTCTTGGAATATTTAATTTCAGAAGTGTATGTAAACATACGCTGAAGCTGAAGCTCCAATACTTTGGCCATCTGATGCCAACAGCTGACTCATTGAAAAAGACCCTGATACTGGGAAAGATGGAAGGCAGGAGAAGTGAGCAACAGAGGATGAGCTGGTTGGATGGCATCACCAACTTGATGGACATGAGTTTGGGCAAACTCTGGGAGATGGTGAAGGACAGGGAAGACTGGCATGCTGCAGTCCATGGGGTAGTGAAGAGTCCGACATGATTTGGCAACGACCAGATAAATATGAAAGCTAAAACTATGTTACTGACAGAAGGAAATACAGGAGAAAACCTTTACAATCTTGATAGGAACAAAAATCAGGAACCACTAAAAATTTGACAAACTCAACTTCATTAAAATTAAAACTTTTGATGTTGAAAAGACACTGCTAACAAAATGATACATCAAACCAGAGATGAGGAGAAAATATTTGCAAAACAAATATCCAGCAGTCATGTACGGATGTGAGAGCTGGACCATAAAGAAGAAAAGAATTGACGCTAACAAATTGTTGTGCTGGAGAAGACTCTTGAGAGGTCCTTGGACTACAAGGAGATCAAACCAGTCCATCCTAAAGGAAATAAACCCAGAATATTCATTGGAAGGACTGATGCTGAAGCTCCAATACTTTGGCCACCTGATGCAAAGAGCCGGTTCACTGGAAAAGATTCTAATGTTGGTAGAGACTCAGGGCAGAAGAAGCAGGTGACAGAGGACGAGATGGTTGGATGGCATCCCCAACTCAATGGACATGAGTCTGAACAAACTCCAGAAGATGGTGAAGGACAGGAAAGCCTGGCACACTGCAGTCTAGAATTGGACACGGCATTGTCACCCTGCTTATTTAACCTCTATGCAGAGTACATCATGAGAAACGCTGGGCTGAAAGAAGCACAAGCTGGAATCAAGATTGCTGGGAGAAATATCAGTAACCTCAGATATGCAGATGACACCACCCTTATGGCAGAAAGTGAAGAGGAACTAAAAAGCCTCTTGATGAAAGTGAAAGAGGAGAGCGAAAAAGTTGGCTTAAAGCTCAACATTCAGAAAACGAAGATCAAGGCATCTGGTCCCATCACTTCATGGGAAATAGATTGGGGAAACAGTGGAAACAGTGTCAGAAGTTATCTTTCCGGGCTCCAAAATCACTGCAGATGGTGATTGCAGCCATGAAATTAAAAGACTCTTACTCCTTGGAAGAAAAGTTATGACCAACCTAGATAGCATATTGAAAGCAGAGACATTACTTTGCCAACAAAGATCTGTCTAGTCAAGGCTATGGTTTTTCCAGTGGTCATGTATGGATGTGAGAGTTGGATTATGAAGAAAGCTGAGCACCAAAGAATTGATGCTTTTGAACTGTGGTGTTGGAGAAGACTCTTGAGAGTCCCTTGGACTGCAAGGAGATCCAACCAGTCCATTCTGAAGGAGATCAGCCCTGGGATTTCTTTGGAAGGAATGATGCTAAAGCTGAAACTCCAGTACTTTGGCCACCTCATGCGAAGAGTTGACTCATTGGAAAAGACTCTGATGCTGGAAGGGATTGGGGGCAGGAGGAGAAAGGGAGGACAGAGGATGAGATGGCTGGATGGCATCACCGACTCGCTGGATGTGAGTTTGAGTGAACTCCGGGAGACGGTGATGGACAGAGAGGCCTGGCATGCTGTGATTCATGGGGTCGCAAAGAGTCGGACACGACTGAGCGACTGAACTGAACTGAGCGACTAAACAACAAACAACCACAACAATGGAGCTTACATTATAGTGAAGAAAGACAGACAATAAACAAGTAATTAAATGTAAAATATACCAGATAACAATAAATACCATAAAAATATGGCAAGGAATATAGCTAGAAAGCTCAGGGATAGGAGCAGGAACTTTAAATACAGTACAGAAAAATTGTCATTGAAAAGGTGATATTTGAACCAAAGGAGATGAGAGAGTGACCCATGTGCATGTTTGGAAGAATGTTTCACTCAGAGGGAACGTCAAGTGCAAAGTCCCGAGGCAAGAAAATCCCTGATAAGTGTGAGGAACTGCAAGGAGGCCAGTGACACTAGCACTGGGTGGTCCAGTATGGGGGCCACTAGCCACCTGTGGTTACTGAGCCCCTGAAATGTCCCTAGTTAAGACTGCATAATTTTAAATTGTGTCATTTTATCTTCTAATGATTATGTTACTGGCCCCAGTTCTTCACTCCTCTTGTAACCATGCCATTTGCAAAGAGACTTCATAGCTCTATCATCCTAGGAAAAAGAGAAAAAGCTGTTTTCTGCCCCTTGATTCTGAGTTTGCATGTCAGATGTATACTAGAATTCAGCCTAAATCTTTGCCCCTCAGGCTCAAGAATTAAATGTTTGTTTATTGTCTTAAGCTACTGATTCTTGGGATGGTTTATTTGATGGCCATTCTGAGAGGCTGCTTGCCTTTTCTTGGATACCACTGATTTCCTGCTTTGAACTTTGGAAACCGTTACATGGGTATAAAAGAGTAAGCACTGGTGTTTGGAACATGGATGCAATGAACATAAACTTGAGCAAACTCCGGGAGATGCTGAGGGACAGGGAGGCCTGGCATGCTGCAGTCCATGGGGTTGCAAAGAGTGGGATGACTGGACAACTGAACAACAATAAGTTCCAAGTATTCGGTTTAACTTTTCTAAGGGCTGCAGAATGGCTTGTTTTCAAAATGGAGTGGGAATGGCACTAGAACTGGGATAATTTTGTGTGCTGTATGGACTTAAAAAACCAAAACATGCCTGTAGCTGAACTAATTCCATTCCTCAGATTTTAAGAAGCTACAGGAATTTCAGTGGCTGATCACTTAGGCTAAAACTGCTGAAGGAGCCTGACTTTGCTCAGTCTTAGCAGTACAACACCTCTATTTGAGACTGAGTAGAATCAGAAATTGGGGGGGAATAATCTGTGGAGTTTAACCAAAGAAATGCTGATGTTGATATCTTTGAATTTAAATCTATAAGGTAAGGTTATTTAAGCTTTAGGTTTTAATTTATCCTTTATCGTTGTTTAGTCATTGTGTCCAACTCTTTTGTGACCCCATGGACTAGAGTCCACCAGGCACCTTTGTTCATGGGATTTCCCAGACAAGAATACTAGAGTGGGCCGCCATTTCCTATTCCAGGCAATATTCCCCACCCAGGGATCAAACCCACATCCCCTGCATTGGCAGGCAGATTCTTTACCACTATGCCACCAGGGAAGCCTAAATCTTATTTATATCACAAGGTAATAAAATATGTTTCCCTGTTCCCCTGTGGCAGCTGGTGCAAACTGCAGGTATGGTGACAGAAAGATATGCATCCCTCTGTGCCACAGGTTTACGAAACCAAAATCTACAATATGATATCAAATACTTCATAGAAAGAGCCAATCTAGGTCTCTTAACCCCACATGCTTAAAGCAGGTGATAAGGGACCCATCTGAGTTTTAGGGGTGGAAAGTTAGTTTCCTTGGCCTTAGAGATATCTTTAAATCTACTGAGCCTGACGTTTGGGGGAATAATATTCCCCCTTTTACAAGCAGATCTAAATTGGACTACACAAACCTAGTCCTAAGCATTCTTGGCAGTTTTGCATATCTGTAACTTGATCTAGCCAGTCTTAAGAAAGACATTTTTAAAGTTGGAGAGAACATTTGTCTGGATCAAAACTGACTGGGGAGTGACTGGAAGTCAGAAGCTATTCTTTGGATCTCTTATGTAAAAAAGAAGGCAGCTCCTCCCCCGGACCAAGACACCCTATCCCCACCACATATACATACATCATGTGAGTAAAACAGTGCTTCTTTCATTGGAAAAGCCACTTATTTCCAAAGCACTTGCACGTTCAAAAAGTGTAAGAAAGAGTGTCAGCATTCTTTGTCTACCATGTAGACCATGTAGTAATCATAATATTACTACACCCTATGAAAACACCACTATGGGATCAGGATCTGACTATTTTTGATTGTGGAAAGAGCTTCCCCGGTGACTCAGTGTAAGGAAACTGCCTGCAATGCAGGAGACAAGGGTTCAATCCCTGGGTTGGGAAGATCCCCTGGAGGAGGAAATGGCAACCCTCTCTAGTACTCTTGCCCGGGAAATCCCATGGATGAATGTGCCTATCAGGCTACAGTCCATTGGGGTCACAAAAGTCAGACACTAAATAACAACAAATTGGTAGTGGGGAAAAAATCCTGTAGATATTTACTCCTCAGAGAGAGAATTTTTAAGAAGCCAGAAAACCTGGCTCAAGCACTTTAAATTATGTGATAAATCTGTTGATTTGCGTCAGACCAGATGGAGGAGCCTCATAGGCTGCAGTCCATGGGGTTGGGAAGAGTTGGACACGACTGAGCGACTTCACTCATGCATAGAAGGAAATGGCAACCCACTCCAGTGTTCTTGCCTGGAGAATCCCAGGGACCGTGGAGCCTGGTGGGCTGCCATCTATGGGGTCACACAGAGTTGGACATGCCTGAAGAGACTTAGCAGCAGCAGCAGCAGACTATCAATTGAGTTTTTTATATATTTTACCTTAGTATTTTAACCTTCACTAGATCAGAGAAAAGCAAAAGTAATATTTGTTTTCTGTAATAATTTAAATAGTAGAAAGATCCATAAAGTAAAATGAACCACCCTCCCATCCCCAATCCAATTTAGGCAGCCGAAGACAAAAGTTTAGTATGTGTCTTTCTACCTTTTTCCTCTGGGCTCACACACATATAAAGACAAATGCATCATCCAGTTTGTTAAGTTCATGCTGTGTGTTAACTCTACCATTTGCTTTTTTTTTCTCACTTAACACGTTATGGTGGACATCTCTGCAATTTCTTATGTATAGCTCTAATCCATTATTTTTAATAGCATAATATCCTAACAGTATTAGCCCTTTCCCTACTGATGGACATTTAGCCTATTTCCATTTGTTTTCTTCTTTTAATCACTGTAAGCAATACTGCAATAAATATTATTATATGTAAATCCCTCAGAAGAAATGGAGTAGCCATCACGGTCAACAAAAGAGTCCGAAATGCAGTACTTGGATGCAATCTCAAAAATGACAGAATGATCCCTGTTCGTCTCCAAGGCAAACCATTCAATATTACAGTTATCCAAGTCTATGCCCCAACCAGTAACGCTGAAGAAGCTGAACGGTTTTATGAAGACCTATAAGACCTTTTAGAACTAACACCCAAAAAAGATGTCCTTTTCATTATAGGGGACTGGGATGCAAAAGTAGGAAGTCAAGAAACACCTGGAGTAACAGGCAAATTTGGCCTTGGAATGCAGAATGAAGCAGGGCAAAGACTAATAGAGTTTTGCCAAGAAAATGCACTGGTCATAGCAAACACCCTCTTCCAACAACACAAGAGAAGACTCTACACATGGACATCACCAGATGGTCAACACCAAAATCAGATTGATTATAGTCTATGCAGCCAAAGATGGAGAAGCTCTATACAGTCAACAAAAACAAGACCAGGAGCTGACTGTGGCTCAGATCATGAACTCCTTATTACCAAATTCAGACTTAAATTGAAGAAAGTAGGGAAAACCGCTAGACCATTCAGGTATGACCTAAATCAAAATCCCTTGTGATTATACAGTGGAAGTGAGAAATAGATTTAAGGGCCTAGATCTGATAGATAGAGTGCCTGATGAACTATGGACGGAGGTTTGTGACATTGTGCAGGAGACAGGGATCAAGACCATCCCCATGGAAAAGAAATGCAGAAAAGCAAAATGGCTGTCTGGGGAGGGCTTACAAATAGCTGTGAAGAGAAGAGAGGCGAAAAGCAAAGGAGAAAAGGAAAGATATAGGCATCTAAATGCTGAGTTCCAAAGAAGAGCAAGAAGACATAAGAAAGCCTTCTTCAGTGATCAGTGCAAAGAAATCGAGGAAAACAACAGAATGGGAAAGACTAGAGATCTCTTCAAGAAAATTAGAGATACCAAGGGAACATTTCATGCCAAGATGGGCTCGATAAAGGACAGAAATGGTATGGACCTAACAGAAGCAGAAGATATTAAGAAGAGGTGGCAAGAATACACGGAAGAACTGTACAAAAAAGATCTTCACGACCCAGATAGTCATGATGATGTGATCACTAATCTAGAACCAGACATCTTGGAATGTGAAGTCAAGTGGGTCTTAGAAAGCATCACTACGAACAAAGCTAGTGGAGGTGATGGAATTCCAATTGAGCTGTTTCAAATCCTGAAAGATGATGCTGTGAAAGTGCTGCACTCAGTATGCCAGCAAATTTGGAAAACTCAGCAGTGGCCACAGGCCTGGAAAAGGTCAGTTTTCATTCCAATCCCAAAGAAAGGCAATGCCAAAGAATGCTCAAACTACCGCACAACTGCACTCATCTCACATGCTAGTAAAGTAATGCTCAAAATTCTCCAAGTCAGGCTTCAGCAATACATGAACCGTGAACTCCCTGATGTTCAAGCTGGTTTTAGAAAAGGCAGAGGAACCAGAGATCAAATTGTCAACATCCGCTGGATCATGGAAAAAGCAAGAGAGTTCCAGAAAAACATCTATTTCTGCTTTATTGACTATGCCAAAGCCTTTGACTGCGTGGATCACAATAAACTGTGGAAAATTCTGAAAGAGATGGGAATACCAGACCACCTGACCTGCCTCTTGAGAAATCTGTAGGCAGGTCAGGAAGCAACAGTTAGAACTGGACATGGAACAGACTGGTTCCAGATAGGAAAAGGAGTCCGTCAAGGCTGTATATTGTCACCCTGCTTATTTAACTTATATGCAGAGTACATCATGAGAAACGCTGGACTGGAAGAAACACAAGCTGGAATCAAGACTGCTGGGAGAAATATCAATAACCTCAGATATGCAGATGACACCACCCTTATGGCAGAAAGTGAAGAGAAGCTAAAAAGCCTCTTGATGAAAGTGAAAGGAGAGAGAAAAAGTTGGCCTAAAGCTCGACATTCAGAAAACAAAGATCATGGCATCCGGTCCCATCACTTCACGGGAAATAGATGGGGAACAGTGGAAACACTGTCAGACTTTATTTTGGGGGGCTCCAGAATCACTGCAGATGGTAACTGCAGCCATGAAATTAAAAGACGCTTACTCCTTGGAAGAAAAGTTATGACCAACCTGTTATGCTCCGAGCCCGTATCTCCGAACCGACCGAGAGAGACAGCAAGTCCACCACGGTAACGCAAAGGCAAGAAGGGAGTTTTATTTCTAGCGTGCTAGGGCCCAAGTCTCATCCGGCACAGCAGAATCCGACAAGAGCCCCGAACAAAGGAGTATGGCGGCTTATATACAGGCAGTTCTTTGTCTCAGTTACAGGAGTAGCTGGCGTTACATGATTGGCCAGGCAGGATGAGCCCATGTCCTGTTTCTTTCTGGTAAATATGACTCAGGTCCTAGAGCCCGTCGTTTGGTCCCTAACACAACCTAGATAGCATATTCAAAAGCAGAGACATTACTTTGCCGACTAAGGTCCATCTAGTCAAGGCTATGGTTTTTCCAGTGGTCATGTATGGATGTGAGAGTTGGACTGTGAAGAACGCTGAGCGCCGAAGAATTGATGCTTTTGAACTGTGGTGTTGGAGAAGACTCTTGAGAGTCCCTTGGACTGCAAGGAGATCCAACCAGTCCATTCTGAAGGAGATCAACCCTGGGATTTCTTTGGAAGGAATGATGCTAAAGCTGAAACTCCAGTACTTTGTCACCTTATGAGAAGAGTTGACTCATTGGAAAAAACTCTGATGCTGGGAGGGATTGTGGGCAGGAGGAGAAGGGGACGACCAAGGATGAGATGGCTGGATGGCATCACGGACTCGATGGACAAGAGTTTGAGTGAACTCCGGGAGCTGGTGATGAACAGGGAGGCCTGGCGTGCTGCGATTCATGGGGTCGCAAAGAGTCGGACACGACTGAGTGACTGAACTGAACTGAACTGAACTGATATGTAAATCCACACTGGTGCATTTATTTTTGCAGGATAAAACTGCAGGGATCTTGAGTCATAGGATATGTGATGTGTACTATTAATGTTAGCAGTTACTTTTCCCAAAGCTTGTAGAAATGTATGTTCTGCCACTTACCAAATCCTTGCCTGTCCTGGATGTTAGTAATCTTTTAATTTTTTGCCAATCTGAAGATGAAAAATGGTATCTGTAAGCATTCTCTCTTTTGTTCCCCTCCAATCTATTCTCTATTTGGCAGTGATCTTTAAAACAAAAACAAAAAAAAACTTTACCATGTCATCTCTCTGCTCAAAACGCCTCATTTATTTCCCATCACTCATAGAATAATGGCTAAGAGTCATGCTTTGACACGGCCAAAAAGCAAATTGTGGTCTAATTTCTGCCTCTCTGGTGAGCTTTTTGCCCAGTAGGGCTTTCCCAATGTGTCTCTACTCTCCTGAGAAATCAAGATGACATATTAGTTTGTTTGCTGGTATAAGTCTCAGAGGAAGCTACACCTTTTAAAATGTGACTAACTAATGCCTGAAAGGAATAATTATTTCTATTTTATTTGCCTTGATGGAAGCACTTTTCCAATTGCTTCGGGCTGATCATTTAGAGTAAACAGGGACACATAGGACTTGTCAAAAAAGCATGTTAGGGCGACACCTTGGCTCCTGAGGAACAGGCATAAAGTCTGATTATAAATGTAGGGGGGTTTTGCTTCTCTTGTTTTTAAGTTGGACTTTTAAAGTAGAAGCTGCCTTTAATGTGCTGGTTTGTAGAACAGGAAATCTGATTTTCAGTGTGATAACACATTCTTCGACATTAACCAGTACAGTTGGATTTTTAATGACACTTTCATCTTCAAAGCTCTTTACCAACATGGTGGTTTAATTATTCATTATTTAGTTATGTTTTAAAAAGACAGTCTTCAAAGCCATCATCCTTTCTCCTTGGAAATGAGGCTCTCCTCCTTTCAAATGTTGCTTTCTCACCCTCAAGGGTGAAAATAAATTGCATCTCTCTCTCTCTCTTTTTTTTAAACAAAAAGAATACAATAGAAATATACTCTTTACACTATGGAGAGATGATGTCCTTATATCCTGGGTGGGATTAGAAGAGGTCTGGAAGCAGTGTTTAAGCTGTGTTTACAGTAAGCACTGAGAAATAACTTTGGCTAAAAGTGTTTGTTACTGCTCAGCCTTTTGATGTGCTCTTAAAAAGTAGCACAAATACATCACCGCCCAGTCTTCAACATAATAATAGGCAGACGCATATATTTGTTGCTAAAGTGTATTTCTTTTCTGTTCCCTTCAAAAAATGTCTACTTGGGTTTTTAAAAGTTTTGGAGAAGAAAACCCTCAAACTTTCCCCAAGGTCCTCCCTGACTTGACACATTTTTTAACCACAAGGGAGCAGTGTTCCCTTTGATGAGGTCTTCTCTCCAACTCTCCAGAAATGAAAGAGCAAGTGTTAAGTTTGCAAACAGTCTAAAAGCTCCTTCCATTAGCCCTGGACGCCGGAAACCACAAAGGGTAGTCAAGTTTTGATTTTCAAGGAGAAAGCCTCTGGTAAACTTTCGCTCAGCCGCCAGTAGATCTGTTGGTTCCTGGGAGGAACTCTTCTGAAACCTTGAAGATTCCTGTGCTCATGAAGACCCAGAGCGGTGGATTACAGTAATTGCAAAGCTATTGGTGGCTTTGGAAGATTACTCAGTGTTTGGTGTGCATTCTCATTTCCAGGCCACGAGACCGAGGGAGGAACCCCTTTTGTTATCTTTTGAAATAAGAAGATCAGAAGGGAAGAGAGGGTTTGAAGTGTGGATTACAGGGGGTCCTAAATCTTTGCCTATCACCTCCGCCTGGATCATTATAAAAAGATCGAGGAGTGCAATGAATTTAGGGAATCCTGCAACGTTTTCTTGAAGCTTGTTCTGAAACCTAGCTTCCGGACCCAGAAACTTCTCCAAAAGCTGACCAGCAGTATCAGGCAGTCTGAATGGACCAGGATATCCGCTTTGAAGATTTTCAGTCATCTTCTGCTGGGAGATTAACCTCTGGGGTGATTGGTTTTCTTTTTGGCGAATGATGGAGAAACGTCCACAGGCCGGACTGCTGACCCTGCCGCATCACCTGCGCCAGGTGCCTCTGGGCGTGCCGAGGTCCCTGCCCCGCCTCCCCCTGCGGGACTCCTTCAGAGTCTCCGCGAGTCTGGACCCCGCGGGTTGGGAGCGGGCTCTCGGCGGCGGCGGCGGCGCCCCGAGGCGGCCCTACCTGCCCCTACGCCTGGACGGCGCCTTCGAGCCCGCCTTCCTCCGCAAGCGCAACGAGCGCGAGCGGCAGCGGGTGCGCTGCGTGAACGAGGGGTACGCGCGCCTCCGAGACCACCTGCCCCGAGAGCTGGCGGACAAGCGCCTCAGCAAAGTGGAGACTCTCCGCGCCGCCATCGGCTACATCAAGCAGCTCCAGGAGGTGCTGGAGCGCCATGCACGGGCACAGGAGGGTGCGGCCGGTGCCAGCTCCTCGCGCAGGGCCGAATGCAACAGCGACGGCGAGTCCAAGGCCTCATCGGCGCCTTCGCCCAGCAGCGAGCCCGAGGACGGGGCCAGCTAGCGAGCGTCCCCCGCGCCCGGCCCTCCCGCGGCTCTGCGCGCATTTGGCGTCTGCTCTAAGGTTCCCTCCGGAGGTAGCTTGCATTTGCTATCTTACCCCCCCTCCCCCGCCCCGCCGCCACCCCTGCTCTCCAGAAGTAAATCTTAGGAAATAGGAATGAGTGCTCTAGGGAGACATTCTATTTGTTTCCATCCACACCCCACCATCACCACCCCTTATTTGGTATGTGCCTGCAACAAAGATGCTAAGGAAACTCTGCCTATATCAAATAAAAGCTGTACCAGACTCAAGGGCTTCCCTGATGGATCAGCGGGTAAAGAACCCGCCTGCAATGCCGGAGATGCCAGTTTGATCCCTGGGTCCGGAAGATCCCCTGGAGGAGGAAAATGGCAACCCACTCCAGTATTCTTGCCTGAAAAACCCCATGGACAGAGAAGCCTGGCAGAGGTAACCGTCCATGGGGTTTCAAAGAGTCGGACAAGACTGACTGAGCGACTATGCACGTACCAGACTCTGAACTGCTCAAAACGGTAATTTGCCACAGTCAGCAGGGGTGGGTAAATTAGGGATGTAAATACTGAAACAAACTCAACCAATAACCAAAGAAGAACTTTCCGAACTAGCTAACTTAAATGACAGCCCTGAGATGAGAGGAACGGTTTTCCTGCCTTTGGGAACTGATGAGAAACGCAGTGACACCATGCTTTGGATGAAACTGATCCTGACACTTGAAAACACGTTTGCCAGAGCCTGCAGGACCAGCCTGTGCTGTTGACTGAGCGTGTTGAACGTTGGTACTAGAACCATTACATATTTGAACCATCCTGTTTCATCAAAAAGTGGCCATGTGGAAACCTCATAGTATTTAATAACAACACATGTTCGTATCAATGATCTTTTTGGAAGAGAACTCAGATTTGTATGAAAACTTTTTTCTCCTCTTGTTTTGTCCATTTTCCTTTCATCTCTCCTTGTTCTCACTCCACCTAACCTTCAGTTAAAGTAACACTGTGACTGTAAAATAGGAAAAGGAAAAGGACCTGCTCCTTTCAACCAGGTTGAAGGGGAGGGAGGGATGGAGGCTGGTACATTCTCAAACTTCTATCACCTTGAGGGGCTTTCAACTATATTGAAATTGAAAGACTTTGGCAGTCTTTTTTTTTTTTTCCTGAGAAACAATTATAAATTCAGTAGGTTTTAAGTCAAAAGCTTGTTGACATGTGAAGATAAGCCTCCTCTCGTTTGAGTCCCTCTCCAGTTTTCCAATGTGCTGCATTCCCCTTTCCACAGAGACAGCTTTGCTAATAAGGGGGTGGGGGTGAGGGGGTGGAGGAACCAGGAAAAAGATGAAAAGAGAAAACAAGGGTGAGCCTTCTCCAGGTATTCACTGAAGTTCCACACTGAGGTAGGTTTTATTACCCCCCTTTCTTCAGATATGTGGACGGGATGCAATAAGCAATGAATGTCTTTTCAGAAATTTTGCTGCTTTTCACATTTTGTCCAAATTATTCTCATAAATTTGTGAGGTGGGTATTATACGTATTTGGAGTCTAAAAAAAAAAAAAAGACTGGGAGAGAATACATGCCTTGCCCAGTAGTTAGTGTTTCAAGAATTAGCTGAGCTGAGATCTAGTCCAAAGTCAGCCTAACCCCAAAGCCCAGGCTTGCTTTCTTTCTGACCATGCTCTCCCTTGCCCTGCCATCTGCTAGCTTGGTGACTGAGCAAACGCTCCTTAAACTCTCTGCAACTCAGCTTCCTTGTCCTTGTCCTACTATTTCACAGAAGTGTAAATTAAAGACCTTGGTAATCTGCAAGCTACAATCCAATGATTAAGTTAGTAGTGTTATTTATTAGCTCCAGGGAGAGTAGGCCTAATTAAAAATGATCTCTAGATGGAGTGTGATTTCCTCAGTGTTTCAGAAGCAGGGTAGAGTAAACCACTCTTCACTAGCATTCTATCTTCTATTGTAAGGTTCTAGGAGACATGACCGGTGGAATGCTGAATCCATGTTAAAATGTATTATTGATATTTATCATGATGAATTATGGGATTCTATTGTTTCTGGCTGCTCAGATAAATGCTATGCCATGATTTACCACCAAGCTTTACTTTTTCTTAAGAAGCAAGAGATTTGTGGTTTGAATGAGCAAGAAACAGCTATTTTCTTACCCATTACTTAGTTACATTCTCACAAACTCCTGTAATGTATCCATTTTGTTCTCTAAGCTGGTTCTTTACTCCAGTGGGAGTTTCAGTGAAGCAAGTATGTATAGGTGAGATATATTTTCTAATTAAGAAAAAGAGAAAAAAAGAGAAAACACTCATGTTATTACAATACCTTCCTGGCTGAGTTGGAGAGGCGAACTAACCACGCTGTTCATTGGAGAACCTTGAGAGACTTTTCTCAGCAGCCTTCTATAGGTGGTAATAACATTCTTCATTACTTTTTTCTGCTCCAGCTAATGGGCAGGCACCTTGACATTCTCTTTTCTAAAGTAGTAATAGTATTTTAAAAAGTATATTTTCTTAATCTGTACAGGTTATGTGGTTGCTTTCAATGCAGGAAAAAAGAAATAAAAGTTTTTTTCACTTCTTCAAAATATGTGTTATGAAATGTGTGAATAAATATACTATACTTTGCACACATGAGTTTACAAAAAAAACAGGGGCTTCTCTAGTGGTCCAGTGGCTAAGACTTCAAGCTCCCAATGCAGGTTCAATCCCTGGTCAGGGAAGTAGGTCCCACATGCCACAACTCAAGATCCTGAGTGTTGCAGCTAAGACGTGGTGCAGCCAAACAAATAAAAAAAATTTTTTTAAGGGGAGAGAGAGAGTACAAAGCAGTTTTAAAAGAGAACTTTCTTTCTGGATAAAATGCCTTGAGACATCTGGTGAGACTTTTGTTTTCAGTCCTATCGTGAATAAAGCAATGATTTTGAGAAACCTTTTGGAATAATAATAAAATCCCATGTCAATCATGTAACTTTTTTTAAAGGGGGAAAGAAAAATCAGGCAGTTTTTCTGCAACTTTCCTAATGCCATAGGGAGGCATGCCAATCCAGGAATAAGCCCTCTTAAAATGTTCAATCTTCCCCTTTTCTATGATTGAACATCAAACTAACCATAGTACAATTTGATTTTCAGGAATTCCCCAGTGGGCCAGTAGTTAGGACTCTGAGCTTTCATTCCTCAGAGGATCCAGGTTCATTCCTTGATCAGGGAACTAAGATCCTGCAAGCTGTGTGGCAAAGCTCAAAAAAAAAAAAAAAAAAAAGACTCAAAAAGGACAAAATTAACTACCAACAAGTGACATAAAAGCAATGGAGTGAATGGGAGTTTTAGGGAAATGATGCCTTCATGAAAGGAGAAATATTAATGTCATTCAAGATTTGTTTCTTTGGATACTCAGCCCCAATATAGTACTTAATTACACTGTATTGCTTTTGGAATATTCATAACACTGATTAACAACTGTGACACCTTATCTCCACCCTGAAGGTGCAAAGGCAGAGGGGCTGTCCTGGGGTGTGGGCAAGTTTGCCCTCCGGCTTGGTGTCTCACCAATCTGGTAACCTTGGGCGATTCCCTAACTTCAGTGCTATCACTTCCCCATGCTAGAGCACATGAAGATTGGACTGCATGATCTTTTAGGCCTTCAAGCTGGAAGATGCCTTTCTTCTGATATATGTGAAATCCTAGACTAGGGGAAACAGATGTTGGTGAGACATGCCCACTTCCTGCCACACAGCTCAGTGGCTCTGTGCTTCTGTGTCATCTCTTCCTACTGGAAAGATCCAGTCCCAGAGCACCCGTTTACGCTTTACTGAATCCTAATTGCTACTACAACGCTTCATTTTAAAAAGGCAAGCTTCATAATCTTTTGTGGAGTAGACTTTGAAGAATATTACGATATGGAAGAAAAATGAACCCATTTCACCTCAGTATGAAGGAAAAAGGTTATGTGTTATAACTGGTGTTCAAAATGAAAAATGTTATGATACGAAGAAAAGAGGAGTTTATTCTAGCTTCAAGGGAGGTGAGGACTAGGAGGAAAGGCATTGGGGGATGTAGCCTTAAGCAAGGAATTGTATTTGGAGAACAGAACCTGAGTAATAGGAGATTAGAAATGATAGTTGAGAAAAGGTTCTAGGAGGCACTGAGAGCCAGGTGAAAATAACTTGAACTTTATTTTGTAGACAATGGCAAACTATTGGAAAAAAGGGGGTTTTTTTGGCTTGGAGAGAGGGTAAACTGTTCAGCGCTGTGGCTGAGAATCACTCTGGTGGTAGGAAGCGGCAGACCAACAGGGTATTGCAGTCATGAAGAAAGAGGAAGTGAGGGCTTAAACAAAGCCAGTGGCGGTGGGAATGGGAAGGGATGGATTGGGAGATAAAGTGGGAGTAGCATTGATAGGTCTTGGCTACTCATAGAGGATGGGGTTGTGGATGAGGAAGAGGAAGAAGTTAAGAGATGTGTCTAGTGAGTTCTCAACAACTGAAGTCAAAAACACAAAAGAGAAAGCAGGTTGAAAAGAGATATGTCTTGTTTTGGGAGATGCTGGGTTTATATTAATAGGTTACTCCTGTCCACAAGCAGTTGAAAATGCTGACAGTGCAGTCAGGAGGGAAATCAAGGACAGCTGCAGGCTTAGAGGCACATGCATATAGACTTAGTGACTGAACAAGTAGATGAGATTTCCCAGGGAAAGAAGGCCTACTCTGAAGGAGTGGCGTAAGAAAAATGTCTTTGAAGAGGACCAAGAAGCTGGAAGGAGAAACAGGCTGTGTGAGATCATGGTAATTAAATGCAGATGTCATTTTGCAAGGAAGAGGGAGTGGACAGCATCATATGAGTCAGAGCTGTCAGGGGATTTAAATGTGAGAGGGATCCATTAGATTTAGCCATTAAAAGATCACCAGAGACCTTTGTGAAAGGAGTGGGGTGAGAAAGCAGAGGGAAGGCTAAAGACTGCCCTTTCAAGACGCTTCACAGTGAACAGAGTAGGAGATCTGGGATGATACAAAAGGGACCACTGGAGAAGAACATGGCACATCAGAGAGAGTTCTGAGCCTGAGGTCCTACAAACAGTTCAGATCAACACAGAAGCTCAAGGATGGCAAAGATTTTCAGGAGTCTGAAGTCTGGTGGAGGTGGAGGTCCTAGAAACCGGCAATATTAAAGAACTGGGAGGGCACCAGATTAGAAGGTAACCAGTTGAGACTAAGGTGGGTGTTTTAAATCATTGAAGAAGATGAAGCAGCTGTCTGCAAATGCCTGCCATTTGTAGGAACAGCGATGACAATGAGAAAAGGACTGTGTGAAAAGTATGACTGTACGTGTTTAATACTGTCCTGTAGAACTGTCTGGCTTCAAAAGCATGGAATTCAGTTTTTAATGACTTCGTTTAAAAGTTGCACAAACTCCTGTGATGACACAGAAACTTAAATGATATTTGTATTTAATATTTTATAATTTTGTGATTATAATTAACTATGAAAGTTCACCAGTGTTTATTATATGAAATAATGATAATATACACAACACACCTTGCCTGAGTCAGGCAGCAAATAACAGATGCTCAATAATTTATTTTTTCTCTGTAGCTTCTAGGGCTAAAAATAAAATTCTCACAGAGACCAACTTTTATGGAACCAGTATAAAGGAGATGCGATGTATCAAGGGTTGGTGAGAAAGAAAAAAACAGTCGTATTTTCTTCCCTTTGCAGAAATATCTGGAGATGGGGGAAGAAAAAATAACTTAGGAAAAAGGAACAGGGTTTGGAGGGGAGTAGAATTGAGATGACCTTGGGCTGGTCTGCTTCTTTGGCCTAGCCATTTCTGATCTGTGGGTAACATAACTTCAAAGGGCTTCCGTGGTGTCTCAGCGGTAAAAAAAGAATCTACCTGCAATGCAGGAGAATGCAGATGTGGGTTCGATCCTTGGGTCAGGAAGATTTCCTGGAGAAGGGAATGGCAACCCACTCCAGTATTCTTGCCTGAGAAATACCATGGACAGAAGAGCCTGGTGGGCTTCAGTCCATGGGGTTGCGAGTCAGGCATGACTTAGCAATCAAACAACATACCTTCAACCAAACAACATACCTTCAACTCAGGACACTTGAACTTAACACTCATCCTTCTGACTTCAGGTGCCATAAACCTTAATTGAATTTGAGACCAAAGTCCCATCAGGTCGGGGAAGGTATTTCATAGGATGAGTCAGCATTACCTAGCTATAACCAAGTCAGCCACGTTTCAGATGGTGCATTTCACAAGCTTTCCAAGCTGTTTGTCTAGACAAAGGTTTTCTTCAAAGCTCCCAAAGTTATCATTGTCTTCTCCCAAAATGGGTAACAATCCCACTTGTCACCTTGGGAATGAGACTTTCGATGGAAATGTCAGTGGAATCCTTCACAGAATGATCACTTCGTGACCCTTCACTTTCAGCCATTGCCAGCCCTTTCATGTCCATCATGCAGACAGGCTTCTGGGAGGGGGCAGAGGGCCTGACGCTGCTTTATTGGTCCATGAAACTGTAGAACCATTCCCAGCTCTTTGATTATCATCGCTGAGTTGTGTTTGTTTTTATGTACAGGCTCTCTGGGTGGTGAGAATGATTTTTAATCTGTTCGTAGCTATTTAGCTGTGTCCTTTGCTGCAAACCTGTCAGCAGCCTTTTCTTGTTGGGTTGGTCACTGTCATTAACCATGGTCAAAATGGAACTTAAAGAGAGGCAGAAGTGTGTCCAGACAATCAAACTGGTTTTTGCCTGCAAAGCAAGCCTTGAGAGGGGCACTGAAGACATTTCTTATATCCCCGACAGTAGAAACACCTCTGAAGAAGGAATCAGATCTCAGAATCACAGGACTAGAAAGGGCCTTGGGAAATGACCTGATTCAACCCCAGGAGTTTTAGTGAAATGAAGGATTAACCCATGCAAGGCAAAAGCATACCTGTTCTCTCTTAAAAGACCTCTAGTAACAGAAATTCTCCGTCAGCTGACATTTCCTGAGGACCTACCTGAGAGCAGGTTGGCCCTTCTATGTATTATTCTCATTTGATCTTTACAACCATCCAACGAGGTATGTATTACACATCACTTTCATTTTAAAGATGAAGAACTAAAATTTAGGGAATTAATGTATCATACAGATCAGTGGTAGTAAATCGTCTATGGATGGTCTTCATCTATCCATCTGTACATCCATCCATTCATCAATCAGAAAATATTTACTAGTTGCCTACACAGAGCTTAACTTTAGGAAGAGGAAGAGTCAATAAACAAGCATAAATATGTTTTCAGGTGGCAATAATGGCCAAGAAAAATAAAGCAAGGATTTTTGTAATTCAATGACTCTTCACTCTGATTTTCAACCAACATCTCTTCTCCTTTTACTCTTCTAAAGCAGCCATGTGTGAGATTCAAATGACTAGACAAATCTCAATCAGAACAGCCATTTGGAGCAGTCAAAGAAAGAAAATTAAACTTGGGAGTCAAAATACCTAGTTCTCCATGCCTGGCTCTGTCATTATTTGGTGCCCTTCAGCAAGCTACTTGATCTTTCAGGCTACATTCCAATTTGTAATGAAGGGATAATACCTACCAGGCAAACCTAATTGAAGTCAAGTGAACAGCTCACATAATCCTTTCTCCCACCCTCCCTCATTTGTTTGTTGGCTTATTTATAGGTGACAAATGAATTTAGAGAGATGCACATTCCACAGACAGAATACAGTCCATTTGAAAAGCCGAGAGGCCCTGAAATATGGAATGGTTAGTTTTCGCGGGCTGGGTAATTTCACAGGCTAATGAGTGGGAGGATTATCCCAACCATTATGGGGAAGAGGCGCCGATGTCCAGGAATTGGGCCACAGCCCACCTTTTGGCCTTTCAGTGGTTGGCCCTGGAACTGTCATGGCACTGGTGGGTGTCATTTTGCACATGCTAATGTATTACAATAAGCATATATGGAGGCTCAAGGCCCACTGGAAGTTGAATCTTTCGCCATCTTGGATCTAGTTGGTAGTTGGTTCTAACCAGTTTTTGTCACATCTGATCAGTCCTGGGTGTTCATTGGAAGGACTGATGCTAAAGCTGAAATTCCAATACTTTGGCCATCTCATGCGAAGAGTTGACTCATTGGAAAAGACCCTGATGCTGGGAGGGATTGGGGGCAGGAGGAGAAGGGGACGACAGAGGATGAGATGGCTGGATGGCATCACCGACTCGATGCACATGAGTTTGAGTAGACTCCGGGAGTTGGTGATGGACAGGGAGGTCTAGCGTGCTGTGATTCATGGGGTCGCAAAGAGTCGGACACGACTGAGCGGCTGAACTGAACTGAACTGAACTGATGGCTGTCATTCTTTTAATGGTTGTTTAAAGGGGAATGCCCCTTCCCTCCAGTTTCATTCCCTCCTCAGAGATCTAATGGGAAGCAGAGGGGCGAAGGTCAATCTTCTGAAATTGCTTCAAGGCTGAGTAAGGGCATCAATCCTGCCTAGCCCTCCCTCATTCATTAAGGACTAAAACCATATGTAAAAATGTTGGGTATACTGCAAAGCAGGAATAGTGATTTTTAACATGTAAAGTACCTACTATATGCTTGGTACTTTTTTCATTTACTATACAACTATCTGCAAGGTACAACTTCAATCACCACTCCTCTATGATATGTCCTCTTTAAAACAGTATCTTCAGATCACTGGTATTTCAGATATTAGTTTCAAAGCAAGAGCCTTTAAAGATTAGAAACTATTAATAACTTGGCACACTCCAAGGTGCTTGATTAATAATTAATAGCATCTTCATACTCAGCTGATCCAGATGGACCCAAATCATGCTCTCTGGACAATGTGAAAATCCTATGTAGTCAAGCAATGGAGCAGATGCAAAAATAAGGACATAAATGAGAAGTAAGGACAGAAGGGGTAATGTGAGTTGTGTATTGAAATATCAGGCACAGGGAGTTGTAAACACTTCGGCAATACAGATGATGCTAAAAGCAATTTTCAGAAATAGGAGAAAGTTACTTTAAAAAAGCAAGAACAAAATAGGAAAACCTAAAAAAAAAAAGTTATCTTGTATGTAAGCTTTTAAACGTTATATGAAGATCAAGGTTATATGAAGATGGGAGCATCTTAAGATCTGCAAGATTTTACTTCAATATTTGAATCTTCAGTTCCTTGTTGCTCCACAAAACATTTCACAAAATTAGAAAATCAGTGAGTGTTCATATTTTATGTCTCATGAATTGGTCTTTGCAGACAGGAATGACACAGTCCATCATCAATGTGTGAATGTCAGTGCCTTTTAAAATATTACTGATAAACCTACTGACTTTAGAGGCCTGAAAAAGATGTGCACAGTAAGACTCATTTCATGCCTGGTGAAACCAGACAGTCTCTTATCAAAGTGCATTCCCAGCTGTGTCCATGCGCCCAAGACATGGGGAACATTTAGAGCAATAAAAACAGCTGGTTACTTCAACTTTGTTTGAACATTCATTTTTAAATGGCTTTTGCCTGAAATGAGAAAATGACATCTTTAGAACAAGGAAAACAATGTTTAGTTTTCTTTTTGAACTCAAAATATTAACTATTACTTCCCAAGGTCATTAATAGGGCCAAATTTGGGAGAAATGCTACATATAAGAAAAGCTTATAATACAGAAATGTCATGGCACAAACCATTTCTATTTCTCTACCTCATTTGCTCCCCTCTCCCCTCCCCAGAGTGACTTTCAAAATGTCCAATAGGATGTAACATATGTACTTTGGATGATCGGCAGCATTTCCTGCACTAACATCACAGTTCTGGAAGCAGACTTTGCTAAATGACATCACTGGGGAAGCCCAGTTAGAGGGAGTCCACACAGATACTCACTGTTGCCTCATCTCTGGAGAGGAGAACCTAGCACCTGCCAGAAGCCTGTTTCTCATCCTCAAACGCCTTCCAGTGTCCACTGGATCCTTAACTCACCTGTGCACAATGATCACTGGTCCAACCCAGAGGCACAAGTAACATATAATTACTGCATTAAGATGACTAACTCATTGGTAACTTTCAAACTCTAAACCCATTTAAGTTCCTGAGTGCTCAGAGTAAAGACATGCTATTTCATGTCACATTTTTTCAGAGGAAGTCTGCTTTTCTCTAGCTAGCATTTAGAAGATACTCCAATGGGGGATTTTATTATAAGTTGAGGGATAAGTGTTAGAAAAGAGTATTTTAAGGCGCATCTCTGAAAGCAACCAGGGAGAAAATCAGAAAACAGCAACACTGACCAAAGTGAATCAACTAGAAATACTGTCCTAAGCTATGAAACATTAAGCATGAAATATAAACAACATACTACAACTTTATTAGATTTTTCCATTTTAGTGTCTGGACTCAACTGTGGCCTCAGTACCCTATAAATTAAACATCTTCGGGTGTCACAGTACATAGCACCTCATCTGATTAGGTGGCACAAGACTAGTCAACCTGTCAACACAGAGTAACCATTAGCATCACAGCTGTGGCCATTTGATGTTTTATAATAATTCAATCGCAAATGTAAAGATACTCAGTATTTTGTGGGGGTTCTCTGATGCTGCCTTGTAAGTTATTATTCAAGAAAAGTCTATCTGACCAGGCCTAATTAATGACAGACACCAGCTGATGCCATTTTCTACAGGTAAGTCAAAACTCTGCCTTATATTTAGAACGACAAAGGTAACAAGTCTATGAAGAGATATTTTCTTTTGGGTACCCATCCCTACACCTCCACACACATCCCCCCTCTATAACTTGTCCCATTATCCATCTGTTCAACATCCTTCTTTGACCCATTTGTCTGCTCCAAGTAAGAATAGTATTTAGGGTTTTGCTCAGTGCAGGACAAGATGGTATAAGAGTGGATAAGTGGACAAAGTGACAGAAGGGAAAAAGACATTCCAAAATCTTCCTATTTAATAGAATGTTCTTCACAATACCTCACAGGCTGGAAACAGAGGGTGGTGTAAAGAACTTCATTCTGATGAAGAAAGACTTGTGTGACTGAGTAAGGCAGTTTCTTGACTTAGCCTCACTCCCTATCAGATTTTTCTAAAAATCTGTGGGATAATCAGGGAGGAAGCATATACATTTCTTTCCAAGTGGGGGCAACATGACTCCTCCCAGAAGGAAAGTTTACAACATTGATTCCAGAATTGGAAGCTGACCCACTAGCCATTTTGGAATAGGCAGCTAGAGCTGCACACCATGGAACCTGTCAGGAATCGAGTCTGATGTCTGAAGAGTATTTTTGTCCACTTCCACTTCAGGGAGGGTCAGTGGTGTCCGGTGGCCGTGGTCAGGGTTCTATCCTTTGATTACAGCAATTGGCCTCAGTTTAATGGCCTTCTTGCTGATTCCGGCATCATGGCAGGTGTTCACCACATCCGTCACGTTCTTATAGGACTCAGGGGCCTGTAGGGGTGGAGTTAAACATTGCAAAAGTCTACTTAAAATGGAATCTTTCAAAGTATTAATCTCCACTTGTAATTACAGATATGCACATTCAAATAGCACTGAGTTGGGTTTGGTTTTTTTTGCCTATAAAATAAGCAAAGATTTAAAAGACAATTAAGTTCAGTGTGGGTAAAGGGGCAGTATGATAAACATTCTCATCTTATTTAAAATTTTCTCTGTATTTCTCTAAATTTCCCCAAAGAATGTATGTCATTTACATAGTAGGAAAAGCAGTACATGTAACTGAATAAAGCACATACACCAATATCCAACTGAAAGGAAATGTATCAAATGATTCTCTTAGTGGTAACTGTCTTTGGATGGTGGAGTAATTAACAATTTTGATTTTCTCTTATTATATGTTTCTATAGTTTTCAAAATTCCTGGAATGAACACATAACACCTTCACAATAAGGAGAGGTTATTACATTCACATATGTAACTAACACTGTATTCATGCACGTGTACATGTGCATATATACATACACATACACACAGTTTGTCTCTGTGGTTTCTAGTAAGGCCTCCCCACCTTCCTTCAGTCTCGCCACCAACAGAACAAACCTCTTCACGCACACCTTTCATCTCCATGCCCGTCAGCACAGCAAGCTTGGAACTCTCACTGAATCCCATGGGGCTGTGTGCAACCCTTTCTGAAGGCCCATCTCTCATTCCGTTCCAGTTCCTGAAACGTTTCTACTATGACCCCTGAAGTCCTTTTCACTGAGTCAAAGGCAAACGAATTCTTCCCTTCTTGTTTAAACATTCCCTTTGCCTTCTTGTTCTTGCTGAAACATGGATCTACCCTGAGGCTGTTACTTCTGCCTCCAACTTTCTGAAGTGGCAGCTGTTTTCTCTCCCAAACTGGGTCATGCCATTAGGCTGAGAGGTGGGACAGGTGTCCCTGCTCTTCACAGTTCCTTTCAGACCACTTTCCCTCCTTTCTCCCAGTTCTGAATTCTGCGGTCACCATTCATGCCACCTACTATTCTTCTTGCTGCAATCTATCTGCTAGAGTCCGTTCCCGTTGTCACTTGAAGATTTCCAGCTCCTGGGCCATCCTCAGCCTCTCCGAGTATAATTCTGAACAATTTCAATATCCAGGAAGAGGATCCTTTCAGTACCTGGTTTCCTAGTTCCTTCATTGCTGCTCCTTCGATGCTTACCTCAGCCATTCACTCCCAGAGTCATACCCTAGAACTAACTAGTCATCACCAATGCTTATAGCTCCCCCAGTCTCAGCTCCCAACATCCCACGTTGGTGAACACAGCCTAGGTTTTCACCTCCAACAATCCTTTAAATCTCACGAGACCTACAATCTTTCTGCAACCCATCAACAACCTTGATTATCTATCTTTCATTGTGCTGTACTTGCAACCCTGACTAAAGGAAACTCAACATCTATTTCACGCCTCCACCCATAGAGTTGAACTTAGCTGAAAAACACCCAACCACTGAATTTAAGTTCAAGTGGATCCTTGACACTGTCCTGCCAATCACCTGAATGTCACTAAGCCAATCACTCTCTCTTAAATGATGATTTCATCATACCTGAGCTCCTAGCAAAGACAAAACCCCATGAGACCTCACCTCCTTTCATTTCCTCAGTTCACTTCAGTTCCGTTCAGTCACTTAGTCGTGTCCAACTCTTTGCAACCCCATGAATTGCAGCACGCCAGGCCTCCCTGTCCATCACCAACTCCCGGAGTCCACCCAAACCCATGTCCATTGAGTCGGTGATGCCATCCAGCCATCTCTTCCTCTGTCATCCCCTTCTCCTCCTGCCCCCCCTCCCAGCATCAGACTCTTATCCAATGAGTCAGCTCTTTGCATCAGGTGGCCAAAGTATTGGAGTTTCAGCTTCAACATCAGTCCATCCAATGAACTCCCAGGACTGATCTCCTTTAGGATGGACTGGTTGGATCTTCCTGCAGTCCAAGGGACTCTCAAGAGTCTTCTCCAACACCACAGTTCAAAAGCATCAATTCTTCAGCGCTCAGCTTCCTTTATAGTCCAACTCTCACATCCATACATCACCACTGGAAAAACCATAGCCTTGACTAGATGGACCTTTGTTGGCAAAGTAATGTCTCTGCTTTTCAATATGCTGTCTAGGTTGGTCATAACTTTCCTTCCAAGGAGTAAGTGTCTTTTAATTTCATGGCTGCAATCACCATCTGCAGTGATTTTGGAGCCCCCAAAAATAAAGTCAGCCATTGTTTCCTGTTTCCCCATCTATTTGTCATGAAGTGATGGGACCAGATGCCATGATCTTCGTTTTCTGAATGTTGAGCTTTAAGCCAACTTTTTCACTCTCCTCTTTCACTTTCACCAAGAGGCTCTTTAGTTCTTCACTTTCTGCCATAAGGGTGGTGTCATCGGCATATCTGAGGTTATTGATATTTCTCCCGGCAATCTTGATTCCAGCTTGTGCTTCCTCCAGCCCAGCGTTTCTCATGATGTACTCTGCATATAAGTTAAATAAGCAGGGTGACAATATACAGCCTTGACATACTCCTTTTCCTATCTGGAACTAGTCTGTTCCATGTCCAGTTCTAACTGTTGCTTCCTGTCCTGCCTACAGGTTTCTCAAGAGGCAGGTCAGGTAGTCTGGTATTCCCATCTCTTTCAGAATTTTCCACAGTTGATTGTGATCCACACAGTCAAAAGCTTTGGCATAGTCAATAAAGCAGAAATAGATGTTTTTCTGGAACTCTCTTGCTTTTTCAATGATCCAGCGGATGTTGGCAATTTGATCTCTGGTTCCTCTGCCTTTTCTAAAACCAGCTTGAACATCTGGAAGTTCACGGTTCACGTATTGCTGAAGCCTGGCTTGGATTTTAAACATTACTTTACTAGTGTGTGAGATGAGTGCAATTGTGTGGTTGTTTCAGCATTCTTTGGCATTACCTTTCTTTGGGACTGGAATGAAAACTGACCTTTTCCAGTCCTGTGGCCACTGCTGAGTTTTCCAAATTTGCTGGCATATTGAGTGCAGCACTTTCACAGCATCATCTTTCAGGATTTGAAATAGCTCAATTGGAATTCCATCACCTCCATTAGCTTTGTTCGTAGTGATGCATCCTAAGGCCCACTTGACTTCACATTTCAGGATGTCTGGCTCTAGGTGAGTGATCACACCATCGTGATTATCTGGGTCGTGAAGATCTTTTTTGTACAGTTCTTCTGTGTATTCTTGCTACCTCTTCTTAACATCTTCTGTTTCTGTTAGGTCCCTACAATTTCTGTCCCTTATTGAGCCCATCTTTGAGTGAAATGTTCCCTTGGTATCTCTAATTTTCATCTCCTCAAGGATATTTCTATTAGCAATAGTAACAACTGCTGTCTCTGTATACTGGCATACATTATGAACAGTTTTATGCTGCATACTTATCAAAATTTCACTTACCTCTTCCATTACCAGCTTGGGTGAGGCAACACGGATCGCAATTCCCATGTCTGCCAATTTGTCGAGGACATCCTGGAAATCTAAATTACGTCTTGACTTTGCTCGGGACAGGGCACGGCCCTAGGTTGGGAAAGGAATGAACTTCATTTATAAATTATGTTCAATCCCAGCGATTATTTAAACCCTTAGGATTATATGCTTTTTCCTTGACTTCTTTTTAAACTATAAAAAGAATTAAAAAATAAGCTTTTCCTATTTCATCAAGCTTATAATGTGCCTTTAGTTGTAAGATTCATCATATCTTTGTGGAAAACAAATTTGCATTTACAAAGCATTTTAAGATTCAGTTTTGTGTTTTTGATCACTATTATCAAGTAAATACAAACATGTTCATTTAAAATTGTAAATGATAAGTCTATCATCACAAAAACTTTATGCCATTTGTGATTTAAAACAGTTTCTCAGCCTTAGCACTTACTGACATCCTGGATTAGGTAGCTGTCATACACACTGTAAGACATTTAGCAGAATCTTTGGCCTCTACTCACTACATGCGAACAGCAAAATTCCTCTCCCTGACTGTGACAATAAAAAATGCCCTGAAACATTGTTGACAGTGTGTGAGGGAAGATGATTTTGATCACTGGGTTAAAAATTAGGAGTTGAGAGGCAACTGGAAACAAGAAAGGGTCAGGAGAAAATAGTGCGGTTTATATATATATATATATATATATATGAGGGCCTGTCCGGTTGAAAAGATATCCTAGACAGTTTCTATTTTCCACTCCATCACCAGCTAAAAACGTTGACGGCTTAGAAAAGCAGTTAGAAAACTGGTCTAGGGGCCAAATCTGGCCTACTACCTGTTTCTGTAAATAAAGTTTTATTAGACACAGCAAACCCACTTGTTTATGTACAGTTGCTTTCTACTATGATGGCAAAATGGAATGGCTCCTACAGAGATCTTCTGGCCCAAAAAGCCTAAAATGTTCACTGTCTAGTGCTTTATAGAAAGTTTACCAACGCCTGGCTTAGAAGAGGCAACATACTGAAATAGGTGAGCAGTCTGCACACAGGTCCTGATTTGCAAAATACGGCATTTCCTCCAGATCTTGAGTGGATCTACTCAGTAAGGAACAAGTTGTGCTAACGGCTAGGTCTGTAAATCACTGAGAAACACTTGAGGTAAACTTGCATCAGGTTAAGTTTTATCAGTTATCCTAGTGTGACAATTTCTCAATCCGCATTTTGTGGATTCAGAGTTGAGGAACAGTCCCTAGCCATACAATGAGCTCACTAATGTTGAGATACTTGGTGACCTCAGTATGTATTATTAGACAGTATATATTCTGGGGTTAAACTCATGTAGAAAACAAGACAGATCCAAACCTTAACTTTGTTAATGTTCAACCAAGGGCTTCCCTGGTGGCTCAGACAGTAGAGAGTGTGCCTTCAGTGTAGGAGACATGGGTTCAATCCCTGGCTCTGGAAGATCCCCTGGAGAAGGAAATGGCAACCCACTCCAGTGTTCTTGCCTGGAAAATCCCATGGACAGAGGAGCCTTGCAGGCTACGGCCCATGGGATCACGAAGAGTTGGACATGACTGAGCGACTTCACTTTCACTTTCAATATATTTACCCTCAAAATGGAAAGCAATGACTACACTGAAGCGAGTTTTTCTAAGTGAGCTTCTGTTTTCATAACTCACCGCTCCATGACAAGTTGTTCCAAAGGTTTCAGTCATGCCCTGCTCAGTACCAGTAAGAACATAGCTACAGGTTCCCATGGTGCCACCAATGAGCACTGGTTGTCCGGTAAGCTGAGGAAGTACACAAATCAAACATGTTAACATTCAGAACTGCATGAACTTTCCATGCCTGCGATTTAAATTTCCTCTTGCACTAAAGGACTGTGGAGAAGCCTGGGCCTCTAAATGTACTGCTCTCACAACTACATTAAGACAGTATTTTGATTCTCTCATAACTGAGAGGTAAGGGTAGAGGATGGGAGGGAATATTGAAGACCAGGAAGATAGAAGACAGACCGAAAGTAAAAGCAAAACAAAACTCAAATGTGTAGGGCAGAGTTTTTAGGAAGAACCATCCTGAGTAAGCGTGGCACTTGCCCTCTCAGGCTTGTTTCCTGATCTGTGAAATGGCTGGTTAAGGGTCCTTCTAACTTGATCACAGCCAGATATCAAAAGCAGAAAAGGAATGAAACAGACTGAGTTTAGTCTTAATCCTGTCTTCTAATCATTCAAAGGCCTTAAAAAGATAATCTTAATGTATCTCAATGGAGCTGAATATTCTCTGTGCAGCATTGTTTAGACAGCACACTGCAAGCACAGATGAAGGGTGAAGTTGTGCTTCAGAGAAGACTGGAAATCACTGTTCTCATGGATGACAGACTGTTTTCTTTTCACAATTGCTGCTTTCCTGTTTAAATTCGTCCATATTTAGAACTGTCCAAATCATGCCCCCACCGCTTAAAACCACAAATGGCTCAGTACGTACTTGGTAATCAACCGCAATGAGGGGATGGTGAGGAGGGAAGGCTCGGGTGGACCCCTTCCTGTGTACTAACAGAGTCCGCTCCTTCCCGTCCACCACATGCTGTTCTACTTTGGCAATGTTGTGAGAAACATCATAGATCACGTGCAGGTCCAAGTCATCAGGGGTTGTGTTGAAGACCTTGGCAAAAGCCTAAGAGAGAAAGCTTAATGTTAATAGTGGCCAGAACTAGCTCTTCAGAACTTATTGATTCTGAAAGCTCTGTTCCTGAAGGGAGTGAGGGATCTAAGAGTTCAAAATTAGCAAAATTATTAATCTTCATGTAAAGGACAAAAACTGTCTTTAGACCACAGAGCAAGTTTCACCGAATAAATTGCAACTACTCTTGGGACTTCCTTGGTGGTCCAATGGTTGAGAATCCACTGGCCAGTGCAGAGAACGCAGGTTCGATCCCTGGTCCGGGAAGATCCCACAAGCCACAACTATCGAGCCCACACGCCTAAAGCCTGTGCCCTGCAACCAGAGAAGCCTCTGCAAGGAGAAGCCCGAGAACCGTAACTGGAGAGTGGCCACTACTCCCTGCAGCCAGAGGAAGCCTGGGAGTAGCAGCAAAGACCCAGCAAAGCCAGATTCTTTCTTAAAGAAACCCTTTGGAGGAAAAAAAGATTACAGCTACTCTTGATCTCACTCTTCAGAAGTGCTTCTTCCTCAGCCTTCTGAATTTTAGGGAACAGGACTTCCACTCTCTCCACCGCTCAAGGCAAATTCTAGGAATAATTTTAGCTTCTCTTCTCCCCACGCCTGACACCCTACTGAGTGAGCTTAAGGACACGACAAAAACTTGGACTCTTTGCCAATATTTTGAATATCTATTACACAACCAAATTATATAAGCTTTGACTTAATTACACTGTTTTAAATCATTTAAGTTCATCATATTTAACTAGGAACAGCCGAGCAGCTTCAACTGTACCTGACGGGTTAAGAAGGTCATGGAAGAGCGGTTGACCCAGGCATAGTTCCCAGCTGCTGCCATTCCCTTCAGGTAGTCCTGACCCTCTGGGGAAGCGATTCGAGCACAAGCCAACTGACGGTCGTTGACTATAATCTTGTCTCTCTTCATGGCTTTTTCCATAGCCACAAGTGCATCTGAAAGAAGAGAGAGCAAGTCCAAGTCAGCCGGCTTCCCCTTTATAACTCAGATTTACTGCAGAGAGGTAGACTATATTCAAAGCCACTCCAAGAAGAAACAAGTAAAACACAACTTTCCCTTTAAATTGTTTCTGAGCTCACCGACTTGTTGGTTAAGATGTATTTACGGAGAATCTTCTGTCAGAGCTATCTGACACAATGTATGTGGACTCCAAAGAGAACACCTGCTCTCTAGGACTTGTAAGGGGAACAGAGGTGTACAGAATTAACATCATGGTCTGAGTTGCTCTTTTCCTGGCATATGAATGAGAAGTAGTAAAACATGTATTTCTATCACGGCTTTTGAAAATAATTTTCAGTGACTTAACCTAAAAGAACTGGAGGCAAGTTGCTAGATCTTCTGTATGCAAATCGAATTCATGATAAACTGTAGAGAAGTACTGAGTAGAAAGTTCAGAAATGTTAGTCAGTGCTCCATACACCTGCTAGACAAAATACCCTAAACAGGCCATGTTGGGACAAATCATTTAATTCCCACAGAATGAAACGTACATACAAGGATGAACCATAATTGTAACTCAGAGTTTATAATTTCCATGTGCCCATATAACTTATCCTATATCCATAAACCCTTTCACACATCCTACAAACCATCCAAAATGACCTTTATTTCCCTGCCTCCTGCTTTTGTTTATGCTGTTTTCCGGTCATGAATGTCCTGCACATATGATTGTTCAAATGTTGTGTGTCTATGAAGTCACCCCTAAAATCTTTTACCCAAACATTCTGCCTCTTTCATAGTATTTTATCAATTACTATCTTTTGTCTTTAGTTTTTCTTTTTAATAAACATGAGATTATCTCTCTCATAAGATGATCTGATGGCAGAGTCCCTGCTATCTCATCACTGAATCCATCATAACACCCAATCTTGATAAATCTGCATCTATCATAAATTCTACAATTTAAGATTTTTATTGCTCTTTCTTGGTCAGATAGTAACAGTAATCTGTAGAGTAAACATAAAAAGTGGAGCTTTTACAACACCATACAAAATAATTATTCTCACTTTTTTCCAACAAGCAAGTTAAGGCCTAGTGAAGTTAATTTGTTCAAGGATGCGTTGCCAGTGAGAAAAACAAGGGTAAAAGATGACAAGTAAACTTTCAGCACTTTCTCCCTTAAACTTCTATATGGTTCCCCATAAAATGTACTTTTTAGCACCAAGCCAAAACTTGGGTCCAGAATATACCTGTGGCGACTTGGTGGCCCAAGCCTCTGCTTCCACTGTGGATCATCACACACACCTGTCCCTTATGGTCAATGCCCATTTTCTTAGCAGCATACTCGTTGAAAATCTCATCCACAACCTGGATTTCTGCATAGTGGTTGCCTGCTCCCAGAGTCCCCAACTACAAAAGTGAGAATGTTTGATAAAACAGCAGCTACTCTGGATTGAAAAAATCCATTTAAAAAGCAAATTGGTAGAAACAATCAACAAAAAGATAACCACACAAATAGTGTTTTATATAATAAAGAAACTTCTAAGCTTAGAAAGGTTTCATTTATTTCAAGTAGTATTCCACACAATTAAAATAGCATACAGCAGTTCCTGCAGTTTATTATATCATTATTTGCTTGAGGAACAACACAAAAAGCTTCATCAACCAAAACTCAGACCATCAAATAGCTCACAGGACAATTTAAACATCATGGAGAGAATGGTCAAATTTTGGGATGAACTCCTCTTGAGAAACCTATATGCAGGTCAGGAAGCAACAGTTAGAACTGGACATGGAACAACAGATGGTTCCAGATAGGAAAAGGAGTGCGTCAAGGCTGTATATTGTCACCCTGCTTATTTAACTTATATGCAGAGTACATCATGAGAAATGCTGGGCTGGAGGAAGCATAAGATGGAATCAAGACTGCCGGGAGAAATATCAATAACCTCAGATATGCAGATGATACCACCTTTATGGTAGAAAGTGAAGAGGAACTAAAGAGTCTCTTGATGAAAGTGAAAGAGGAGAGTGAAAAAGTTGGCTTAAAGCTCAACATTCAGAAAACGAAGATCATGGCATCTGGTCCTATCACTTCATGGGAAATAGATGGGGAAACAGTGGAAACAGTGTCAGACTTTATTTTGGGGGGCTCCAAAATCACTGCAAATGGTGACTGTAGCCATAAAATTAAAAGACGCTTACTCCTTGAAAGGAAAGTTATGACCAACCTAGATAGTATATTAAAAAGCAAAGGCATTACTTTGCCAACAAAGGTCCATCTAGTCAAGGCTTTGGTTTTTCCAGTGGTGATGTATGGATGTGAGAGTTGGACTGTGAAGAAAGCTGAGCGGCGAAGAATTGATGCTTTTGAACTGTGGTGTTGGAGAAGACTCTTGAGAGTCCCTTGGACTGCAAGGAGATCCAACCAGTCCATTCTGAAGGAGATCAGCCCTGGGTGTTCTTTGGAAGGAATGATGCTAAAGCTGAAACTCCAGTACTTTGGCCACCTCATGCGAAGAGTTGACTCATTGGAAAATACTGTGATGCTGGGAGGGATTGGGGGGAGGAAGAGAAGGGGACAGAGGATGAGATGGCTGGATGGCATCACCGACTCGATGGACATGAGTTTGAGTGAACTCCAGGAGTTGGTGATGGACAGGGAGGCCTGGCGTGCTGCAATTCATGGGGTCGCAAAGAGTCGGACACCACTAAGCGACTGGACTGAACTGATGAATGCTGACTCTTACACATCACTGGAAGGATATATCCCATAATTGGAGCTAACAGATGATTTAGGGACCCAGAAAATGGCAGTGCAACAAGAGTCTTCAGAGGTTGCCTAGTTTTAACTTTTATCTCAATTCTCACCTAAGAAAACAAGACCCAGAAGGCAAGAGACTTGCCTAAAGTCATAGTCAATCAGTGGCAAAGCCATTACAATTAATGTAAATTTCAAACATCTGGTATATTTTTATCTCATGGACACCACGAACTGAGAAGGTATCTGTTTTCAACTTAGATGCTAGAAAACTTTCAGCCAAATCTGTAGATTGTCAAAGTTTCTACATAAGCAATTTTGGTATATATTTTAAGTCTTATAATCGTATTTCATTTTCTTCCCATCCATTTCTAATTCATGACACCTTGTTTTATTTTATGAATATGTGCAAGCTCCTGACAGCTTTTTAAAAGAGTAAGAATGAAGCATAAATAAAATTGTGTTCCTTTCAATGTACTCTGGAAAATGCTGGGGATATACTCTCCACACATGGAAGACGTCCCCTCCACCAAAATAAAAAAACAACATGAAAAAAATGAATGTCTCCCCTCCAAAGTGAGTGTTACCTGGGGAAGGCCTCTTTTTTTAGCCCTGGCTGAGACTTTATTGGGATCAGCTTGCAGCATCCTTCCATACTCCTCACAGTGCTCCTTGTCCTCTGCCCAGGCATAGCCTTCTCTCAGGGACCAGTCCACACCCATCTCCAAGGCCTCCTCCAAGTCTCTGAGTGAGTAACAACGTGAAGGTCACTTCACAGCCAAGGCAGATCAAAACCTAAGAATGACCACATCTCAAAGGGCAGAGGAAAGCACTACGTTTATTGCCTGTGCCTCAGGCAATGTGTGAGACATAGTTCATGCTATTAGCAATTTTAGTTTTTTGAGGAAAGCAGTTTCATAGATAATTTAATATTAAAGTACTAAATACCACACTGGAGATGATTATAGTTCTTCACATTTTTACAGCCCCTCATACTTTTCAAATTTTATTTACCTCTCTGATCCCGAATTCTGTGATGCAGTGATTAAGCAGCCACAGAAAATTTATAACTATAACAACAATCATTATCTACCACCAACTTTACCATTGTTAACACTAATTTTTCATAGTAACTTATGAAAAATTACAAAGAATAAATAAATCTCAATGTCCTCAGGCAACATAGGTTAAATTTTAAGGTTTATTCCTACCTTCACAGAAGTACTACCTAGCTTTAGAGTATCTGCATTTTGAAGTTGAGGTGTATACACATTAAACCCCTAGAAGGAAAAAGCTCTCATCTTCACCTAAGGTCCAGCCCTCTTTCAAAATATTATCAGGAGCAATTACAATGATCAGTGTGCCCTCCCCACAACAGCTCATTTCAAACATTACCTATTAGGACAAAATTCCTGTCAAAAATATTTGTAAAGATGCTTGGAATTTATCAGATGTTCCAAGTATGCTTTTCAAAGTGGAACTGCATGTCAGGGACCACATAAAATCATAAAATAAGCATCTTCCAAATGTATCAGTTTTACTCTAAGTGTTTTTTGGGGGGGCTGTGTTTTGCATTTTGGTAAATAGGAATTATATATAACAGGAAATAGCTAAAACATTTTAATATTAATGTCTGTACATGTAACTGAATAGAACACAAAATTCATACAAATTTTAAAGATAAAACAGAAGATATTAAAGAGGTACACTTACTAAGCACACCCTGCAAAGTGTAAGGTGCACAGCTTTACACGAGATATGACACACCAATGGCCACTAAAAGGCCACTGCAGGGTAGTCCTACATGGAATTCTCTACTTTGGAAATACATGAAATCGTAGGTGAGGGACAAACTCAGGGCTATCACCCAAAAAGGAAGGTCGTCAATAAATACATATTCACTGACAAAGGACAGTGGTGTTCAGAATATAACCTCTGAAGCCAAAGGATCCTTGATGTGAATCCTGACTTTACTTACTAGCTTATTTACTATTATCTCTTTAAACCTCAGTTTCCTTTCTTGTAAACCAGGGATAATATTAGCATTATTACCTACACAAAATGATACACACATCCACCACCACACAATGCTCTGCACACAGGAAATGCTCAGTAAACATTAAAGACTATTATTCTATTTAGAACTGTATGTCAAAGGCTGTCACAATGAACATGAATTGACTAATGTTTCTAACAAACGTTATAGACCTCATGCTTAAAAAAAACAACTCATTACACTTCCTGAAAAGTGACTGAACAATCCCTATCTCCTAAATGTCCTACACTGGAAATGAACCTAAGGATCATGTGGTTATTATCTCTCATTCCATATATTGGAAACTTTTGTTCTTACTTGGCATTCATCGGGATGACACCTTTTGACCCCACTCCCACAGGAATGTGGTCAAACATAGCTTGGGCAAGTTGCTCTTTCACAGGCTGAACATCACTTTCATCTAAATTGGTTCTCAGCAAGCGGACACCACAGTTAATGTCAAATCCGACACCACCTACAAAATAGAGAAAAATTAAGTCAAATATTAGCAAAACCAGGTGTTTAGGCATTGTTACCAGTGGTTACTCACTATGCATAAAGGGTTTAAAAGATAGCCACTCTTAAAGATAACTGTTTTAAAGTAGCTGACAAAGTAGCTAACAACAACATAATTTAAACACATACTAAAGTACTCTGTGGGCCAAGGAGGCAAAAATAACCATAAGTAACATTTAGACCAGAGATTAAAATGTGAATTATGTGCTTCTCTTTTTTTCTTGGTCAATCTTATCAGGGGTTCATGGATTCTATTAGTCCTTTCAAAGAACCAACTTTTGACTTTGTTGATCCTTTCCATTGTATATTGTTTCATTAATCTTGCTCTTATTTCCATCTTTCTTTCTTTCTTGGGTTTAATTTGTTGTGCTTTCTATTAACTTTTTGAGATGGATGCTTATATCATTGATACTGTAGCCTTTCTTCTTTTGTAATCTGTGCACCGAAGGCTGTGTATTTCTATTCAAGGATGGTATTAATAGTAACAATTTTTAGACAAGTTATTTTAAAAATTATCATTAGTTAAAATTATTTTGTAGTTTCCATTATGCTTTTCTTGACCCATGGGTTATTTAAATGCATACTGCTCAATTTATAAACATATGGGGTTTCTTCCCCTTAGTTTTTATTGTTCACGATTTCTAACTTAACTTCCACTGCAGCAGGATACTACTCTTTGTATCAGTGGTTCTTAGGTATGGCCCAGAGATCATATCATGTCTTTAGGATTAACTGTATAACAATGCTAAGACATTCATTAGCCTTTTAAATGCATTCTCTCTACTGCACAGTGAAGTTTTCCAAAGGCTACATGACATGTGATAACATGTTTGCTGTGAGGCATAATGAAACATGGAATGTGTCCTTACGTGTTACTGTTTTAAACTTTTTCAGTTTTAATTTCCAGTAAGGTAAACATCAACAAAAGCCTTTGAGACTAACCTTCAATAATTTTAAGAATGTAAAAATGTCTCAAGTCTAAAGTTTGGAAACTGCTACTCTGATTTCAAAACTTTGAAATTTGAGATCATCTTTGTGGCTCAGTACATGGTTTAGTTTTGGTGAACATTCTATGTGCACTTGAAAAGAATGTGTATTCTACAGTTCTCGGATGCACTATAATGTGGGTGCACATACAATCACATCCGTATCTTAGAGGTTAAGGTGTCAAGTCTGTAACAGGGTTATTTGCATCAGCTGTGTCCTTAAGGACAAATTTGCCATGACCTCAAAAGAAAAACTAAAAGTGCTAAATATTGGGTGCATGTACTTGCACTTTTTCCTCTGGATCTTAGCCTCACAAATTTTTACCGTCTCAACAGTTTTCTTATGGTTTCAACAGACGTGTTTTGGTTTTGTTTTGAAATTTTTAGACAGTTTTTCTCATTATTCTTGGCAGAGGATTGCTCTAAAATGATCCTGTCCACCAAAACTCTCAACATATAATTTGTACTTTCATCTTTTTTTTGAGCAAAGATACTACTTCTGGTCTGAAGTATTTTCAGTGAAAGCATACCACAGCAGAAAAGCAGTGTACAACTAGAAGTGGATGATAATGACGATAATGAGAGCAGATGCCTATCAAGTACTTCCTAAGTGTCTAGCTTTGTACTAAGTATTTTAGCACAGCTTAATGCATTTAATCTTCACAAAAATATTATGTCATAAGTAATATCATTAGCTCCAATTTGCCTAAGAGGTAACTGTGACACAAAGAAGATACACTAGCCAGGGAAGTCTTTTGGTTTGTTTTGTAGCCAATGTCTGAATAATGCCTGGCACAAAGTAGGAGCTCAAATAGTTTTAAATAAATATATGCTTTGTTTGATATTTTAATAGCCTCCAAGTGTCCACAATTAATCCTCTCAGAAAATGAAGAAATGATAGAACATGATGAAGCTGACATGCACACACAAAAAGCAGCCACAATCTATTCTGGAAAGGCTATGATTCTGAGAAACTACACGCCTGACAGCAGACGTGCACAGCGACCTTACCTGGGGATACCACTGCTTCAGGGTCATTCATATCAAAGGCTGCCATATTTCCAATAGCAAACCCATAACCTGAATGGACATCAGGAAGACCGATGGATCGCTGAAAGAAAATCAGAAAAAGAAATACAGCTTTCTCCATCTGGCACTCTGACAGATCTTACTCTAAAACAGACTGGGAATTAAAACCTTCCCCAAATCAAGATTCTGTTTTGACGAAATCTTCTCTATTGGTAGAAACTGGGTATAAAAATTCCTAATCATAAAGCTAGATATGGCAGGAAAGGCTTTTTACAAAGTTTGACCACTGGGACTTTCCCACTTGCAGTTCAGCGAAAAGACAAAAAAATCCACAACCTTCCCCACCCCCTCAAATCCTGACCATTAACTAAGAAAACTGAAAAGAGAAACGCCTCAGTACAACATGATATAGAACCACACGCTGATTTTAATACTATTACATTTTAAAGATGATGCTTCGACACTGACAGATTGTGGTCATGTCAGGTTGACAGGAGTGAAATGCCAGATTTACAAAGGTTCTCAGTGTTTAAGAAATAAGACAAATGTAACACATCTGATGGAATGAAAACTGTACACTGTCTACATGTGGGGCCTAGGGAAGTATCCTGACTCAGAAAGAACGGAGATCACAACATGGTAGGGATACGTACAGACACCTGAACTCTTCCTTAAATGTACAACCCACGTCTCTTCATTTCTTCCCCCAAGTGCTGAACACAGTAACCTGCATCAAGACCTCAAATCACGTCTGCCGGATTTAACATCGGCCCCTAGTGGTGGAATCCGAAATGCAGACTCGGGTAGGGGGCCCACTTGTATCATCCACTTCTATCCACAGCATTGCCACCAGCCTCCTTTTCCAATCATACCCTCACCAGCTCTATTGTGCACCTCTCTCCCTTCCCTCAGTCCTAACCCTTATACTTCTTTCCAGTCTTCCTCCAGTTATCCTCTTGAATGCGGCCACACTGAAACTTTCACTGGTGGCACACTAATATAAGAATAATGTGTACAACAAGAAACAAGAGAACGAAATCTACTCCAAAGGTTCTCAAACACTTACAGATTCTGGCCAAAGGCAACCAGAAACTGAGATATTCCCCAGATTCAATTATTTCTTTAAATTTCACGGTTATTTCTAGATGTTTGAGGGTCACAGTCTAGATGATACCACTATCAGCTAGGCATGGCCATTCATCTACTTAACAAAGTTTTAGACTAAAAGAAAATATAAGTGATTAAAGCTCTGAATATGGACTCACATGAACAATCCCAGGCAGGGCGGCCACATTGCCAATTTGTTTCATGGCTGGCAGGAAGCCACCAACACCTGAAAACAAAATTTCAATATGAGAAAAGTGAACACATTTGATTTTTGGTAGTTCAGTTCAGTTCACTTACTCAGTTGTGTCCGACTCTTTATGAGACCCCATGCACTGCAACACGCCAGGCCTCCCTGTCCATCACCAACTCCCGGAGTCCACCCAAACCCATGTCCATCAAGTTGGTGATGCCATCCAACCATCTCATCCTCTGTCGTCCCCTTCTCCTCCTGCCCTCAATCTTTCCCAGCATCAGGGTCTTTTCAAATGAGTAAGCTCTTCGCATCAGGTGGCCAAAGTATTGGAGTTTCAGTTTCAACATCAGTCCATCCAATGAACACCCAGGACTGATCTCCTTTACGATGGACTGGTTGGATCTTCTTGCAGTCCAAGGGACTCTCAAGAGTCTTCTCCAACACCACAGTTCAAAAGCATCAATTCTTCAGCACTCAGCTTTCTTTATAGTCCAACTCTCACATCCATACATGACTACTGGAAAAACCATAGCCTTGACTAGACGGACCTTTGTTGACAAAGTAATGTCTCTGCTTTTGAATATGCTGTCTAGGTTGGTCATAACTTTCCTTCCAAGGAGTAAGTGTCTTTTAATTTCATGGCTGCAATCACCACCTGCAATGATTTTGAAGGCCAGAAAAGTAAAGTCAGCCACTGTTTCCCCTGTTTCCCCATCTATTTGCCATGAAGTGATGGGACCAGATGCCATGATCTTAGTTTTCTGAATGTTGAGCTTTAAGCCAACTTTTTCACTCTACTCTTTCACTGTCATCAAGAGGCTCTTTAGTTCTTCTTCACTTTTTGCCATAAGGGTGGTGTCATCTGCATATCTGAGGTTATTGATATTTCTCCCGGCAGTCTTGATTCCAGCTTGTGCTTCTTCCAGCCCAGCGTTTCTCATGATGTACTCTGCATATAAGTTAAATAAGCAGGGTGACAATATACAGCCTTGATGGATTCTTTTTCCTATTTGGGACCAGTCTGTTGTTCCATGTCCAGTTCTAACTCTTGCTTCCTGTCCTGCCTACAGGTTTCTCAAGAGGCAGGTCAGGTGGTCTGGTATTCCCATCTCTTTCAGAATTTTCCACAGTTTATTGTGATCCACACAGTCAAAGGCTTTGGCATAGTTAATAAAGCAGAAATGGATGTTTTTCTGGAACTCTCTTGCCTTTTCAATGATCCAGCGGATGTTGGCAATTTGATCTCTGGTTCATCTGCCTTTTCTAAAACCAGCTTGAACATCTGGAAGTTCATGGTTCATGTATTGCTGAAGCCTGGCTTGGAGTATTTTAAGCATTACTTTACTAGCATGTGAGATGAGTGCAATTGTGCGGTAGTTTGAGCATTCTTTGGCATTGCCTTTCTTTGGGATTTTTGGCAGAAATATAGTCAAACTTTTCTAGACTGGATCAAATGAAGGGGTAGTGGTTAATTCTACAACAGCAAAGTTTTCATGAGTGTGTTTGAGATGAAGTGGGAAAGAAGACGGCACACACACAGGAAAGCAGTGAGGGCAACCAGACTAATTATGAAACATGCCATCAGTATTCTGTGCAGACCATGATGGTTGCCTACAAATACTCTACTTGGAGTTGTAAAACAAAATCATTACACATTATGTTGTCAATATTAAAAAAGCATTCTTTTAACTGTTCATAACATCAAAAAAAAACAAACACTAGTTTTACTCTAAATGACAAAGAAGGGCAATTAGGAAGTGTTGTGAAAACACTGCATGGAGAGTCAGGGGATCTGGGGTTGTAATATCAGCACATCTTTTTAGACAAGTCAGCATGCCCTGGTGAGACAGAGGTGAAATTATTTTAGGTTTGTTGACGGAAAAAATAAAAGGGTTACAACTAGATTTCTATTTCACCATCATCATCAGAATGGTACACATTTATCTCTATATCTCCCAGTAGTCTCACAAGATAGGTGTGATAAACTCTTTTTTACAGATGAGAAAGTTTAGTGAGACTAAAGGTATACTGACTTTGTAATTAGACACAACTGGATCTGAATTCTGGTTCTGTCACTGAGAAACTATAGCCCTGGATGAACTAAAATGACTTAACCTCACGGAGCCTTGACTTTAACATCTGTAAAATGGAGATATGTTCCTCTTAGAGTTACTCCAAGAATTACATGCCATAAGCTATGTAAATGCCTGTACATTTACATAGTAAGTGCACAGTAAATGGTTGCTCTTATCGTAACTGTCAGAGGTTAGGTGCAAAACCAACCAGGTCTATCCAGCTAAAGTGGATAAAGCTAAAGTGGATCCACCTACAAGCCCAGGTGGCCAAAAATGTGATCACGAAAAAGTAACAGGCTTTTGTCTCACTTCAAGTCTTGATCATTCCTCGATAATACTTCTGTATTTTTAAATTATAATTATTTGAGTTACCACTTTCAGGCCACAAGGTACATACTAGCTGTACTACCACATGTAAAACTGTATAATTTACGTACCACCACCTCGACAGGCATTCCTTAATTCTTCAAACATTAATTTTTCCAGAGAATCATTCACATAGAAAACTCCTTCAACCTGGTATCAGAGAAAAGGAAAAAGTATGTCAGAGCACATGGACCTGATATACAAGTACTGGATAGAATACACACACTGCAGACAATATTTAGTCTGCTTTACTCTTCATAAAACATTTTCACACTACCTTAAATAGCAGACAACTTCTTACAAGATGTTCCCATCTTTAAATATATCTTTAAAAGGTATTTTACAATATTCCACAAATCATTTTGTTTATTCTCCTACTCTCATAAGCCACATTTAAAAGTTCAAGAGGTAAAATATTTTGTGTGCATGTGGGATTAAGAAAAGTCTTCCAACAATGCTCTCACTAAGGCCAAAGGTCTCAGTATTCTCGTGCTTCTAAAACATCAGTAGCTTTTGAAAAAAAAGAATCAAAAACTCAGATCTAAACAGACAAATGCAATCATCTGACCTAAGCACACTTTTTCCGTGTCTAAGACAACAGCATACTACACTTTACTGTCTTCTGTTCTGATTTACAAATCTGTACTTATGTAAACAGTGAATTAAAAAAAGCTTAGTTTTACAATCTGTGTAATTTTAAGAGAATAAAAAAGCTTGATGATAGATGCACACACAAGACAATGGAAGATATACTTATGTAACACCAAAGGCGAGAACATGTTAATCAGAGATCAAATATTATGAAGGATCTGCCAAGGATCCTGACAAATGCCTTCTTTCTTCACTTTAATGAAAGACAGTAAGCACAAATGGCAAGGAAGCCCCAAAATAACAGAGACCAGGTTTTAAAACTCTCTAGTATCAGGGTTCCAAGTCTTCGTCGGGAATACATCATCCTGTCAGACGAAGAAGACATCAACTGGACACCATGTCTTAGCTGAGCTTCTACTAGGTGAGTAAAGGAAGCTGTGCATCCGACTGACCCTCCAGGCCCTACTGACAAGTGCCTGTGAAAAAGACAACACCTCGCCCTGTGACCTTTCTCGTCTGTTTCGAGAATAAAGACTGTCCTATTAAAACTCTGCCTGTCAATTGAAATTAAAAAAACCCACAAAGAGCAGTACAGTGAACTAAAAACTTGGTACAGTGAATACAGGTCCGTAAACGTTACATAAATGACCAGCATGACTCAGAGGAGCGGAGTTTGGCCCAAGCAACTCTACTCCGGACTGGCTGATCACCTAGTGGAAGACCACTGCTGTCTCCAAGGCTCAGGAACGGTCCGTTTACCAGACTTCTGTGTGAAAACGCTTCGCAAAGGCCAGTTTCGTATTTATGTGGATGCGCTGGACGCATTCCGCTTTCTTCACCCTCACTGTGCCGAGACGTCTCCACCGGAGACGTTAGGTCTGCACGGATGAAGCACTCACGGACCGGAGGGGAACTTGGGGTGGACGCCGGGGACCTGGAGGAAATCCGTTGGCGGCGGGACGAGGCCGGCCGCGCGCGCTAGGGGTCTGGAGGGGTTGGAGGAGGCCCCGCCCGGTGGGCAGGGAGGCGCCGCAGACCCCCAGCCACGGGCCCTGCTCCCCCGCCTCACCTGCATGTTGGGCACGAAGCCCTTCTTGATTCTCCAGCAGTTCTTATTGATCTTTTCCAAGAACTGCAGCTCATCATTATAACTGCGACTCATGGTGGCGAAAACTCCCGGCTTCGCTTTGAGGAGCCACTGGCCGCGTTGTCCCGCTGACTTAAACACCGCCTTCTGGCACTCAGCGCGCAGGCGCGGCCGGTTTCGCAGCAGGGTGGGCGACGGCAACCGCCGAGGTTCAAAATTTCTATCAATCGCGCGCGCGCGCTCTCTCTTCTTCCTTTGCTGGTTAAGATAGACCATCCTCTAGCGTTTATCTTTGTGGATGTTAACTAGTCATTCTCTATCAGGCTAAAGCTAAGCTAAATCTAGTACTTTTTAGTGTGATCTAGTTATCTTTCGTTTTAGAAGTGCTTTTCAGCATTGGACAGAGAGCCTGGTAGGCTACAGTCCATAGGGTCCCAAAGAGCGGGACACGACTAAAGAGTCGGACACGACTGAGCGACTGAACTGAACTGAACTGAACTGAACTGAGCAACTTCACATTCACATTCAGCATTGAAAAACGCACTGAGTCTGGATCAGGTCCAGTTGTTCTATGGAATCATCTGCTTGGAGTTTCAGTTCAGTTCAGTCGCTCAGTCATGTCCGACTCTCTGCGACCCCATGGACTGCAGCACGCCAGGATTCCCTGTCCATCACCAACTCCCGGAGCTTATGCAAATTCATGTCCATCCAGTCGGTGATGCCATCCAACCATCTCATCCTCTGTCGTCCCCTTCTTCTCCCGCCTTCAATCATTCCCAGCATAAGAGTCTTTTCAAATGAGTCAGTTCTTCCCATTAGGTGACCAAAGTATTGGAGTTTCAGCTTCAGCATCAGTCCTTCCTTTTAAATATAAATTTATTTATTTTACTTGGAGGCTAATTACTTTACAATATTGTGTTGGTATTGCCGTACATCGACATGAATCCGCCAGGGGTGTACACCTGTTCCCCGTCCTGAACCCCCCCTCCCACCCACCCCTCTGGGTCAGGACTGATTTCCTTTAGGATGAACTGGTTGGATCTCCTTGCAGCCCAAGGAACTCTCAAGAGTCTTCCCCAACACCACAGTTCAACAGCATCAGTTATTTTGAGCTTGGGGTTTACACCCCACAAAAGCAGAGATATTACTTTGCCAGCAAAGATCAGTCTAGTCAAAGCTATGGTTTTTCCAGTAGTCATGTATGGATGTGAGAGTTGGACTAAAAGAAAGCTGAGCACCGAAGAATTGATGCTTCTGAACTGTGGTGTTGGAGAAGACTCTTGAGAGTCCCTTGGACTGCAAGGAGATCCAACCAGTCCATCGTAAAGGAGATCAGTCCTGGGTGTTCATTGGATGGACTGATGTTGAAGCTGAAACTCAATACTTTGGCCACCTGATGCGAAGAGCTGACTCATTTGAAAAGACCCTGATGCTGGGAAAGATTGAGGGTAGGAGGAGAAGGGGACGACAGAGGATGAGATGGTTGGATGGCATCACCAACTTGATGGACATGGGTTTGGGTGGACTCCGGGAGTTGGTGATGGACAGGGAGGCCTGGCATGCTGCAGTTCATGGGGTCGCAGAGTGGGACACAACTGAGTGACTGAACTGCACTGAACTGAGTGAGGGAGAAAGAGATGTCTGCAGGTGAGAAAGAGAAACATTTAAACAGATATCACAACGGAAATTTTGTAATGTTTCAAAACGAATTTGTGAACACAGTAAATACCCTCCTCAGAAAAGAGCATTCCGAAGGAGGAAACATGACAGTTTATCATTTATTCCAACAACTCTGACGAGGACATCTATTGAGGTCAGATGAGCAATACAAAGATGAGTAAACGGCAGTTGTTGTGGATGTCTAGGGCTTCCCAGCCTAGTCTTCTCTGATGACTAAGTACTCTATGAACGTGCTTTTATACACACTGCCTTTTCTTCACAGTAATAAGTGAGCCTTAAGTGTTTTCTATTTCCAATCCTACCTCATGTAAAGAACAGCAACGTTGGATTTAGAAAGGCTTGGGTTGAATTTTTACTGTTGCTGTTTACTAGCTTTGTATGATAAATATCTTTTTAATAATTTTTTTCCTTTTCTATAAAATGGGATAGTAATTCTTCACAAGTGGTCGTGAAGATTAAACACTGGGTAAGCCCGCCAGTAAACAGCAGTCTTCCGTTCCCCCACTGGATTGTCAGCATCACAAAAGCAAAGTGTGGATTCTATTTCCTACAAGTGTGGATTCTATTTAGTTCCCCTTTTCTCCTCTTCTGCCCCGATTTCACCCCATTGATTTGTTGCTCCAACAACATTAATCTATCTATGATTTATCTAGTACTCTGCATTGCCATTTCATTTAATTTGAGAGAGAAAACAGCCTAAAACTTAAAGTGATACAATTTGTAGAGTTTCCTGCAATCACTGTTTCTCTCCAGACACATCTAAAAGAGAACATATTCCCTTTTTAAATCAAGTTTTGAAATCTGTACAAGCTCAGTTTGTGGTAGTATTAAAAACACTAGGGAATTTCCCGATGGTCCAGTGGTTGGAACTCTGCATTTCCAAGAGGTCCCAGATTCCATCCCTCACTAAGGAACTAAGATCCCACAAGCCAGAAGGCCGTGCAGAGTGGGAGAGAAAAAAAATAAAAACAAACAAACAAAAAACCCTTAAGGACACTACATTCTCTTCTTACCTGTCTTATTTTATTACAAAAAAATCAGGGACAAGAAACTTTGCAAATGAAAAGGCAAAATTTACTTTGATAGAAAACAATTTTAATTAAATACAGGGGACAGTAGCAGTAAATATAAAACATAAAATTCAGTATGCAGGGAGGAGGGAACCCTAGAGAGCTGAAGAGGCTGAAGGGATATCTGCTGACAACAACTGATGCAAATCTGTATTTGAGACCTTCTCACAGACCTTAGAAGTAATACCTTGTTCTTGGCCAGAGAATCTCACAGACACAGGAGCACACAACATGCACTCAAACATGAACGCACGTTCAAACATCTACCCCTTCACACACATGGGGACACACACACAGCCTGATTTAACCCTTCCACCCAGTTTGCCTCCCTCTGTATTCCTGAGGCTTTGAAAAAGAAAACTTCCGGTGTTCCACAAGGGCTTTACAATTCCAGTGTGTACTGTCTTCCGGCTCTGGGTTTATAGGAGCTATGGGATTAAGGGCCATTTGCTTCCTGGAGTCTAAACAGGCAATCATGGGGTTGGCTTCCCGCTCCACTGTCCACTTCTCAGGTGCAGACCTTCCCAACCAAGGAAACCTGGCTGCTGCTTTGATGTTTTATACTTCAGGTTGGTGGAGATCAAAAGAAAACCCTGAAAAGGATGCAACAACGAGGACGACGTCAAACTTGGGGGTGTGCAGCCATAGGATGTCTAAGTCTGCCTGAGGGGTGAGGGGGATGGGGCTTCTTTGCCGGGTCCTACTATATCATGCCCTCGTCTACCCCCACCTCCTTGTCAATGCCTCAGACAGAGGAACCGGCTATTTTGGATTCTCGTCACCTTGTGCGACTTAAGCAATTCTAGAAGGGGACATGGGGAGGGAATAGGGGGTGCAGAGTAGTACATGGGATTGGAGAATTCTGTCAGCGTCTCACATCTACCTCCCCAAACCAAAAAGCCCCAGAAGGGAAGAAATAAGGTATTCTGAAGTTTGTGAATGATGATTGACCAGGAAACCACTTTACAGCAGATCCCTGAACCCAGAGGAGTGTCTGTGGTTCAGTCCAAAGTTTACTCACTAGGGGAATCAGAAGAGCCAATCTGGTCTCGAATATGCCCTTTCCAGCTACAAAAACCTTTTCACCTCTCTGAGTCTTCCTGCCCTCATCTATAAAATGGGATTCACAAGCCCAGCCTTACAGCATATCTTGTGGAACAAATGAAAGAAAGGGCACTAGTGCACCTTCTTGTACTGTGGTGTGGATAAACTTGGCTTCAGAGGGAGATCAGATTTGGTCTGATGTGGTTTTTTTTTTTTCTGGTGTGATTTTTAAACTCAGGTTTAAGGGCTTTTCATTATTTAAGAGCTATTAAGGGCTTTTCACTATTTAAGAGATATTTAAGAGCTAAATATCTCATTTATAAAATTCCTTGGGCTGGGAAAAAACAAAGCAGAACAAAATAAAACAAAAAGTGAGCAAAATAAGAAGAGGTGCATTCTACGATGAAAAGAAATGGGGCAATTAATATTGATAATTCTTACCTCAAGAACTTCAATATCTGAATTGACGAGTGAGATTTTGTGTGGGTTGGGTAGAGGAAATCCTTGCTGTAATTTTGCTAAAATACAGAATAAGATGTGAAATAATTGGGCACCGGCATGGAAGATTTGGTAAACTTTTTAGTAAGAGGCTAACAAAAAACTTTTTGATACTTTATCCTTCCACTCTTCCTGGTTCTGTGCCTTCAATTCCCTCTGATATATCCCTAGCATTTTCCTGAAAGAATGGTTAATTAATCTGTGCTTAATAAAAATGTACTTGCAACTATGTGTATCTGGATGGCAGAAAAAAAAAGATAGCAACTCATCCAACTTGTATTTTGAAAATACCTTAATCAGTGGGTCCTGAGAATATTTGGATTTCCAATACAAAACATATTTTAACCAAGCCGCACTCAAGATGCTACCGTTTGTGAACAATTGCAGTGTAGGTCTGGGATTGTCATTCCACTGTCTATTCCAGTGGTGATCTTTGCATAAGAACCACAGAGACACCCTCAAAGAGAGCTTCATCTCATTTCTGGCTGACCCAAAGGAGACTCTTGACTGCCCAAGGAGAAGAGTTTTAATTTCCTTAGCTCAACCAGAGTTAGTGGTTCTTGCTTGCAAGTAGGGTTGCTAACAAGGCTTGAAGCTGGAATATTTAATTTCAAAGCCATATAGTTGATGGTATCAACTCTTGTCAATTCTGGCCCTGGCCTGGATTCATAATAACACATTAGCAACTACAAGCTTCAGGATGGAAAGTCCCGGACAATCCCCAATATGTAACCAGTGTCCGAGTTACATTGTTTCCCCAGACTCCCTTACCGTTGGCTAGTGGGAGGACTCCAAAGTGGAGAATGGAGGACAGAATATTCTCAAACCTCAAGACCTAAAATGAAAGGGGAAACTGGATCAGTTGCTAAATGAGGGTATTTTGAAAGTACGATGCCTGGTTTGGACATGCACTCTCCCAGACCTTATCAGAATGGGCAGCAATAATCAACATTCCCCATAGACATATTCTAGGTTTCCAGACACGGAAACCTATTTTGTGGAAAACCATTTTTGTAGGGTTTCCTAATATTTGTTCCTCATTGAAGATGGGCATTTTTGCCTCTCTACACTGGATCATGGTGACAAAAATGCAGAGGGGCCACACAACGGCAGCAAATGTGGCAGCTTAGATATCAAGTAAGACAATCTAGAATGGCCAATAGATATTCTAGGTAGCGGTCTGTCATTAATTTATTAGGAATTCCCGTCACAGGAGTTTCCCTATGTTATGCTCTATAGTCAATGGCACCACCAGAACATGCAATTTATCTTTAATAAACTAAGTAGTTGTATAATCTTAGCAAAATGCTTCCCTCATAGCTCAGTTGGTAAAGAATCCTTCTGCAATGCAGGAGACCTTGGTTCTATTGCTGGGTTGGGAAGATCCGCTGGAGAATGGAAAGACTACCCACTCCAGTATTCTGGCCTGGAGAATTCCATATACTGTATAGTCCATGGAGTCGCAAAGAGTTGGACATGACTGAACGACTTTCACTTTAGCAAACTGCTGGTTCCTGGGAAGACTCAGGTATTAAAAACAAACAGACTATGATGAACTTCAGTTCATTTAATGAATGTGTTTTAAGCATCCTATATGCTTAGCAATAATAAGAACCTTTTTGCAGCTTAGCAAGGATGGCTCTGAAGCAGACTTCCTAGGTGTATCTCTTGTTTTGACCACCTTACTGTGTGATGTTGGGGAAGTTCCTTAACCTCTCTGTGCCTCAATTACCTCAACCATAAAGTGAAGATAATAATACTAATCCCTTGGGGTTTTACCAGGATTAAACAAGTTAATATTATGTAAAATTCCCTATATACACCATTGTCATTTTTTTCGGAGATGTCTACAAACATTGCTAAATGCTCCTGAAGGGGAAAATTGACCCTAACTGAGAACCATTTCTCTATAACGTAAGTGACATGTAGAGACAAGCTAGAGACATAAATTGGTGATTTGGCTGATCTTCCTGAAGCTTGGGGCAGAGGGTTTCCAAGTTGTATGTTGGGATGAGCTCTTCCAATTAGGAGGTCACCAAGATAGACCCCTCCAAAGAGGCATCTACACAACCAACCTTAACTTAATTTTAGGAGATGGGTAGAAAACCTTTGAAGAACAAACTGAACCATGCCTAACAATTCATTTAGGGCATCATCCTTTGGTGGTCTGAATCGTAAGCTCTAGGGGATTATTTTATCCAAAAAAATGACATGTTCCTGAAAATGTCTGTTCCCTCCCCTAGCATTACATAGTCTTAACAATCTTTTGAATTCTTTTTAAAGTCTTTTTGAATATATACAAGGGAATTCCTCTCTTGCTTAATGGTTAATGGGCTTGGTGGATGTGTAGCTACATAAAGAATTTTAAAATCAAAGCCTACACTAAGAGGCAAAGAAAACAATTATCCAGCTACTATATAGATTTCTCCTTTTTCCCTAGGTGGGAACTTGGAGAGCACTGCTTCTTACCTCAATATTGCTGCGACTGGACTCTGGCAAAGAAAGGCGGAATCTGAAAATGAAACAAAACAACAAAAAACAATAGGAACAAGTTCAAGGAGGGAACGCTTAAGAACAACCACATCAGTAGAAAGAAACAGAAATAAAAAGAAACACTTTTTTCCTTCAATAAGTTATTATTTAAAAGCCACACAAACTTGTGAGAACATCGAGTTCTAGTACGTCCTTCTTGCTGCTGAAGAAGCAGGGCAGGAAAAACGGAAACAAGATGGGTTGCCCAAGTGCATTCGCTGTAAGGGACTTACTGTTGCCAACTTGAAACACAGAACACTTTTGTTTTGGCTGAGATCTGTAGTGTTTGACATCTTAGTCCTCCTACCAGGAACCAGACCAGGCCCTGGCAGTGATAGTAACCAGCCCTAACCGTTGGGCCACCAGGGAATTTCCCAGAACATTCTTAGTAAGCAGTCTTTAAGTCTTCTTGCCCTAAACTCAACCTTGTAACTTCCCCAAGTTAGACTGGCCCCTTATTAATAAATATGACAATGACAGTGATGACGAGAGTGGTGGTGACATGGACTCTTCTAGAAGCTATATAAACATTTAAAATGTAATCTTCCCAATGACTCTGTGCATGATGCCACTATTACTGCCTCTTTGGCAGACAAGAAAACTGATGATCAAGGAGTTCACAAACAACATCTAAGTGTCTCCCTATCTATGCCCCTCTTCAATAAGGTGTGGCCACTTTACTCAGCTGTGCCTCTCCCAAGAATATTTCTGCTATAACATTTAAGAAATAAATGTGCATGGAAGAGGTAAGTTTGCTTATTATCAGCCAATAGCATGTTAGTATGAATTAGGCTTTGAGGTTTCTTTAAAGTGACAGCTAAAAACAAAAACTAGAAAGACTGTTAATTCTGACAAGGATCAGCAATGGTACCAGAGGGAACTTTTCAGATATAGTGTTTCCATCTCAAGGGGTGCAGGTTCAGTCCCTGGTTGAGAAATTAAGATCCCACATGCCCTGAAGTGCGGCCCAAAAAATAAATTAAAAAAAAAAAGAGAGATGATATCAGAGGCCCTGTGGCTCAGATTGATCTTACTAGAAAGTGAAGACCAGAATTTTTAGGGCATCCTTGAAGGAAGTAAGCTGAGCAATTGAACATCACTTTAAGATACTGCTGGGGAAATGTGAGGTGGATGCCTCCCCCTGGTCAACCTGCTTCTTATGAGGGACAGTCTAGGGCAGTCTAGAAATTCGGCCTACACGAGAGAGGAACACACTTGTGAGTCTCCTTTCTGTTCTTCCATGACATCTCCAAACCATGAGTGGTTACCATCTGAGGTTCCTACAAACCAGCTGTCCTCTTCTTGGGCACGCGTGCTCAGTTGCTAAGTCGTGTCCGACTCTTTTGAGACCCTGTGGACTGTAGCCCACCAGGCTCCTCTGTCCGTGGGATTATCCCAGCAAAAATACTGGAGCCAGTTGCCATCTTCTACTCCGGGGGATCTTCTCGACCCAGGGATGGGACGCATGTGTCTACTGTGTCTCCTAAGCTGGCAGGCGGATTCTTCTCCACTGGGCCACCTGGGATTACTTCTGTTTCCTAGTTCTCAATTTACCCTGCTAGTTTGAAGTGAAGTGAAGTCGCTCAGTCGTGTTTGACTCTTTGCAACCCCATGGACTGTAGCCTACCAGGCTTTTCAGTCTATGGGATTTTCCAGGCAAGAGTACTGGAGTGGGTTGCCATTTAATAGACAAGTCTCACTAACTAAACTCTTCCTGTCCTGGCTCTGAAAAACACAAAAGCTCAACTCAGACCACTAGGTGGCAACCAACTTCACTCCTTTGACCTTGTATTCTCCACTTGGCCCCTAATCTGTTACTTCAAGCCCTGCTGTGCTGGGCTGTGTATATTTGCTCAGTTATGTCTGACTCTTTTCGACCCCATGGACTGTAACCCGCCAGGCTCCTCAGTCCATGAGGATTCTCCAGGCAGGAATACTGGAGCGAGTTGCTATACCCTCCTCCAGGGGATCTTCCCAACCCAGGAATTGAGCCCAGGTCTCCGGCATTGCTGATGGATTTTTTTACAGTCTGAGGCACCAGGGAAGCCCTGAAGTCCTGCTACTAGCAGCTGATTTTCATTAGAGAAACACAGAGTAGCTGGAGAGAAAGGGAGCTCAAATAGTTCTATGTTTCAGGCATATAAAAGTATAACCTATTTTATTTAATTTTGGCTATGCCACATGGCATGCAGGATCTTAGTCCCCCCACGAGGGACTGAACTTGCATCCCCTGTATTGGAAACGTGGAGTCTTAACCACTAGACTTGATAGTCCAGGTAAAGCCTATTTTTAAGGGTTTGGGGGCTTCCATGGCTGTCTGGTGGTTGACTTCACTCCGTCACTGTAGGGGGTGCGGGTTTGAACCCTGGTCAGGGAACTAAGATCCTGCGTGCCACATGGCAGAAAGAAAGAAGAGAAGAGAAAAAGAAAGGAACGTTTTGGAGAAGGTTTATTGCTCTGACCGAAAACCAGAGCTAAACTGCAAATTTTAAAACACAGCAAAAGAAAAATTTTCTTCATATTCTGAGTTAATGTAGCAAGTGTGGCATACTGAAGGCCAAGTGGACCAAAGCACAGACACTCACAATGCCTTTCCTGCAACCCTGTGGCCATGGCAGACGTTGATAATGAATCCCTGCACACAGTCCCTATAATAATTGCTTCTCTCTTTGCCCTCTGACTATAAGCTCCCTGTGGGTTGAGATCCAGTCTTAGTTCTCTTTGTATTCCTAGGACTGAGTACAGAGCATGACATATATCACACATAGTTTTCCCTCATTCACTCATTGACTCTTCTAGCAGATATCTATTGAATACCTAGTAAATGTCAGCCCTGGAACTGGGACCAGAGATAGAAATGTGAGTAAAAATCAAACACAGTCACTATCCCATGTAGTCTGCAGCCCAGTGGGAAGGCAGACATTAACCAAACAATCGCACTGATGAAGGCTCAATTAAAGGTTAGATAAAAACTCTGAAGGAAAGAAATGCGTTCATTGAGGTAAATGACAAAAGAACCTGATCTAACTTGGTGGATGCAGTAAGGTTTCCAAGGAAGGGCTGTGTCTTAGAGTTGACATAAGAAGGATGAGCAGGATTAAAAAGGCAAAATGGAGAAGGAAGGGGGAAGGGGTCTGGGCAGAGGTTGCAAAGGTCTGCGTAGAGAGAACAGAAAGCTAGGGAGACAGCCGCAGTATGATGCTAGACAGACAGACTGTGGCTGGCTATCTGACCAGGCTAGACCACTCAGGCCATGTTAGAAATTTCATGTTTATCTGGAAAGGAATCTATGGAAGGTTTCTAAGGAGGGGTGGGGGATGTCAGTGCTCTGTAAAGATCACTCTAGTTGCACACGGAGAAAAGATTGGCAGGGTGAGGATCCCAGGTGCTTCTTCTATGCTCAGTAATGTGCTAGGCAATGTGAAGAATTTTATTGATATCTGTATTTTTGAGGGATGGGGAGAAGCTGTATGTGCAGGAAACAATTATAGGATATTACAAATCAGCTTGTATTCAGGTGCTGTTTTATGGGTTTGCACACTACTTGTTGCAGGAATTCTGGGAAGGTGCGAAAAGTGATAAGACCAGAGTGGATTGTGTGTGTGTGTGTGTGTGTGTGTGTGTGTGTGTGTGTGTAATATGGGAGGAAAATAAACTGTCCTTTGAGAGAAGCACTCTGTATACTACCACGTACAACCACCTGTCACTTAGCACCCAGTACTGTAATTGCTTGTTAATCTGAGTGTTCCCCTCACTAAGCTGAGGACCCAGAAGGTAGAAACTATTGTTTTTCTCTCAACTCTCTGTATCAAGAACAGGGCAGAACATATACTTGGTGCTCTATAAATTCTTACTGAGTGTATGTATGGATAAATGAGCAGATAAAAGATGGATGGGAAAGTGTATATTTCAGGGTCCCCAACCCCTGGGCCATGGGCTGGTACTTGTTAGGAACTGGGCTGCACAGCAGGAGGTCAGCCACGGGTGGGCAATCAATGCCGTTTGTTCCCCATTGCTCCCCACTGCTGGCAATACTGCCTAAATCATCTCTCCCCATCCCTCCACCCCCACCCCGGTCCATGGAAAAATTTTGTCTTACACAAAATCGGTCCATGGTGCCAAAAATGTTGGGGACCACTGGTCTGATGGACTGAGGTCACCTTGAGGGTGAGGCAGCTGGAGCAGTATGCTCACTTTAGGGAGGGAAGACAGGCTGGTTTGAAAGGTAGGACCAGATGCTGAAGATCTTGAAAACCCTGGACTGTGGATTTAATCCAATGATGAACACTTTTGAGGGGAGGCATATGTTGAGCCTCCTCCAGAAGTAAAGGATTCTCTCTCTCAGGGAAAGTTTCCCAGTATTTTAACTCCATTGCCTTCTGCAGTCTAGAAATCTGCCCTCCCACCAATGAGACTGGGAGAAAGGGAAGAAGTCACTGGGGGTTGCTTCTCCAAGAGGGGCTCCCACTGCGGCCTTCCTTTCCCCTGGCCTCAACCGTAGCTCAGTGAGAGGGTGGAGACGGAAATCAGCCCGGTTGCCAAGCCTGAGCTCTGCTGGCCTGTCTGAGCACCGTTCCAACAGAAACTGAATCCATTCTTCCCAGACCTGTTTTCCTTTCTGTTTCTCACCAGATGGCTCACGCTGGGAAATGTTTATCTGCCCAACTGTGAGAAGTCGAGTTGGGTGTGATACTATCTGCTTGTAGGCAGCTATATTTGCATTCTCTGATGGTGCTGTGTGGGAGAGGTAGTAGGGCAACTGTGTGTGTGTGTGTGTGTGTGTGTGTGTGTGTGTGTGTGTGTACGCATATGCATGCACACGCACCTGTGTGTATGGTAGTGGGGTGGGGTGCAGTTTGGGAGCATCCAAATTCTTGATTATGGGAATGTCAAAAAAATGTTCCAAACTCTAAATGGTTGAGCAGTCATGTGCACTGGATTGCCTTGAACTTTACACGTGATTAAGAAAAAGGGTTAGAATTAAGTGATCTGTATGAAGGCCAAAAAAGGGAAAGTGTTGTTTAATTTAGTCTCTGAATTAGTCTCAAAAACACCTGTTACATGACCAATCTGGACTGGAGTTACCTCCAAATAGAACTGTGTTTGAAAAAAAAAAAAAGACTCAAATGTAGAAAGAGCTGTAACCCCGAAGGCCAACTCTGCAGCTTTTAAGACCCTCCTGACTTGTTATGTCTCTTCGGACCAATTTTTCCCGTTTTATTTGGCCAAACTTTGATCCCAGAATGGGGAAAGAATAAAGCCTTACCACTAGTTACAACAAAGTTTCTTGAGCACTGATTATGTTTTGGGAGCTGTGCTTTCCACACATTCTCATCTCTACCAATGACTTCCCTGGTGGCTCAGACGGTAAAGCGTCTGTCTACAATGCAGGAGACCCGGGTTCGAGGCCTGGGTTGGGAAGATCCCCTGGAGAAGGAAATGGCAATCCACTCCAGTACTATTGCCTAGAAAATCCCATGGACAGAGGAGCCTGGCAGGCTGCAGTCTATGGGGTCGCAAAGAGTCGGACACAACTGAGTGACTTCACTTCACCAATACGACACTCTAAACAGGGGCTCTGTTATGCTGAGGAAGAAACTGATTCTTAGAGGGGTCAGTGGACTTGTACAAGGTCACAAGTCAGCAAATGACTGAGGTAGAATTCACAATGAGACACGCTTGACTCCAGAGCCTGTGCTTCTAATTGGACATACCAAAGAAGTCAAGTTTGTTACTAATACTCCAGCTTTCACTTTCTTTAGCTTTCCTTGGCCGAGTTTCATTTAATGCAATGAGAAAAGGGCTGTGTGCTTTTACCATTTTAGGACATGCAATGCCAGTGTCTTCTCTTTTTTTCTATCAGTGCTTAAAACTGAGAAAGGATTTGCTGCCTATTTCAGTTTAACCTGACTCCATGCTCTTGGTTTCCTCCTCCAGGCAAGGATATTTATTTTATAAGTTGAAGGTCTAAGTGTCATTTTCTAAGTCTTAGCTATTAACCACATCTAATGTATAATGTAGCAAGTAAACAAACACGCATTGCTTTGAAGACTCACTCAGATTCAAGTTCTAGCTCTGCCATTCAATAGCTCTGTGACTCATGTAAAAAACTATTAATAAACAGAAAGCTTGATTAAATAGAGTCAGGAAACCGGAAGGGGGAGCTCTCACACCCTGGGACAACAGAGAGTCCAATAGGAAGAAGGAAGCCTCCTCTTCTTTTCTAGCAAGGACTCAGTTGAAGAAAAGCTATGGACTCTTTACTACAGCCCTCTTGACTTCCTTGTCCCCTCTGTAAAAGGGTTCTCCTTCCTTTGCCACGTGGGGGCTTGTACAAGTCTCTCCATGGTTATAGACCCCAAAATGCAATTCTCTGCTTGTCCCAAATTAAACCATGTTTGCTGGAGAAATATCTGGCAGTCCATTTATGTTGGTCAACATTTAGTTAATTGACCCATATAAACCATAAAATGGGGATAATAAGCTTCCTCTAGGATTAATCATTCAGTCTACAGACGTGGTTCTGGGTTCTGGAGATACAGGCTGTGAGGTTTAAATAGTATATGTGTGGTGCTTGGCACAGGACCAGCAGATAGTAAAGGCTCAATAATGAAGAGTAGTTATAAATAATAGAGCAAAAGGCTATTTCTCTAGTAGCCATCACTGGGCAGGAGGCAGAGGAGTGAGGTATTTTCCGAATAAAACTCTTGAAATACTCTTGAATAATTGAATATTGCCTTCCCTTGACTGAAGCCAGCATCCAAGTTTTAAATTGCCATCTTTTTTTTTAAAGACACTTAACATGCACTTTACATATATTAACTCACGTATTCCTTACAAGTCCTTAAAGTAGGTTTTACTACATCATTTTATAGAGGAGAAAATGTAGGCCCAGAGACATTAGGAAACTTGCCTGAGATCCCACAGCTAATGATATCTGGGCTAGGACGTGAACCAGCTATTCTGAGCCTGTGATTTCACCTCCTCTCTAAACTCTCCACCTTGGATTTGCCTGTGATTTCTACATCTTATGTCTAGGGAGCCAGCCCTGAGCAGCTCCAGAGAGCCACCCTCAGGAGAGGATGGTTAGGAAGGCTATGTGTTCTGGGGGATATGTTCAGAGGCCCTGTGTCCCCTGGTTCTTCTCAGGGGTGTTTCACTGATCCCCGTCCTCTTTACATCTCCTCCTGCTGTGTCTCTATGATGTGTGTGTGTGCCTGAATGCTAAGTGGCTTCAGTTGTGTCTGACTCTTTGCAGCCCTGTGGACTGTAGCCTGCCAGACTCCTCTGTCCATGGGATTCTCCAGGCAAGAATACTGGAGTGGGTTGCCATGCCCTCTTCCAGGGGATCTTCCCCACCCAGGGCTCAAACCCACATCTCATATCTCCTGCATTGGGGCAGGCAGATTCTTTACTACAATGCCGCCTTTCCTAGTGCCGCCTGGGAAGCCCCTCTATGATGTCACCTAGCAAACCGGCTCCCCCTGCAAAGCCTCTCTCCCAGAGCCCAGGAGCAGAGGCGTGGGCGTGTGGGAGACAGGTTTAAGACTGTTGCTGCCAACGATTAAAACATTCTGTCAGCACAGCTCTGCTCCTTTGCAGCCTTGCTTCTGGGTCTGGCTGGACCCGAGCGATGCCAGGCCCACCAGCCTTGCCCCCAGTCTGTTCACTGCCTGAGGCTTGCTGTTGTACCACAGCAGGAACCACCCTCAGACTCAGTGCATGTGACCTGTGCAGTGCTCAGGACTCCGTGCTCATTTTAATGCCCTGCTGTCTCCATCTTGCAGTTCTTCAAGATTTTTGAACAGGGGGCTCTGCACTTTCATTTTGCACCAAGCCTCACAAATTATGTAGGTAGTGCTGTTCAGAGCCCCTCAAGGCCTCAGGGTACGGGAAGCCTGCCCAGTGACCTGAATCTAAAGGAGGTCACGGGGAGTTTGAGGAGACTTTGGGAAGGCAGGAGTCCTACTTTCAGATTTGTGTTTCCAAGGTCAAAGCAGACTTGTGGACCTCAGGAAGCTGGAGAATGAATTCAAACATTTCTTTGGATGATGTGAATTTAACAGGTTACCATCAGTTTTCCTAATTATTCCTGGTGGCTCAGATGATAAAGAATCTGCACGCAATGCAGAAGACCAGGGTTCCATCCCTGGGTCAGGAAGATCCCTTGGAGAAGGGAATGGCTGAACACTCCAGTATTGTTGCCTGGAGAATTCCATAGACAGAGGTGCCTGGTGGGCTACAGTCCATGGGGTGGCAAAGAGTTGGACATGGCTGAGCGACAAATGCTTTCACTTTTCTGTAAATAAACATAATGCCCACTGTACCTGCAGTTTCTTACTGGTAGGAATGTTGGAGTTGAGGGTCAGCAGAAAAGCACCTTGGTCTCTCTGCAACTCAAGGTCTTTGTTACCAGCTTGCCACAGCCTGAAGTCCTGTTCTTATTAAATCCTTCCTTCTTATCCTGCCAGGAAACCAGACCCTGGCTCAACGGTAAATATTATTTCTACCTTCTCAGAGCTTGCTGCCTCAGTTGGCAGCCTTGCCCCCGGGACGTCCATCACTGCAGACTTCCAGCTCCCCTTTCTTCTCAGCCATCAGATGGAGGTCTCACCTGTACTCACAGTACTGTGACTCAGGCACACCAGCTTCCAAATTCTGTCCTTTCTCATGGCCTAGCTCAGATACTGCCAGCTCCTCACCTTCCATCCTTTTCCCCTCTCTCTTCCTGCTCTCTGGCTTCTACCCTCTCAACCATTAAAACTGCCACCTCAAAGATCACCCATCAGGGTTAAGAAATTAATCAGCCTTGATCTTCTAGAAACAGGGCTACATCATGACATCTGGAGGCCTGAAGCCTTTGGGAGTTCTTCCTCCACAAAAAACAAAAACAAACAAACAAAAATATTAAAACTGATCTTCGAAGACTGACGTGTTATAAAGTCATGGTATGGTATAGTCTGGATTGAATTCATTTTAAATTTCTTATTTTAAAATATATTAAAACATTTTCATGAGTCCCTGAAGTTTCATAGGCTCTGGGCACCATGCCTATTAATGGAGAAATCAGTCCTTCTTTGAAAACCTGGGTAAAGTTGAGGAGAAAGCCCTCATGAAATCTTTTATCTCTGGGAAACCACACTACTTTTTGCTTTTATCACTCCTTTTATTGGAAAAGCAACACAGTTATAAAATTTTTTTTTAAAAAACAGCTGACTCATAATCTCATATCCTAACACAATCCTTCATTTGTAATTCACTTTCTCGTCCAGATGGAAAGCTGTTTTACATGGTTGATTGTTGTGTCTATGCAGTTCTATATTCTGCTTATTTCATTTTGTATTATTTTCCTGAACATATTTTCCATGTTCCTACAATAGTCTTCTTAGCCATCAAGTTGACTTATGGTGATTGACTTTTCTCCTCTGTTGGTTTCCCAGTCTTTTTAGATTCTGATTTGTCTATTTTATTGCTTCCTCTTCCTCCTTTCATGAATTTAATCTGTGCCATCTGATTCTGTATGTCCTCACTCCTAGGTTGTCTGGTTCATGACTTCCACGGGCTTTATAAGGGCTAAAGAGAATGGGCTTTGAAGATGATCCTTCCCAGTGGCAGTTAGTGTTCAGTGATCTGTGTACATGACGTGCTCCAGCTCTTTCACACTGCATAGCTTGCATTTGAGAGCCAGCCAGGCCATGGGGCATGGTCTAGCTAAACTCTACACTCTAGTAATGGGATCTGAATGTTAGAGACTGAAGGTAACTCAAGAGGTGATTCTTTATGACTTCATTATTTTACAGATAAGGCAGCTGAGGTTCAAAGAGGTTAAAAGACTTGATCATGGTTCTGGAACCAGGGAGCAGGGGTTTGAAACCTCATTCCTTGACCTCAAAGTTTCATTCCCTTTCTTCAATAGCATCTATTTTAAATTTGTCGAAAAGGAAATTCATTTTTTATTGCTATACTATTAGAATGAGAATTTACATTGTAGAATAAAACTTATGCTAATTTTGTTGCCAGATTTATCTGAATATTGTTTATTGGGAAGAAAAACAATTTATAATACAATTTTCAGTTAGGTCCATACTTTGAAATTATCTGAACTGTTACAGGAGAAATGCTTAATGATTCATGTCTATTGGATGATAACTTAACCTGTATTGTGAATATTCACTTGTCTCTTGGCCTGTTGATTCACTTGTTACTACCATCCAACAGTCATATCAACTGAGCTTACCTGTTCAGAGATAAAGAGCAGATCAGTCTTTGTCCCAGAATAGCCAGGGCAACATTGGTACTAGCAACCTGCAGAGAACAAAGGCACTCATTAGTAAGATGAGTGAATTTGTCCATTTTGGCCACAAATATCACTAGCCATAGCAGAAACATAAACTTCACTTTCATCTAAAAAAATATTAAAAAGAAACAGCTCTTGAAAATACTGCCTTGCAGGTAGGAAGACTAACTATAAAGACTTTCTGTTTGAAGATCTCCTTTAAGTTATTTTTCATTTTCCTCTAATCTCTCTTTTCCATGCATGTGTATGTGTGTGTGTGTGTGTATGTTTGTGTGTGTGTGTATGTGTGTGTGTGTGTAGCATCGCACTTAGGTACATTGTTCAGTCATTTTCTCTCAGATTGCATTTGGCCTTCATCTACTCAAATAAACTTGAACTCCACCCTGATAGACTTATTTTTTAAAAAAAGAAATTTGGTTATTAATGTAACTGAAGCAGAGGAAAGGGCACACAGCATGTGGGGAAGGGTTGTGAGCTATTGAATGAGAACTGGCCTCCATAACTTCCTCTACCTCAGTCTCAACCCTGCCCCCTCCCCTAATTGATGGAGCTCATCCCATCCTTCCAAACACTTGGCAGAGCCTCCAGGTCAGTGGTCTACTGCACAGACAGGATTGATATCCATAGGCTGCCCTCCTGTCCCCACAGACTTACAAAGTCCATGGAAACGATGGTTTCCGCAGTCGAGTTCTTGGGCTGGGTGAGTATCATGATGGAGGCGGGGATGTCCAGGGTGAAGTTACCTGGTAGTAAACTGATCACAGGAGGCTCTGTTGCCGTGACCTGTACCATGAAGGGCTGGGACAAGATGTAGAGTTCTGCAATCTGTCCACATTCAGGGAAAGAGACAGAGATCGGGAGTCATGAGATGAAGAGGAGATATCACAAATCTGGGGTGGCCTGTGGTGATTAATCTTATATCATCACAGTTAGAAAAAAGGTCTTTAATAATAATACCAATAACAACATAGCAATAAGAACAGCTGGCATGTACTGAACACATACTGTGTGTCAGGCACATGTCAGGACTCTCAGTATTATTTCATTCAATCTCCACAAAATCTCTGTGAGAGAGGTTCTATCAGGATTCCCATTTCACAGCTAAAGAGAGTGAGCCTTAGAGAGATTAAGTAATTTTCTCAAGGTTTCAGGCAGATAAGTTGTAGAACTAGGGTTCAAGTCTAGGTCTATCTGACTTAAGATCCTTGCTCTAAACCCAGGATGCTACACAAGCACCTCTGGGTCCTCCATGGCAAACCTCAGCCTTTCAATACACTGTGCCCAATACTCAGGTGCCACGCCACCATGATCTTAGTAGTTGCTTTGCTAAGGTTTCAAATGGGCTCCTGGTTGCTCGGATGGTAGAGAATCTGCCTGGAATGCGAGAGACCCAGATTCGATCCCTGGGTCGGGAAGATCCCCTGGAGAAGGGAATGGCAGCCCACTCCAGTATTCTTGCCTGGAGAATTCCATGGACAGAGGAGCCTGGCCAGCTATAGCCCACAGGGTCGCAAAGAGTTGGATACAACCGAGTGGCTAACACTACTATTACTAAGGTCACAAATGTAAGCCCTGTTCCTTCCTTTCCCACTTCAACTAATTATTTCAAGTGTGGTGGAACTTACAAAAGGAGCAGAGGACTTATTCTGTGAACTTACAATGTCTTCACTAGAAACTTGCATTGTTCAGTTTGATATTTGATTAAAAGACAAAACTCTTGGGACTTCCCTGGTGGTCCAGTGGCTAAGACTCCATGCTCCCAATATAGGGGGCCTGGGTTCAGTCCCAGGTCAGGGAATGATATAGATCTCACATGCCATAGCTAAAGATCCCACATGTGGCACTATAAATAAATAAGTACTTTTTAAAGGACGAAACTCTTAAGAAGGGAAATACGGATGCAAGCTTGAACCAAAAAGGAATACAAAGTCTTCCAGAAGTAACTGCAATGAAAGCAAATACACCATTAAGGAGCCAAGCCCTGAGCACTCACCCGGGTGAGCATGTTGCCAAGGGCTTGAGAGTTGTGAGGCAAATGGTTGGAAATCTGGAAAATGAAGAACATCGTGTCACTGGAAGGTTTATACCTGGCTTGTATTTTCAGGGAAAATGCAGCATTCTCTATAATTTTTATGAATCATGAAGCCGTTGCACCAGAAATGCCTAGTGTTTGAAGGTGATCTATCATTTCATAGCCCAACCACAGGAACTCAGAGGCCCACAGAAGTAA